>NC_086453.1:203115576-203715576 GCF_028390025.1 Pseudophryne corroboree | reverse complement strand
AGGATCCTTCCCGAATACAACACTCCCTCAAGTGCATACAGTGCAAATAAGGACAAAGTATAGAAAAAAAATTTCACTTAGCTGCCTGTGTACGATCCTTTGCGACCGGCTCTGTGTCGACCAGGAGTTGACTATCATAATTTTCTCTCCGCGTTGTGAAGAGAATAATATTCGGACTCCTTGAGAGGATCGAAACCAACTCGTCACGGCCAATCTAGAGCTTAATCAACAGAGCGACCAGCACATGATAAGAATACCATTATTTCAGCATTCATGGATATACCTCATGTAATACACAATAAAACACATAAATCCTAACCATGCATAGAGAACCTATATCTACATATATACACATATAGACATAACCTATACGCAAGTGGATTGTCCAGACCTGTCAGGTCCCTAGTGACAGTAATGTGTTGCGAATGTGTATGACCATGTACTGACATGCCCCCGATGTGGATCTACCAGGAACGTTATGGTCGACAGAAACTTAGTAAATGTCGACAGCAAGGAATATTAAGTGGGCAAATAATAATAATAATCACGGAACCCCGGGGGGTCTGAGGGAAGCATACAAACACAATTTTAACAACACTCCCCCCACATATACCTCTACAGATATAGAGATTATATACATACACACACAGGTACCAGGCAATAACCGCCTGATGACATCTTTACCCAGGAAATACCGTTGATGCCGACAGGGCATCCACAAACAACTGTCTCTCGCCTATCGTGTTTACTGTTTTAAGCACACAAACACCAATTTGCGAATACTTAATTTTACGAATCAAGTACCGCCAAGCGCCGGCGAAGCCGACCGTTATCCCCACAGTAGTTTGTGACAAAACCCTCACACCTGTCGACATATGTCGACCAACCAATAGTGGGTACAAACAGGGAAACAGTGAATTGATGTATTACAACAAGGATTGTGCGACCATTATCAACATAATGCTAAAGGACACCCATATAGCATAAAAAACCACTGTGCCCCCCCACCTTCCTACTATACAGCAAGTCTTGTCGGGGACAAAAGGAGGAAATTGGCTCTGACTCCTTCGTGAGGGCTAAGCTCCGCCCCTTCCCGGCGAGCTTAAGCCCGCTCATAATAGTATAAACATTATAATAAGAATTTACTTACCGATAATTCTATTTCTCGGAGTCCGTAGTGGATGCTGGGGTTCCTGAAAGGACCATGGGGAATAGCGGCTCCGCAGGAGACAGGGCACAAAAGTAAAGCTTTCCGATCAGGTGGTGTGCACTGGCTCCTCCCCCTATGACCCTCCTCCAAGCCAGTTAGGTACTGTGCCCGGACGAGCGTACACAATAAGGGAGGAATTTTGAATCCCGGGTAAGACTCATACCAGCCACACCAATCACACCGTACAACTTGTGATCTAAACCCAGTTAACAGTATCATAACAGCGGAGCCTCTGAAAAGATGGCTCACAACAATAATAACCCGATTTTTGTAACTATGTACAAGTATTGCAGATAATCCGCACTTGGGATGGGCGCCCAGCATCCACTACGGACTCCGAGAAATAGAATTATCGGTAAGTAAATTCTTATTTTCTCTATCGTCCTAGTGGATGCTGGGGTTCCTGAAAGGACCATGGGGATTATACCAAAGCTCCCAAACGGGCGGGAGAGTGCGGATGACTCTGCAGCACCGAATGAGAGAACTCCAGGTCCTCCTTAGCCAGGGTATCAAATTTGTAGAATTTAGCAAACGTGTTTGCCCCTGACCAAGTAGCTGCTCGGCAAAGTTGTAAAGCCGAGACCCCTCGGGCAGCCGCCCAAGAGGAGCCCACCTTCCTTGTGGAATGGGCATTTACATATTTTGGCTGTGGCAGGCCTGCCACAGAATGTGCAAGCTGAATTGTATTACACATCCAACTAGCAATAGTCTGCTCAGAAGCAAGAGCACCCAGTTTGTTGGGTGCATACAGGATAACAGCAAGTCAGTTTTCCTGACTCCAGCCGTCCTGGAACATATTTTCAGGGCCCTGACAACATCTAGCAACTTGGAGTCCTCCAAGTCCCTAGTAGGTGCAAGGCACCACAATAAGCTGGTTCCGGTGAAACACTGACACCACCTTAGGGAGAGAACTGGGGACGAGTCCGCAGCTCTGCCCTGTCCGAATGGACAAACAGATATGGGCTTTTTTGAGAAAAAACCACCAATTTGACACTCGCCTGGTCCAGGCCAGGGCCAAGAGCATGGTCACTTTCCATGTGAGATGCTTCAAATCCACAGATTTGACTGGTTTTAAACCAATGTGATTTGAGGAATCCCAGAACTACGTTGAGATCCCACAGTGCCACTGGAGGCACAAAAGGGGGTTGTATATGCAATACTCCCTTGACAAACTTCTGGACTTCAGGAACTGAAGCCAATTCTTTCTGGAAGAAAATCGACAGGGCCGAAATTTGAACCTTAATGGACCCCAATTTGAGGCCCATAGACACTCCTGTTTGCAGGAAATGCAGGAAACGACCGAGTTGAAATTTCTTTGTGGGGCCTTCCTGGCCTCACACCACGCAACATATTTTCGCCACATGTGGTGATAATGTTGTGCGGTCACCTCCTTTCTGGCTTTGACCAGGGTAGGAATGACCTCTTCCGGAATGCCTTTTTCCCTTAGGATCCGGCTTTCCACCGCCATGCCGACAAACGCAGCTGCGGTAAGTCTTGGAACAGACATGGTACTTGCTGAAGCAAGTCCCTTCTTAGCGGCAGAGGCCATAAGACCTCTGTAAGCATCTCTTGAAGTTCCGGGTACCAAGTCCTTCTTGGCCAATCCGGAGCCATGAGTATAGTTCTTACTCCTCTACGTCTTATAATTCTTCAGCACCTTAGGTATGAGAAGCAGAGGAGGGAACACATACACCGACTGGTACACCCACGGTGTTACCAGAACGTCCACAGCTATTGCCTGAGGGTCTCTTGACCTGGCGCAATACCTGTCCCGTTTTTTGTTCAGACGGGACGCCATCATGTCCACCTTTGGTATTTCCCAACGGTTTACAATCATGCGGAAAAAACTTCCCGATGAAGTTTCCACTCTCCCGGGTGGAGGTCGTGCCTGCTGAGGAAGTCTGCTTCCCAGTTTCCATTCCCGGGATGAAACACTGCTGACAGTGCTATCACATGATTTTCCGCCCAGCGAAAAGTCCTTGCAGTTTTTGCCATTGCCCTCCTGCTTCTTGTGTCGCCCTGTCTGTTTACGTGGGCGACTGCCGTGATGTTTTTCCCACTGGATCAATACCGGCTGACCTTGAAGCAGAGGTCTTGCTAAGCTTAGAGCATTATAAATTTACCCTTAGCTCCAGTATATTTATGTGGAGAAAAGTCTCCAGACTTGATCACACTCCCTGGAAATTTTTTCCTTGTGTGACTGCTCCCCAGCCTCTCGGGCTGGGCTCCGTGGTCACCAGCATCCAATCCTGAATGCCGAATCTGCGGCCCTCTAGAAGATGAGCACTCTATAACCACCACAGGAGAGACACCCTTGTCCTTGGATATAGGGTTATCCGCTGATGCATCTGAAGATGCGATCCGGACCATTTGTCCAGCAGATCCCACTGAAAAGTTCTTGCGTGAAATCTGCCGAATGGAATTGCTTCGTAGGAAGCCACCATTTTTACCAGGACCCTTGTGCAATGATGCACTGTTTTTAGGAGGTTCCTGACTAGCTCGGATAACTCCCTGGCTTTCTCTTCCGGGAGAAACACCTTTTTCTGGACTGTGTCCAGAATCATCCCTAGGCACAGCAGACGTGTCGTCGGGATCAGCTGCGATTTTGGAATATTTAGAATCCACCCGTGCTGTTGTAGCAGTATCCTAGATAGTGCTACTCCGACCTCCAACTGTTCCCTGGACTATGCCCTTATCAGGAGATCGTCCAAGTAAGGGATAATTAAGACGCCTTTTCTTCGAAGAAGAATCATCATTTCGGCCATTACCTTGGTAAAGACCCGGGGTGCCGTGGACAATCCAAACGGCAGCGTCTGAAACCGATAGTGACAGTTCTGCACCACGAACCTGAGGTACCCTTAGTGAGAAGGGCAAATTTGGGACATAGAGGTAAGCATCCCTGATGTCCCGGGACACTATATAGTCCCCTTCTTCCTGGTTCGTTATCACTGCTCTGAGTGACTCCATCTTGATTTGAACCTTTGTAAGTGTTCAAAAAATTTTTTAGAATAAGTCTCACCTAGCCTTCTGGCTTCAGTACCACAATATAGTGTGGAATAATACCCCTTTTCTTGTAGTATACAAGAATACCCCTTTTCTTGCTGGGAATACAGCTTGTGAATTTTTTTTTTTTTTTTTTTTTTTTTTCATACTGCCTCCTTGTCGGAGGGAGACCTTGGTAAAGCAGACTTCAGGAGCCTGCGAAGGGGAAACGTCTCGACATTCCAATCTGTACCCCTGGGATACTACTTGTAGGATCCAGGGGTCCTGTACGGTCTCAGCGCCATGCTGAGAACTTGTCAGAAGCGGTGGAACGCTTCTGTTCCTGGGAATGGGCTGCCTGCTGCAGTCTTCTTCCCTTTCCTCTATCCCTGGGCAGATATGATCTTATAGGGACGAAAGGACTGAGGCTGAAAAGACGGTGTCTTTTTCTGCAGAGATGTGACTTAGGGTAAAAACGGTGGATTTTCCAGCAGTTGCCGTGGCCACCAGGTCCGATGGACCGACCCCAAATAACTCCTCTCCTTTATACGGCAATACACCTTTGTGCCGTTTGGAATCTGCATCACCTGACCACTGTCGTGTCCATAACATCTTCTGGCAGTTATGGACATCGCATTTACTCTTGATGCCAGAGTGCAAATATCCCTCTGTGCATCTCGCATATATAGAAATGCATCCTTTAAATGCTCTATAGTCAATAAAATACTGTCCCTGTCAAGGGTATCAATATTTTTAGTCAGGGAATCCGACCAAGCCACCCCAGCTCTGCACATCCAGGCTGAGGCGATCGCTGGTCGCAGTATAACACCAGTATGTGTGTATATACTTTTTATGATATTTTCCAGCCTCCTGTCAGCTGGTCCTTGAGGACGGCCCTATCTATAGACGGTACCGCCACTTGTTTTGATAAGCGTGTGAGCGCCTTATCCACCCTAAGGGGTGTTTCCCAACGCGCCCTAACTTCTGGCGGGAAAGGGTATACCGCCCATAATTTTCTATCGGGGGGAACCCACGCATCATCACACACTTTATTTAATTTATCTGATTCAGGAAAAACTATGGTAGTTTTTTCACATCCCACATAATACCCTCTTTTGTGGTACTTGTAGTATCAGAAATATGTAACACCTCCTTCATTGCCTTTAACGTGTGGCCCTAATAAGGAATACGTTTGTTTATTCACCGTCGACACTGGATTCAGTGTCCCTGTCTGTGTCTGTGTCGACCGACTAAAGTAAACGGGCGTTTTAAGAACCCCTGACGGTGTTTTTGAGACGTCTGGACCGGTACTAATTGTTTGTCGGCCGTCTCATGTCGTCAACCGACCTTGCAGCGTGTTGACATTATCACGTAATTCCCTAAATAAGCCATCCATTCCGGTGTCGACTCCCTAGAGAGTGACATCACCATTACAGGCAATTGCTCCGCCTCCTCACCAACATCGTCCTCCTACATGTCGACACACACGTACCGACACACAGCACACACACAGGGAATGCTCTGATAGAGGACAGGACCCACTAGCCCTTTGGAGAGACAGAGGGAGAGTTTGCCAGCACACACCAAAAACGCTATAATTATATAGGGACAACCTTATATAAGTGTTTTCCCTTATAGCATCTTTTTTATATATTTCTAACGCCAAATTAGTGCCCCCCCTCTCTGTTTTAACCCTGTTTCTGTAGTGCAGTGCAGGGGAGAGCCTGGGAGCCTTCCCTCCAGCCTTTCTGTGAGAGAAAATGGCGCTGTGTGCTGAGGAGATAGGCCCCGCCCCTTTTTCGGCGGCCTCGTCTCCCGCTCTTAACGGATTCTGGCAGGGGTTAAATATCTCCATATAGCCTCCGGAGGCTATATGTGAGGTATTTTTAGCCAAAATAGGTATTCATTTGCCTCCCAGGGCGCCCCCCTCCCAGCGCCCTGCACCCTCAGTGACTGCCGTGTGAAGTGTGCTGAGAGGAAAATGGCGCACAGCTGCAGTGCTGTGCGCTACCTTTAGAAGACTGAGGAGTCTTCTGCCGCCGATTCTGGACCTCTTCTTACTTCAGCATCTGCAAGGGGGCCGGCGGCAAGGCTCCGGTGACCATCCAGGCTGTACCTGTGATCGTCCCTCTGGAGCTGATGTCCAGTAGCCAAGAAGCCAATCCATCCTGCACGCAGGTGAGTTCACTTCTTCTCCCCTAAGTCCCTCGTTGCAGTGATCCTGTTGCCAGCAGGACTCACTGTAAAATAAAAAACCTAAGCTAAACTTTTCTAAGCAGCTCTTTAGGAGAGCCACCTAGATTGCACCCTTCTCGGCCGGGCACAAAAATCTAACTGGCTTGGAGGAGGGTCATAGGGGGAGGAGCCAGTGCACACCACCTGATCGGAAAGCTTTACTTTTGTGCCCTGTCTCCTGCGGAGCCGCTATTCCCCATGGTCCTTTCAGGAACCCCAGCATCCACTAGGACGATAGAGAAATATATATATATATATATATATATATATATATATATATATATATATATATATACACATACACACACATACACAAGCCGGTCTGGCACCGTATATAGTGTAAAGACACTATATACCATAAGCAACAAATGCCGCACAGGGCGCTACCCCCCGTGCGCCCTGCACCCAAACAGACCCTCTGCGTGTGGGAGCACAGGCGCTCAATGCGCCCCTGTTATTAAATGGCAGGGTTATCATATGGGGCAACCGGGACCACAAACAACCCACCAGACTCCATATAGACATATAAGCTGCCCAGGGCGCCTCCCCCCCCCGGCGCCCTGCACCCACGGAAGCCGGCGGCGGGGGAGAAATGGCGCGCATCGCGCTACAACATGCTGGCGGTGGTCCGAGACATGGAGCCCCGGCACCGCCAGTTTAAGCTCACAAAGTACAGTAATATGTTGCCCAGGGCGCTCCCCTCCCCAGAGCCCTGCACCCGTGGGAGCCGGCGGCGGGGGAGAAATGGCGCGCAGTGCGCTTTAACATGCTGGCGGGGGTCCGGGCCACGGAGCCCCGGCACCGCCAGTGTAACCTCTCACAGCCCAGAACCAAAAACTGTAAAATGCTGCCCAGGGCGCTCCCCCCCAGCGCCCTGCACCCGTGGGAGCCGGCAACAGGGGAAAAATGGCGCGCAGCGCGCTGTGATATGCTGGCGGGGGTATGAGACAGTGCCCAGGCACTGAAACGCCTTCATGCCAGCCTCACTAAGAAATCAGTAATATGCTGCCCAGGGCGCTCCCCCCCCAGCGCCCTGCACCCTGTGAGTGCCGTTGGTGTGTGGGAGCATGGAGCGCAGCGCGACCGCTGTACCTCCGTTACTGAAGTCTTCTGTTCTTCACATACTCACCCGGCTTCTTTCTTCTGGCTTCTGTGAGGGGATTGACGGCGTGGCTCCGGGAACAAGCAGCTAGGCGCACCAAGTGATTGAACCCTCTGGAGCTAATGTCCAGTAGCCGAGAAGCAGAGCCCTTAAACGAAGAAGAAGTAGGTCCTGCTTCTCTCCCCTCATTCCCACGCTGCAGGCAGCCTGTAGCCAGCAGGTCTACCCGAAAATAAAAAACCTAACAAAGTCTTTTAGAGAAACTCAGTAGAGCTCCCCTAGTGTGTGACCTATCACTCCTTGGCATAAAGTCTAACTGAGGTCTGGAGGAGGGGCATAGAGGGAGGAGCCAGTTCACACCCAGTTCAAGTCTTTATAGTGTGCCCAGGCTCCTGCGGATCAGTCTATACCCCATGGTCCTTACAGAGTCCCCAGCATCCTCTAGGACATATGAGAAACAAAACCGCTCACTTCACCTGGCGGTGAAGTGAGCGATCTAACTAGATTTGGCTTGCGTGCAAGCCAATCTGGAGTCAGCGATAGCGACGCGCGGAGCCGCACATCGCTATCGTTATGGGCTATACACATGGAGCGATGTGTGCTTAATTTCTAAGAATTTAAGCACACATCTCGACGTGTGTACCCCCCTTTAGACACCTTGCTCTTGGTGTGATCTTTGTTGGTCAACCACTCCTGGGGAGGGTAAAAATGGTCTAGAATTTCCTCCATTTGTACACAATCTGTCTGACTGTTGATTGGTGGAGTACAAACACTTAAGAGATGGGATTGTAACCTTTTCCAGCCTGATAAGCATCAACAACTCTTTTTTTGAGTTCCTCGGAAATCTCCTTTGTTTGTGGCATGATACACTTCCAGAAACGTGTTGTGAACATCAGAATATGGGGGTAATTCAGACCTGATCGCGGCAGCAATCGGGCGCACTGCGCATGCGCACCCCGGGAGGCCCAGTGAGATGCTAACAGCATCTCGGGGCTGCCATCACCTCTGCCTGATTGAAAGGCAGAGGAGGTTTCGGGGCCGGAGTGGGCGTGCCAACGGTGTTAGAACGTCGTTGGCGGGGTCCAGACAACGCAGGCATGTCTGGACTGTTGCGGGGGCGGGCTACAGTGGCTGTATAACGTCACACGCAGCCGCTGCGACCCAGGACGCGGCGGGTAGCCACCTGCCAGCGCAGGGGGGTGGGGGCTGACATGCGGGGCGGACCAGCACTGTGCTGGGCGTCCCCCCTGCATGTCAGAGAAACTGATCGTAGATGTGCTAAATTTATCAATTACCCCCTTTGAGAGATCCCTGTTCTTTTAAAAAGATAGGTGGTCAGCTCACACCTGATGGTCATCCCATAGATAGAAAATACCTGACTAATTTCTCCTTTAAAATATCTGCTAAGCCTAACGGTTCACATACTTTTGCCACTCACAGATATGTCATATTGGATTCAATATGAGATCCCGGCGGTCTAATTACCAATGCCAGAATCCCGACCTTGAGCGCAGCGTGTCCACTAGCGGGCTTTCTGTGCTCACCACGCTTCGGGCCAGGCGGCAACACTAATCTATTCCCCCTCGGGTGGTGGCGTGGACCATTTCAACGGGCAATGGGATTCCAGCATTGGTATTTCGACTGCCGGAATCCCGTGATATTGGATCATTTTCCTCATAAAATATTACATACACACATGCATATTATTTATATATATATAAACAAAGGTGAATACAGCGCCACTTGAGAGACATCTCAATGCTAATGGAGGTCAATGGTAGGGGAGTCCAACGCGTTTTGTCCTATTCGGACTTCATCAAGGGGTTGAGATAAGTTCCTGACTTTATATAATCCTTGACCTAGCAGTCTTTTTTTTACCAACTATTTATTGATTTATATATATATATAAATATATATATATTAAAGCTTCTTATTCTATACTAACCTATCTGATATTGTTAATAATAAGAATTTACTCACCGGTAATTCTATTTCTCGTAGTCCGTAGTGGATGCTGGGAACTCCGTAAGGACCATGGGGAATAGCGGGCTCCGAAGGAGGCTGGGCACTCTAGAAAGATCTTAGACTACCTGGTGTGCACTGGCTCCACCCACTATGACCCTCCTCCAAGCCTCAGTTAGGTACTGTGCCCGGACGAGCGTACACAATAAGGAAGGATTTTGAATCCCGGGTAAGACTCATACCAGCCACACCAATCACACCGTACAACTCGTGATATGAAACACAGTTAACAGTATGAAACAATAGAGCCTCTCAACAGATGGCTCAACAATAACCCGATTTAGTTAACCATAACTATGTACAAGTATTGCAGATAAACCGCACTTGGGATGGGCGCCCAGCATCCACTACGGACTACGAGAAATAGAATTACCGGTGAGTAAATTCTTATTTTCTCTAACGTCCTAGTGGATGCTGGGAACTCCGTAAGGACCATGGGGATTATACCAAAGCTCCCAAACGGGCGGGAGAGTGCGGATGACTCTGCAGCACTGAATGAGAGAACTCCAGGTCCTCCTCAGCCAGGGTATCAAATTTGTAGAATTTTTGCAAACGTGTTTGCCCCTGACCAAGTAGCTGCTCGGCAAAGTTGTAAAGCTGAGACCTCTCGGGCAGCCGCCCAAGATGAGCCCACCTTCCTTGTGGAATGGGCATTGACAGATTTTGGCTGTGGCAGGCCTGCCACAGTATGTGCAAGCTGAATTGTACTACAAATCCAACGAGCAATAGTCTGCTTAGAAGCAGGAGCACCCAGCTTGTTAGGTGCATATAGGATAAACAGCGAGTCAGATTTTCTGACTCTAGCCATTCTGGAAACATATTTTCAGTGCCCTGACAACGTCTAGCAACTTGGAGTCCTCCAAGTCCCTAGTAGCCTAGGCACCACAATAGGCTGGTTCAGGTGAAACGCTGACACCACCTTTGGGAGAAACTGGGGACGAGTCCTCAATTCTGCCCTATCCATATGGAAAATCAAATAAGGGCTTTTACAAGACAAAGCCGCCAACTTTGATACTCGCCTGGCAGAAGCCAAGGCCAATAACATAACCACCTTCCACGTGAGATATTTCAGATCCACGGTTTTTAGTGGTTCAAACCAATGTGATTTTAAGAAACTCAACACCACGTTGAGATCCCAAGGTGCCACAGGAGGCACAAACGGGGGCTGACTCTGCAGCACTCCTTTTATAAATGTCTGAACTTCAGGTACTGAAGCTAGTTCTTTTTGAAAGAAAATCGACAGAGCCGAGATCTGTACCTTAATGGAACCCAATTTAAGGCCCATAGTCACTCCTGCTTGCAGGAAATGCAGAAATCGACCTAGTTGAAATTCCTCTGTTGGGGCCCTTTCGGCCTCACACCATGCAACATATTTTCGCCATATGCGGTGATAATGAGTTGCTGTAACCTCTTTCCTGGCTTTAGTAAGCGTAGGAATTACTTCCTCCGGAATGCCCTTTTCCTTCAGGATCCGGCGTTCAACCGCCATGCCGACAAACGCAGCTGCGGTAAGTCTTGGAACAGACAGGGCCCCTGCTGCCGCAGGTCCTGTCTGAGTGGCAGAGGCCATGGGTCCTCTGATATAAATTCTTGAAGTTCTGGGTACCAAGCTCTTCTTGGCCATCCACGAGTATCGTTCTTACTCCTCGCCTTCTTATTATTCTCAGTACCCTTGGTATGAGAGGCAGAGGGGAGAACACATAAACCGACTGGTACACCCACGGTGTTACCAGAGCGTCCATAGCTATCGCCTGAGGGTCCCTTGACCCGGTGCAATATCTTTTATAGCTTTTTGTTGAGGCGGGACGCCATCATGTCCACCTGTGGCCTTTCCCAATGGTGTACAATCCTATTGGAAGACTTCTGGAGGAAGTCCCCATTCTCCCGGGTGGAGGTCGTGTCAGTTGAGAAGATCTGCTTCCCAGTTGTCCACTCCGGGAATGAACACTGCTGACAGTGCTAACACATGATTTTCCGCCTATCGGAGAATCCTTGTGGCTTCTGCCATCGCCATCCTGCTTCTTGTGCCGCCCTGTTGGTTTACATGGGCGACTGCCGTGATGTTGTCTGATTGGATCAGTACCGGCTGGTTTTGAAGCAGAGGCCTTGCCGGCCTCAGGGCATTGTAAATGGCCCTCAGGTCCAGAATATTTATGTGTAGGGAAATAACCTGACTTGACCAAAGTCCCTGGAAATTTCTTCCCTGTGTGACTGCCTCCCAGCCTCAAAGGCTGGAATCCATGGTCACTAGGACCTAGTCCTGTATGCCGAACCTGCGGCCCTCTTGAAGACGGGCACTCTGCAGCCACCACAGTAGAGATACCCTGGTCCTTGGAGACAGGGTTATCATCCTATGCATCGGAAGATGCGATCCGGACCACTTGTCCAACAGGTCCCTCTGAAAAGTTCTTGTATGGAACCTGCCTAATGGGATTGCTTCGTAGGAAGCTACCATTTTTCCCAGGACTCGCGTGCAATGATGCACCGCTACCTATTTTGGCTTCAGGAGGTCTCTGACTAGAGATGACAACTCCTTGGCTTTCTCCTCCGGGAGAAACACTATTTCTGGTTTATGTCCAGAACCATCCCCAGGAACAGTAGACGTGTCATAGGAACCAGCTGTGACTTTGGACTGTTTAGAATCCAACCATGCTGTTGTAGCACTTTCCAAAATAGTGCTACCCCGACTACCAACTGCTCCTTGGACTTCGCCCTTATAACGAGATTGTCCAAGTACGGGATAATTACAACTCCCTTTTTTTTTTTTTTTTTTTTTTGAAGGAGTATCAACATTTCGGCCATTACCTTGATAAAACACCCTCGGTGCCATGTACAGTCCAAACGGCAGTGTCTGGACTTGGTAATGGTAATCCTGTACCACAAATCTGAGGTACTCCTGGCGAGGATGGTAAATGGGGACATGCAGGTAAGCATCCTTGACGTCCCAGGATACCATGTAATCCCCCTCGTCCAGGCTTGGAATAACCGCCCTGAGCGATTCCATCTTGAACTTGAATTTTTGTGTTCAAGGATTTTAAATATAAAATGGGTCACACCGAACCATGCGGTTTCGGTACCCCAACCCGTGTGGAATAGTAACCCCGTCCTTGTTGAAGTAGGGGCACCTTGAGTATTACATGCTGGGAATACTGCTTATTAATTGCCTCTAGCACAGCCTCCCTGCCTGAGGGAGTTGTCAGCAAGGCATATTTTAGGAAACGGCTGGGGGGAGACATCTCGAATTCCAGCTTGTACCCCTGAAATACTACTTGAAAGAAACAGGGATCCACCTGTGAGCGAGCCCACTAATTGCTGAAATTTTTTGAGACGGCCCCCCACCGTACCTGGCTACACCTGTGGAGCACCCGCGTCATGGTGTGGCCTCACAGGAGGCGGGGGAAGAATCTTGATTCTGGGAACAGGCTGACTGGTGCAGCTTTTTTCCCTCTACCCTTGTCTCTGTACAGAAAGGAAGCGCCATTTGACCCGCTTGCTTTTCTGAAGCCGAAAGGACTGTACCTTTGTCTGTGAGGAAACCTGAGGTAAAATTATTTCTTCCCAGCAGTTGCTGTGGATACGAGGTCCCAGAGACCATCCCCAAATAATTCCTCACCCTTATAAGGCTCTCTATGCGCTTTTTAAGTCAGCATCACCTGTCCAGTGACAGGTCTCTAATACCCGCCTGACAGAATGGACATTACATTTATTTTGGATGCCAGCCGGCAAAATATCCCTCTGTGCATCCCCCATATATAAAACGACGTCTTTAATATGTTTTTATGTTTGCCAACTAGTATCCCTGTTTGACAGGGTCACCGACCACGCTGCAGCAGCACTATCTGCAGGTCTCAGTCTAGTACCTGAGTGTGTAAATACAGACTTCAGGATAGCCTCCTGTTTTTTATCAACAGGTACCTATTAAAGTGGCCGTATCCTAAGACGGCAGTGCCACCTTTTTTGACAAAAACGTGTGAGCGCCTTATCCACCCTAGGGGATATCTCCCAGCGTAACTTATCCACCTGGCGGGAAAGGGTACGCCATCAGTAACTTTTTATAAATTACCAGTTTCTTAACGGGGGAACCCACGCTTTCACACACTTCATTTATTCATCTGATGGGGGAACAAAACACTGCCTGTTTTTTCTCCCCAAACCTAAAACCCATTTTTAGAGGTGCTTGGGTTAAAGTCAGAAATGTATAACACATTTTTTATTGCCGGGATCACGTCACGGATGTTCCTAGTGGATTGTGTATATGTCTCCACCTTGTCGACACTGGAGTCAGACTCCGTGTCGACATCTGTGTCTGCCATCTGAGAGAGCGGGCGTTTTTGAGCCCCTGATGGCCTTTGAGACGCCTGGGCAGGCGCGGGCTGCGAAGCCGGCTGTCCCACAGCTGTTACGACATCCACCCTTTTATGTAAGGAGTTGACACTGTCGGTTAAAACCTTTCACCTATCCATCCACTCTGGTGTCGGCCCCACAGGGGGCGACATCACATATATCGGCCTCTGTTCTGTCACCATATAAGCCTCCTCATTCAACATGTCGACACAGCCGTACCGACACACCGCAGACACACAGGGAATGCTCTAAACGAGGACAGGACCCACAAAAGCCCTTTGGGGGGACAGAGTAAGAGTATGCCAGCACACACCAGAGCGCTATATATATACAGGGACTAACTGAGTTATGTCCCTAATAGCTTTTATATAATATACTGTATACAGTGCCAATTTTAATGCCCCCCCTCTCTTTTCCCTCTTACTGTGCAGGGAAGAGCCAGGGAGCTTCCCTCCAGCGGAGCTGTGAGGGAAAAATGGCGCCAGTGTGCTGAGGAGATAGGCTCCGCCCCTTTTTCGCGGCCTATTCTCCCGTTTTTTATGGAATTCTGGCAGGGGTATTTACCTCATATATAGCCCCTGGGGCCATATATTGAGGTATTTTAGCCAGCCAAGGTGTTTTTATTGCTGCCTCAGGGCGCCCCCCCCAGCGCCCTGCACCCTCAGTGACCGGAGTGTGAAGTGTGTGAGAGGAGCAATGGCGCACAGCTGTAGTGCTGTGCGCTACCTTGGTGAAGACAGAGTCGTCATGCCGCCGATTTTCCGGACCATCTTCTTGCTTCTGGCTCTGTAAGGGGGACGGCGGCGCGGCTCCGGGACCGAACATCAAGGCTGGGCCTGCGGTCGATCCCTCTGGAGCTAATGGTGTCCAGTAGCCTAAGAAGCCCAATCCAGCTGCAAGCAGGCGAGTTCGCTTCTTCTCCCCTTAGTCCCTCGCTGCAGTGAGCCTGTTGCCAGCAGGTCTCACTGAAAATAACAAATTCTAAGACTATAACTTTCTAAGAGCTCAGGAGAGCCCCTAGTGTGCATCCAACCTCGGCCGGGCACGAAATCTAACTGAGGCTTGGAGGAGGGTCATAGTGGGTGGAGCCAGTGCACACCAGGTAGTCTAAGATCTTTCTAGAGTGCCCAGCCTCCTTCGGAGCCCGCTATTCCCCATGGTCCTTACGGAGTTCCCAGCATCCACTAGGACGTTAGAGAAAATAAGAATTTACTTACCGATAATTCTATTTCTCGTAGTCCGTAGTGGATGCTGGGGACTCCGTAAGGACCATGGGGAATAGCGGCTCCGCAGGAGACTGGGCACATCTAAAGAAAGCTTTAGGACTATCTGGTGTGCACTGGCCCCTCCCCCTATGATCCTCCTCCAAGCCTCAGTTAGGATACTGTGCCCGGACGAGCGTACACAATAAGGAAGGATTTTGAATCCCGGGTAAGACTCATACCAGCCACACCAATCACACCGTACAACTTGTGATCTGAACCCAGTTAACAGCATGATAACAGAGGAGCCTCTAGAAAAGATGGCTCACTACAGCAATAACCCGATTTTTTGGTAACAATAACTATGTACCAGTATTGCAGACAATCCGCACTTGGGCGCCCAGCATCCACTACGGACTACGAGAAATAGAATTATCGGTAAGTAAATTCTTATTTTCTCTAACGTCCTAAGTGGATGCTGGGGACTCCGTAAGGACCATGGGGATTATACCAAAGCTCCCAAACGGGCGGGAGAGTGCGGATGACTCTGCAGCACCAAATGAGAGAACTCCAGGTCCTCCTCAGCCAGGGTATCAATTTTGTAGAATTTTATAAACGTATTTGCTCCTGACCAAGTAGCTGCTCGGCAAAGTTGTAAAGCCGAGACCCCTCGGGCAGCCGCCCAAGATGAGCCCACCTTCCTTGTGGAGTGGGCATTTACAGATTTTTGGCTGTGGCAGGCCTGCCACAGAATGTGCAAGCTGAATTGTACTACAAATCCAACGAGCAATAGTCTGCTTAGAAGCAGGAGCACCCAGCTTCTTGGGTGCATACAGGATAAACAGCGAGTCAGATTTCCTGACTCCAGCCGTCCTGGAAACATATATTTTCAGGGCCCTGACAACGTCTAGCAACTTGGAGTCCTCCAAGTCCCTAGTAGCCGCAGGCACCACAATAGGTTGGTTCAGGTGAAACGCTGAAACCACCTTAGGGAGAAACTGAGGACGAGTCCTCAATTCCGCCCTGTCCGAATGGAAAATCAGATAAGGGCTTTTACAGGATAAAGCCGCCAATTTTGACACGCGCCTGACCCAGGCCAGGGCCAACAGCATGACCACTTTCCATGTGAGATATTTTAACTCCACAGATTTAAGTGGTTCAAACCAATGTGACTTTTGGAACCCAAAAACTACATTGAGATCCCAAAGTGCCACTGGAGGCACAAAAGGAGGCTGTATATGCAGTACCCCTTTTACAAACGTCTGAACTTCAGGGACTGAAGCTAGTTCTTTTTGGAAGAAAATTGACAGGGCCGAAATTTGAACCTTAATGGACCCCAATTTCAGGCCCATAGACACTCCTGTTTGCAGGAAATGTAGGAATCGACCCAGTTGAATTTCCTCCGTCGGGCCTTACTGGCCTCGCACCACGCAACATATTTTCGCCAAATGCGGTGATAATGTTTTGCGGTTACATCCTTCCTGGCATTGATCAGGATAGGGATGACTTCATCCGGAATGCCTTTTTTCCTTCAGGATCCGGCGTTCAACCGCCATGCCGTCAAACGCAGCCGCGGTAAGTCTTGGAACAGACAGGGTCCTTGGTGGAGCAGGTCCCTTCTTAGAGGTAGAGGCCACGGATCCTCCGTGAGCATCTCTTGAAGTTCCAGTTACCAAGTCCTTCTTGGCCAATCCGGAGCCACGAATATAGTGCTTACTCCTCTCCATCTTATCAATCTCAGTACCTTGGGTATGAGAGGCAGAGGAGGGAACACATACACTGACTGGTACACCCACGGTGTTACCAGAGCGTCTACAGCTATTGCCTGAGGGTCCCTTGACCTGGCGCAATACCTGTCGAGTTTTTCCCAACGGTTTATAATCATGTGGAAGACTTCTGGGTGAAGTCCCCACTCTCCCGGGTGGAGGTCTTGCTGAGGAAGTCTGCTTCCCAGTTGTCCACTCCCGGAATGAATACTGCTGACAGTGCTATCACATGATTTTCCGCCCAGCGAAGAATCCTTGCAGCTTCTGCCATTGCCCTCCTGCTTCTTGTGCCACCCTGTCTGTTTACGTGGGTGACTGCCGTGATGTTGTCCGACTGGATCAACACCGGCTGACCTTGAAGCAGAGGTCTTGCTAAGCTTAGAGCATTGTAAATGGCCCTTAGCTTCAGGATATTTATGTGAAGTGATGTCTCCAGGCTTGACCATAAGCCCTGGATATTCCTTCCCTGTGTGACTGCTCCCCAGCCTCGCAGGCTGGCATCCGTGGTCACCAGGACCCAGTCCTGAATGCCGAATCTGCGGCCCTCTAGAAGATGAGCACTCTGCAACCACCACAGGAGGGACACCCTTGTCCTTGGTGACAGGGTTATCCGCTGATGCATCTGAAGATGCGACCCGGACCATTTGTCCAGCAGGTCCCACTGGAAAGTTCTTGCGTGGAATCTGCCGAATGGGATTGCTTCGTAGGAAGCCACCATTTTACCCAGAACCCTTGTGCATTGATGCACTGAGACTTGGCTCGGTTTTAGGAGGTTCCTGACTAGCTCGGATAACTCCCTGGCTTTCTCCTCCGGGAGAAACACCTTTTTCTGGACTGTGTCCAGGATCATCCCTAGGAACAGAAGACAAGTCGTCGGAACCAGCTGCGATTTTGGAATATTGAGAATCCAATCGTGCTGCCGCAACACTACCTGAGATAGTGCTACACCGACCTCCAACTGTTCCCTGGATCTTACCCTTATCAGGGAATCGTCCAAGTAAGGGATAACTAAAATTCCCTTCCTTCGAAGGAATATCATCATTTCGGCCATTACCTTGGTAAAGACCCGGGGTGCCGTGGACCATCCATACGGCAGCGTCTGAACTGATAGTGACAGTTCTGTACCATAAACCTGAGGTACCCTTGGTGAGAAGGGTAAATTTTGACATGAAGGTAAGCATCCTTGATGTCCCGAGACATCATGTAGTCCCCTTCTTCCAGGTTCGCAATCACTGCTCTGAGTGACTCAATCTTGAATTTGAACCTCTGTATGTAAGTGTTCAAAGATTTTAGATTTAGAATCGGTCTCACCGAGCCGTCCGGCTTCGGTACCACAACAGTGTGGAATAATACCCCGTTCCCTGTTGCAGGAGGGGTACCTTGATTATCACCTGCTGGGAATACAGCTTGTGAATGGCTTCCAAAACTGTCTCCCTGTCAGAAGGAGACATCGGTAAAGCCGACTTTAGGAAACGGCGAGGGGGAGACGTCTCGAATTCTAATTTGTACCCCTGAGATATCACCTGAAGGATCCAGGGGTCTACTTGCGAGTGAGCCCACTGCGCGCTGAAATTCATTGAGACGGGCCCCCCACCGTGCCTGATTCTGCTTGTAAAGCCCCAGCGTCATACTGAGGGCTTGGCAGAGGCGGGAGAGGGTTTCTGTTCCTGGGAACTGGCTGATTTCTGCAGCCTTTTTCCTCTCCCTCTGTCACGGGGCAGAAATGAGGAACCTTTTGCCCGCTTGTCCACGAAAAGACTGCGCCTGATAATACGGCGTCTTCTCATGTTGAGAGGCGACCTGGGGTACAAACGTGGATTTCCCAGCTGTTGCCGTGGCCACCAGGTCTGAAAGACCGACCCCAAATAACTCCTCCCCTTACTAAGGCAATACTTCCAAATGCCGTTTGGAATACGCATCACCTGACCACTGACGTGTCCATAACCCTCTACTGGTAGAAATGGACAACGCACTTAGCCTTGATGCCAGTCGGCAAATATTCCGCTGTGCATCACGCATATATAGAAATGCATCTTTTAAATGCTCTATAGGCAAAAATATACTGTCCCTATCTAGGGTATCAATATTTTCAGTCAGGGAATCCGACCACGCCAACCCAGCACTGCACATCCAGGCTGAGGCGATTGCTGGTCGCAGTATAACACCAGTATGTGTGTAAATACATTTTAGGATACCCCCCTGCTTTCTATCAGCAGGATCCTTAAGGGCGGCCATCTCAGGAGAGGGTAGAGCCCTTACAAGCGTGTGAGCGCTTTATCCACCCTAGGGGGTGTTTCCCAACGCACCCTAACCTCTGGCGGGAAAGGATGTAATGCTAATAACATTTTAGAAATTATCAGTTGTTATCGGGGGAAAACCACGCATCATCACACACCTCATTTAATTTCTCAGATTCAGGAAAACTACAGGTAGTTTTTCCTCACCGAACATAATACCCCTTTTTGGTGGTACTCGTATTATCAGAAATGTGTAAAACATTTTTCATTGCCTCAATCATGTAACGTGTGGCCCTACTGGAAGTCACATTTGTCTCTTCACCGTCGACACTGGAGTCAGTATCCGTGTCGGCGTCTATATCTGCCATCTGAGGTAACGGGCGCTTTAGAGCCCCTGACGGCCTATGAGACGTCTGGACAGGCACAAGCTGAGTAGCCGGCTGTCTCATGTCAACCACTGTCTTTTATACAGAGCTGACACTGTCACGTAATTCCTTCCAACAGTTCATCCACTCAGGTGTCGACCCCCTAGGGGGTGACATCACTATTACAGGCAATCTGCTCCGTCTCCACATCATTTTTCTCCTCATACATGTCGACACAAACGTACCGACATACAGCACACACACAGGGAATGCTCTGATAGAGGACAGGACCCCACTAGCCCTTTGGGGAGACAGAGGGAGAGTTTGCCAGCACACACCAGAGCGCTATATATATACAGGGATAACCTTATATAAGTGTTTTTCCCCTTATAGCTGCTGTATCTTTAATACTGCGCGTAATTAGTGCCCCCCCTCTCTTTTTTAACCCTTTCTGTAGTGTAGTGACTGCAGGGGAGAGCCAGGGGAGCTTCCCTCCAACGGAGCTGTGAGGGAAAATGGCGCCAGTGTGCTGAGGAGATAGGCTCCGCCCCTTTTTCGCTGACTTTTCTCCTGCTTTTTTATGGATTCTGGCAGGGGTTAAAATTCATCCATATAGCCCTGGGGGCTATATGTGATGTATTTTCGCCAGCCAAGGTGTTTTTATTGCTGCTCAGGGCGCCCCCCCCTAGCGCCCTGCACCCTCAGTGACCGAAGTGTTAAGTGTGCTGAGGAGCAATGGCGCACAGCTGCAGTGCTGTGCGCTACCTTGTTGAAGACAGGACGTCTTCTGCCGCCGATTGACAGGACCTCTTCTGCCTTCTGGCTCTGTAAGGGGGCCGGCGGCGCGGCTCTGGGACCCATCCATGGCTGGGCCTGTGATCGTCCCTCTGGAGCTAATGTCCAGTAGCCTAAGACGCCCAATCCACTCTGCACGCAGGTGAGTTCGCTTCTTCTCCCCTTAGTCCCTCGATGCAGTGAGCCTGTTGCCAGCAGGTCTCACTGAAAATAAAAAACCTAAACTAAAACTTTCACTAAGAAGCTCAGGAGAGCCCCTAGTGTGCACTCTTCTCGTTCGGGCACAAAGATCTAACTGAGGCTTGGAGGAGGGTCATAGGGGGAGGGGCCAGTGCACACCAGATAGTCCTAAAGCTTTCTTTAGATGTGCCCAGTCTCCTGCGGAGCCGCTATTCCCCATGGTCCTTACGGAGTCCCCAGCATCCACTTAGGACGTTAGAGAAATATTACTTTTTTGTCTGTTACTCTCATTAAAATTGTATTAATTTTTACACATATGCTGGCTTTTTTACAACTTAATAGTCTTATGATTTTAAACTACACTTAGTCGCCGTACCCCTATCCCCCCTTTTATCTATCCATCTATCTATCTATCCATCTATGCCCCTCAAACGTGGGTTACCTTACTCACAATTTTTGCGAGCCAAGCAGATCACTTCAGATCCAGAGCTGGCTCTGAATCATATTGAACAAATGTCCCAAAAATTCTTGATTCGAGGATATTGTCCTTCTTTGTTAAATCAGGCTAAAAGCAAGGTGATGGCATTAGATCGAGAAAAATAAGCATCGATACATGGTTATACCATGGGTGAATAGTTTCCATTCTAATAGTAACTCTATTCGAGGGTCAGCTAAAAAACACTGGCATTTGATTCAATCAGACCCAGAGTTACAGTTGGAACACACTAGGCTGATGCCTTGCTATAAATGTCCAAGAAATTTACGGGATATTAGTTAAATCTGATGTTTATAACCCAGTACTACAATCCTCTGTATTTGGGGGGAGAAAAGGTTGTTTCAAGTGTACCTGTACGACCTGTCAGTGCCTGATCACAGGAAGTACGTTTCAGCATCCACACACTGGCAAAACTTACCATAATAGATATCGACTTATATGCAGCTCGCGGTTTGTGGTCTATCAGTGGATATGCCCCTGTGGGCTGTCATACATACGCAAAACGGAGAGGGCGTTTAAGGAGCGTATGACAGCCCACAGGTCAGCCATCGCCTCTGGTAAAAGTGACCAACCAGTGGCACGGCACTTTGCCATTGCTCGACATCAACTTACGTCCCTGAGATATAGGATGATTGACCAGGTCCAGCCGTCCCTTAGAGGGGGTAATAGAGGTCTTAGGTTATTGCAATTGGAGACTCAATGGATTCAGCGATTGGACACAGTGTCCCCGCGAGGTCTAAATGAGTACTTGGGTTTGAACGGTTTGGTATAATTATGCTTCTGTTTGGTATAGCGATGCCTTTATGTGTGCTTATACTAGTTTGAGGTAACCATTTGTATGCACTATATACATTTGTGCAGTTTACAGTATAAATCTATGGGTTATATAATAAGCAGTTATGTATCCATACATGTGTTTAACGGACATGTTTGATTCCTTACAGAGTGGGGTTTAAATTACATACAGCCAATGTTTGTTTATCTGTTGC
The DNA here is from genome assembly GCF_028390025.1 of Pseudophryne corroboree. Classification (NCBI taxonomy): domain Eukaryota; kingdom Metazoa; phylum Chordata; class Amphibia; order Anura; family Myobatrachidae; genus Pseudophryne; species Pseudophryne corroboree. The sequence continues at coordinate 203,693,651 of NC_086453.1, read as the reverse complement.
CTTGGTGATGGGAGCACAATGATGACGTCAGTGATGTCCATGCCAGCGCCACTGGGCACCCGGCGCGGTATTGCCAGCTGATGGGAGAGCCGGTACCTATTGACATATATAATCGCTCTCTATAAAAATTAATGAGCACATCTAATTCTCTGAGGGAGTTTTAGGACAAATGTCAGCAGAAATATAGAAAGTTCTGAAGGCTTCACAAATTTTCAAGCACCACTGTAGTTACAAGGCTACAGGTTTGCCTTAGATGAGTGCACACTTTAAACAAGAAAACAGACACCACACCTAACAGTCTTCAGCTTACCTTCATAAGGGGTCATCTCGGGCCCTCGAACTACATAGTGCCTAAAGAACAAGAAACAAAATAACTCACATTTCTTCCATCACAGGTGAATTGAAGATTAGTCATGTAACATTAATATTGCTATTAATATAAACCAAACAGTTTAAGATCTTTAATAAAAATAGATTATAAAGGGAAACAGAAACCTCATATAGATCAATAATGCCTAACACATTAACATGTATGTTGTATGGTCAGAGAGCTGTACCACTAGTATTTGTTCTACTAGAAAGTTTTCTCTATTATATTACCAACCCATGTAAGGTGGATAGAGCCACTGTGCTGTAATACCACAAGCACAGTTTCACAACCTTTGTACCAGTATATATAGTAGCAAGTGTTTACCTTTAGTGTGTGTTTATCCTCTTAAAGCAGTGACAGGCAACCTGATACACTTCATCTCAGTAATAAGTATACACTTACTCAGACTATACACTACAATTACTTAAGCATGCATTTTAATGTAGGACTAAGAAGTGCTACAATTTATAACATTCAGATCTATAATTTCAATATGATGTACAATAAGGCTGAGAAAAGGACAGAAGGGGCAAAAAGAAGGGAAGCAGTGGATGGGGAAGGGGGTGGGGGGGGGTTGCAGGTGAAGGACTCCGGGACCACCTGTTGCCCATTACTGCCTTACAGCATGTATTTTTCTTTAAAGTAATCAATAACAGTAATAAGTGTAAACCTGGGCTCTCAATCTGCAACCGCATGGGATTTATTTTATTTATTGCCTTTGGATTAATGTAATACCCCTTTCAGACGACACAAATGACCCGGTATCGACCCGGCATATTGCCGGGTCGGTGTGCGGTGTGAAAGCACCATAATTGAAATCCCGGGTCGTCTGACCCGGTAATTCAGCCCGGGAATAAAGCAGTGTTATTCCCGGGTTAAATACCAGGTCAGTGGCAGCGTAAACGGTCAATGTGACCCGGGAACCGTTCTCTACAACAGGAAGAGATGGCGCAGAGATGTTCTCATCTCCAAGAACCGCCTCCGCTCCCACTGCCGGCTCCGCCCCTCACCATATTGCCGGGTCGGGGAAGCCAGCAGTAGCGTCCAATGCCAGATCCCACCTAGGAAGGACCCGTTTCCAATTCCCGGGTGGGATCCGGCATTGGCGGTGTGAAAGGGGTACAAGAGACATGGGGTGAAATTAAATGGCCTACAAATTTGTAACAACAGTTTTCTGGTGAAACTGCTGTATGTAATAGAGACAGAAACCACAAGAAAATACAATTCCCTGGCTTGATCAAAATTAATAATAAAAAACAAAAAACAAACAATCACCATGACCCAACTGCGACTTTGTTAAAAGAAAACCCTGCAAATAAGTTAATAGCTAGACAGCCAATAAGGGGTGTTGTCTCATCTCCAAGATAAGGCATGTCTAAGCCTCCCACATGAAATGTCATCTTAATTTATGAAGGACAAAGCTCTTTGACAAATAGGCTACAATATTATTTCACAATTAGCGGATGCTGTGAAGAACGGAGAATATATATGTAGGAGGTTCTCTAGCCTTTTTGGTATAGTTACACATAAGTTATATCTTTGTGTTCATGACTGGTTCATGATAAATTTATGTTCTTTAGTCACAAAAAAAAAAGTCTAAAGCTCAGGGACCAGACGGCATCCCCAAGTCATACTTGAAACCTGCCTCCATCCTGACTTCCCCTCTTGCACAACTATTTCACCATATTCTGGCCACAAAACATTACACTCAGACGCTACAAGAGTTGATATTACAGTGACTGCCATGCCTATAAAGACATTACAAATTGTGCAAAGTGTCGTCTCACTTCCATTTTGAATACAGACCTCAAACTCCAATGATGGCTAAAAATTCTAAATACCGTAGTCCTCTTGCATGGCTTCTCTAACTAGATATGGTTGTGTTAGAGAAGCCATGGTTGGGTTCATTCTGAACCACCAGACAATGAACAACAGATGCAGGACAACAATCTCTGGCCTTGTTGCCGAGAAAACATTTGACAGGATATCAGGGCCTTAATCTTCCACATGCTGGAGGTGTACAGATTTCCGGGTCAGTCTTTCAAAGGTATTAAAAGATTAGATTTTAACTCATGTTGGGAAATGGGCTGGAGTAAGAGTTGCCCTCAAGACTAAATAAATAGTGGAGCTAGGATTAAAAGGTCAGTCTTGGCTAATTCTTAGCCAGTATAAACAACATAGGACTAAATAACCCTGTCTAAAGACCGCAAATGCTGGACGACATAAGGAAAAAAGCTTCTCTCAGTGGATTCAGTACGATATCCCTGTTGTCGAGATGCAGGCGGTCACATGACCAACACCGGCGTCCAGGCATTGAACATCCCAACATCGGAGGGGGTAATTATTATTACCCTAATCCTCCGGAGGTGGTGGCCAGGGCTAAACACCCACCAAGTTGCCTAACCCTCCCGGACTCTAACCCTAAAAGTTACCCGATACTTACCTTCAGGATGGTGGCTGTAGGTCTTCCGGCAGCAGTCTCCCATGTACTGTCGGAAATCTGGCGTTTGTCATATGACCGCTGATATCCAGAAAGCCAGGATGGTAAATGCATCCCCTCTGATTGAATGTCCTGGAGTTTTCAACCTGATTCCACAAAAAATCATAACCCCAATAGACAAGCTTCCCTGCAGCATTTAAACCTATGATCTGGGATTCAGTCAATCGGGGGGTTGGAGTATACTTTATCCCTTTAGGGCTCTATAGCGCAATCAATTTCTCAAAATCCTTGATTACTAATGGGGAATCTACTAGTTATACTACGTACATAACTCCAGTATCACCTGACGTGGAGAGGGTCATGTATCTACAGCTAAATACAGAATAGTGTACTATCTCAATGGGAAATTGGTGAAAAAATAAGAATTTACTTACCGATAATTCTATTTCTCGGAGTCCGTAGTGGATGCTGGGGTTCCTGAAAGGACCATGGGGAATAGCGGCTCCGCAGGAGACAGGGCACAAAAGTAAAGCTTTCCGATCAGGTGGTGTGCACTGGCTCCTCCCCCTATGACCCTCCTCCAAGCCAGTTAGGTACTGTGCCCGGACGAGCGTACACAATAAGGGAGGAATTTTGAATCCCGGGTAAGACTCATACCAGCCACACCAATCACACCGTACAACTTGTGATCTAAACCCAGTTAACAGTATGATAACAGCGGAGCCTCTGAAAAGATGGCTCACAACAATAATAACCCGATTTTTGTAACTATGTACAAGTATTGCAGATAATCCGCACTTGGGATGGGCGCCCAGCATCCACTACGGACTCCGAGAAATAGAATTATCGGTAAGTAAATTCTTATTTTCTCTATCGTCCTAGTGGATGCTGGGGTTCCTGAAAGGACCATGGGGATTATACCAAAGCTCCCAAACGGGCGGGAGAGTGCGGATGACTCTGCAGCACCGAATGAGAGAACTCCAGGTCCTCAGCCAGGGTATCAAATTTGTAGAATTTAGCAAACGTGTTTGCCCCTGACCAAGTAGCTGCTCGGCAAAGTTGTAAAGCCGAGACCCCTCGGGCAGCCGCCCAAGATGAGCCCACCTTCCTTGTGGAATGGGCATTTACATATTTTGGCTGTGGCAGGCCTGCCACAGAATGTGCAAGCTGAATTGTATTACACATCCAACTAGCAATAGTCTGCTCAGAAGCAAGAGCACCCAGTTTGTTGGGTGCATACAGGATAACAGCAAGTCAGTTTTCCTGACTCCAGCCGTCCTGGAACATATTTTCAGGGCCCTGACAACATCTAGCAACTTGGAGTCCTCCAAGTCCCTAGTAGGTGCAAGGCACCACAATAAGCTGGTTCAGGTGAAACACTGACACCACCTTAGGGAGAGAACTGGGGACGAGTCCGCAGCTCTGCCCTGTCCGAATGGACAAACAGATATGGGCTTTTTTGAGAAAAAAACCACCAATTTGACACTCGCCTGGTCCAGGCCAGGGCCAAGAGCATGGTCACTTTTCATGTGAGATGCTTCAAATCCACAGATTTGACTGGTTTTAAACCAATGTGATTTGAGGAATCCCAGAACTACGTTGAGATCCCACAGTGCCACTGGAGGCACAAAAGGGGGTTGTATATGCAATACTCCCTTGACAAACTTCTGGACTTCAGGAACTGAAGCCAATTCTTTCTGGAAGAAAATCGACAGGGCCGAAATTTGAACCTTAATGGACCCCAATTTGAGGCCCATAGACACTCCTGTTTGCAGGAAATGCAGGAAACGACAGAGTTGAAATTTCTTTGTGGGGCCTTCCTGGCCTCACACCACGCAACATATTTTCGCCACATGTGGTGATAATGTTGTGCGGTCACCTCCTTTCTGGCTTTGACCAGGGTAGGAATGACCTCTTCCGGAATGCCTTTTTCCCTTAGGATCCGGCTTTCCACCGCCATGCCGACAAACGCAGCTGCGGTAAGTCTTGGAACAGACATGGTACTTGCTGAAGCAAGTCCCTTCTTAGCGGCAGAGGCCATAAGACCTCTGTAAGCATCTCTTGAGGTTCCGGGTACCAAGTCCTTCTTGGCCAATCCGGAGCCATGAGTATAGTTCTTACTCCTCTACGTCTTATAATTCTCAGCACCTTAGGTATGAGAAGCAGAGGAGGGAACACATACACCGACTGGTACACCCACGGTGTTACCAGAACGTCCACAGCTATTGCCTGAGGGTCTCTTCACCTGGCGCAATACCTGTCCCGTTTTTTGTTCAGACGGGACGCCATCATGTCCACCTTTGGTATTTCCCAACGGTTTACAATCATGTGGAAAAAACTTCCCGATGAAGTTTCCACTCTCCCGGGTGGAGGTCGTGCCTGCTGAGGAAGTCTGCTTCCCAGTTTCCATTCCCGGGATGAAACACTGCTGACAGTGCTATCACATGATTTTCCGCCCAGCGAAAAGTCCTTGCAGTTTTTGCCATTGCCCTCCTGCTTCTTGTGTCGCCCTGTCTGTTTACGTGGGCGACTGCCGTGATGTTTTTCCCAATGGAACAATACCGGCTGACCTTGAAGCAGAGGTCTTGCTAAGCTTAGAGCATTATAAATTTACCCTTAGCTCCAGTATATTTATGTGGAGAAAAGTCTCCAGACTTGATCACACTCCCTGGAAATTTTTTCCTTGTGTGACTGCTCCCCAGCCTCTCGGGCTGGGCTCCGTGGTCACCAGCATCCAATCCTGAATGCCGAATCTGCGGCCCTCTAGAAGATGAGCACTCTATAACCACCACAGGAGAGACACCCTTGTCCTTGGATATAGGGTTATCCGCTGATGCATCTGAAGATGCGATCCGGACCATTTGTCCAGCAGATCCCACTGAAAAGTTCTTGCGTGAAATCTGCCGAATGGAATTGCTTCGTAGGAAGCCACCATTTTTACCAGGACCCTTGTGCAATGATGCACTGTTTTTAGGAGGTTCCTGACTAGTTCGGATAACTCCCTGGCTTTCTCTTCCGGGAGAAACACCTTTTTCTGGACTGTGTCCAGAATCATCCCTAGGCACAGCAGACGTGTCGTCGGGATCAGCTGCGATTTTGGAATATTTAGAATCCACCCGTGCTGTTGTAGCAGTATCCGAGATAGTGCTACTCCGACCTCCAACTGTTCCCTGGACTATGCCCTTATCAGGAGATCGTCCAAGTAAGGGATAATTAAGACGCCTTTTCTTCGAAGAAGAATCATCATTTCGGCCATTACCTTGGTAAAGACCCGGGGTGCCGTGGACAATCCAAACGGCAGCGTCTGAAACGGATAGTGACAGTTCTGCACCACGAACCTGAGGTACCCTTAGTGAGAAGGGCAAATTTGGGACATAGAGGTAAGCATCCCTGATGTCCCGGGACACTATATAGTCCCCTTCTTCCTGGTTCGTTATCACTGCTCTGAGTGACTCCATCTTGATTTGAACCTTTGTAAGTGTTCAAAAAAAATTTTTAGAATAAGTCTCACCTAGCCTTCTGGCTTCAGTACCACAATATAGTGTGGAACAATACCCCTTTCTTGTAGTAGGAGGGGTAATTTAATTATCACCTGCTGGGAATACAGCTTGTGAATTTTTTCCCATACTGCCTCCTTGTCGGAGGGAGACCTTGGTAAAGCAGACTTCAGGAGCCTGCGAAGGGGAAACGTCTCGACATTCCAATCTGTACCCCTGGGATACTACTTGTAGGATCCAGGGGTCCTGTACGGTCTCAGCGCCATGCTGAGAACTTGTCAGAAGCGGTGGAACGCTTCTGTTCCTGGGAATGGGCTGCCTGCTGCAGTCTTCTTCCCTTTCCTCTATCCCTGGGCAGATATGATCTTATAGGGACGAAAGGATTGAGGCTGAAAAGACGGTGTCTTTTTCTGCAGAGATGTGACTTAGGGTAAAAACGGTGGATTTTCCAGCAGTTGCCGTGGCCACCAGGTCCGATGGACCGACCCCAAATAACTCCTCTTCCTTTATACGGCAATACACCTTTGTGCCGTTTGGAATCTGCATCACCTGACCACTGTCGTGTCCATAAACATCTTCTGGCAGATATGGACATCGCACTTACTCTTGATGCCAGAGTGCAAATATCCCTCTGTGCATCTCGCATATATAGAAATGCATCCTTTAAATGCTCTATAGTCAATAAAATACTGTCCCTGTCAAGGGTATCAATATTTTTAGTCAGGGAATCCGACCAAGCCACCCCAGCTCTGCACATCCAGGCTGAGGCGATCGCTGGTCGCAGTATAACACCAGTATGTGTGTATATACTTTTTATGATATTTTCCAGCCTCCCGTCAGCTGGTCCTTGAGGACGGCCCTATCTATAGACGGTACCGCCACTTGTTTTGATAAGCGTGTGAGCGCCTTATCCACCCTAAGGGGTGTTTCCCAACGCGCCCTAACTTCTGGCGGGAAAGGGTATACCGCCCATAATTTTCTATCGGGGGGAACCCACGCATCATCACACACTTTATTTAATTTATCTGATTCAGGAAAAACTATGGTAGTTTTTTCACATCCCACATAATACCCTCTTTTGTGGTACTTGTAGTATCAGAAATATGTAACACCTCCTTCATTGCCTTTAACGTGTGGCCCTAATAAGGAATACGTTTGTTTATTCACCGTCGACACTGGATTCAGTGTCCCTGTCTGTGTCGACCGACTAAAGTAAACGGGCGTTTTAAAACCCCTGACGGTGTTTTTGAGACGTCTGGACCGGTACTAATTGTTTGTCGGCCGTCTCATGTCGTCAACCGACCTTGCAGCGTGTTGACATTATCACGTAATTCCCTAAATAAGCCATCCATTCCGGTGTCGACTCCCTAGAGAGTGACATCACCATTACAGGCAATTGCTCCGCCTCCTCACCAACATCGTCCTCCTACATGTCGACACACACGTACCGACACACAGCACACACACAGGGAATGCTCTGATAGAGGACAGGACCCACTAGCCCTTTGGAGAGACAGAGGGAGAGTTTGCCAGCACACACCAAAAACGCTATAATTTTATATAGGGACAACCTTATATAAGTGTTTCTCCCTAATAGCATCTTTATATAGATATTTATATCGCCAATTAGTGCCCCCCCTCTCTGTTTAAACCCTGTTTCTGTAGTGCAGTGCAGGGGAGAGCCTGGGAGCCTTCTCTCCAGCCTTTCTGTGAGAGAAAATGGCGCTGTGTGCTGAGGAGATAGGCCCCGCCCCTTTTCCGGCGGCCTCGTCTCCCGCTCTTTAGTGAAGTTTGGCAGGGGTTAAATATCTCCATATAGCCTCTGGGGGCTATATGTGAGGTATTTTTAGCCAGTATATTGGTTTACATTTGCCTCCCAGGGCGCCCCCCCCCAGCGCCCTGCACCCTCAGTGACTGCGTGTGAAGTGTGCTGAGAGGAAAATGGCGCACAGCTGCAGTGCTGTGCGCTACCTTTAGAAGACTGCAAGGGTCTTCAGCCGCCGATTCTGGACCTCTTCTTACTTCAGCATCTGCAAGGGGGCCGGCGGCGCGGCTCCGGTGACCATCCAGGCTGTACCTGTGATCGTCCCTCTGGAGCTGATGTCCAGTAGCCAAGAAGCCAATCCATCCTGCACGCAGGTGAGTTCACTTCTTCTCCCCTCTGTCCCTCGTTGCAGTGATCCTGTTGCCAGCAGGACTCACTGTAAAATAAAAAACCTAAGCTAAACTTTCTCTAAGCAGCTCTTTAGGAGAGCCACCTAGAATTGCACCCTTCTCGGCCGGGCACAAAAATCTAACTGGCTTGGAGGAGGGTCATAGGGGGAGGAGCCAGTGCACACCACCTGATCGGAAAGCTTTACTTTTGTGCCCTGTCTCCTGCGGAGCCGCTATTCCCCATGGTCCTTTCAGGAACCCCAGCATCCACTAGGACGATAGAGAAATTAATGGTTGATTTAGAAGAGTAGGTGAATAGAAAGCTCTGGACAGAAATAAACAAAAACTCATACGTCTATGGTGGGTAGTTTATTTAAGTTCATATGCATTGCATGTATCCAGACAGCGACTGCAGACAGATGCAGAAGAATGTGTAGGCTAGACGTCCACGACTTATCAGTGGAAACCCAAAATATAGTATATATTTGTACAAAACACTTGCTCTAACAATATGAAACATAGAAACAGAATTTGATGGCAGATAAGAACCACTTGGCACACCTAGTCTGTCGGGGTTTTTTTTTTTTTTTTTTTTTTTTTTACAATATTTTTATCTCAAACCTTTTTTGACCTTATTTTTTTGTAAGGATATCCTTGTGTCTATCCCATGCACCTCCCCCCTCCAGTCTCAATGCATGTCCTTGTGTCCTATTGCTTCTCTTCATTTGAAGAAGAATGTTTCCCTCCTGGACTTTGTTAAAACCCTTGATATATTTGAAAGTTTCTATCATGTCCCCCCTTTCCCTTCTGTGCTCCAAACTATACATATTGAGATCTTTCAGTCTTTCTGGGTATGTTCTGTGATGTAGGCCATGCACCATTTAGTTGTCCTTTCTTTGTACAGTCTCTAATGTATCCTTTTGAAGATATGGCCTCCAGAATTGAACACATTATTCTAGACGAGGCAGTACCAATGACCTATACAGTAGCATTATTACTTCTTTCTGCTGCTGATTCCTCTCCCAATGCAGCCAAGCATCTGACTGGCCTTCCTCATTGCTTACCTGCCTTTAAGTCACCTGAAATAGTGACTCCTAGATTCTTTTCCTCCTCAGTAGTTTCCAGTATAGTGCCATTAATACTATATTTAGCCTTTGGATTCTTGAGACCCAAGTGGATGATTTTGCATTTTTTGGCATTAAACTGTAATTGCCACACTCTTGACCATTCCACTAATCTACCTAGATCCTCAATCATTTGTTTTACTCCACCTGGTGTGTCTACCCTGTCGCATACCTTTGTGTCATCTGCAGGCATAGTTTCCCTTTAATGCCATTTGCAATGTCACCAAAAAAGATATGAAAAAGCACCGAGCCACGTACAGATCCTTGGGGTACTCCACTGGTAACATTTTCCTCCTGTGAATGCACTCCATTTACCACAACTCTCTGTTTTCTATCTGGCAACCAAGATATTATCCATTCAAGCTTTTAAGTTTATTTAGCAGTCTGCGATGTGGAACAGTGTCAAAAGCTTTACTAAAGTCTAGATAATAATAATAATAATAATAATAATAATAATAATAAAAATTTTTATTTATATAGCACTCTTTCTCCAATAGGACTCAAGGTGCTTAACAGATACATAGCATAATATAGTACAGAAAATAAGATTTTAGTTACCAGTAAATCTATTTCTCATAGTCCGTAGAGGATGCTGGGGACTCCGTAAGGACCATGGGGAATAGACGGGCTCCGCAGGAGATAGGGCACTTTAAGAAAGCTTTGGATTCTGGGTGTGCACTGGCTCCTCCCTCTATGTCCCTCCTCCAGACCTGAGTCAGAGAAACTGTGCCCAGAGGAGATGAACAGTACGAGGAAAGGATTTTTGTAAATCTAAGGGCAAGATTCATACCAGCCACACCAATCACACCGTATAACTTGTGATAAACTACCCAGTTAACAGTATGAACAATAACATAGCCTCGGTTCAAACCCGATCAACTATAACATAACCCTTATGTAAGCAATAACTATATACAAGTCTTGCAGAAGAAGTCCGCACTTGGGACGGGCTCCCAGCATCCACTACGGACTACGAGAAATAGAATTACCGGTGAGTAAATTCTTATTTTCTCCGACGTCCTAGTGGATGCTGGGTACTCCGTAAGGACCATGGGGATTATACCAAAGCTCCCAAACGGGCGGGAGAGTGCGGATGACTCTGCAGCACCGAATGAGCAAACTCAAGGTCCTCCTCAGCCAGGGTATCAAACTTGTAGAATTTTGCAAAAGTGTTTGAACCTGACCAAGTAGCAGCTCGGCAAAGTTGTAAAGCAGAGACCCCTCGGGCAGTCGCCCAAGAAGAGCCCACCTTCCTCGTGGAATGGGCTTTTACTGATTTAGGATGCGGCAGTCCAGCCGCAGAATGTGCAAGCTGAATCGTGCTACAGATCCAGCGAGCAATAGTCTGCTTTGAAGCAGGAGCACCCAGCTTGTTGGGTGCATGCAGGATAAATAGCGAGTCAGTTTTTCTGACTCTAGCCGTCCTGGAAACAAAGTTTCAGGGCCCGGACTACGTCCAGCAACTTGGAATCCTCCAAGTCCCTAGTAGCCGCAGGCACCACAATAGGTTGGTTCAAATGAAACGATGATACCACCTTAGGGAGAAATTGGGGACGAGTCCTCCATTCTGCCCTTTCCATATGGAAGATCAGATATGGGCTCTACGGACTACGAGAAATATATTTACCGGTAAGTAAAATCTTATTTTCTCTAACGTCCTAGAGGATGCTGGGGACTCCGTAAGGACCATGGGGATTATACCAAAGCTCCCAAATGGGCGGGAGAGTGCGGATGACTCTGCAGCACTGATTGAGCAAACAGGAGGTCCTCCTCAGCCAGGGTATCAAACTTATAGAACTTTGCAAAGGTGTGTGACCGCAACCAAGTAGCAGCTCGGCACAGTTGTAGTGCAGAGACCCCCCGGGCAGCCGCCCAAGAAGAGCCCACCTTCCTAGTGGAATGGGCCTTAACCGATTTAGGCAATGGCAATCCTGCTGAAGAATGCGCCTGCTGAATCGTGTTACAGATCCAGCGAGCAATAGTCTGCTTTGAAGCAGGAGCGCCAACCTTGTTGGCCGCATACAGAACAAACAAAGCTTCGGTCTTCCTGATCCTAGCTGTTCTGGTCACATAAATCTTCAAAGCCCGGACCACATCCAGGGATTCGGAATTCTCCAAGTCCCGTGTAGCCACAGGCACGACAATAGGTTGGTTCATATGAAAAGATGAGACCACCTTGGGCAGAAATTGAGGACGAGTACTCAGATCTGCCCTATCCACGTGAAAAATCAGGTATGGGCTTTTATATGATAAAGCCGCCAATTCCGAAACCCGCCTTGCAGAAGCTAAGGCCAACAACATGACCACTTTCCAAGTGAGGTATTTCAACTCCACTGTTTTGAGTGGTTCAAACCAAGGTGACTTGAGGAAATTTAATACCACGTTTAGGTCCCAAGGCGCCACCGGAGGTACAAAGGGAGGCTGAATATGCAGCATGCCCTTCACAAAAGTCTGTTCTTCAGGAAGAGAAGCCAATTCTCTTTGAAAGAAAATGGATAAGGCAGAAATTTTAACCTTTATGGACCCTAATTTTAGGCCCAAATTCACTCCCGTTTGAAGGAAGTGAAGCAGACAGCCCAACTGGAACTCCTCCGTAGGAGCAGCTCTGGCCTCACACCAAGAAACATATTTTCGCCATATACGGTGATAATGTTTCGACGTCACGTCTTTCCTAGCCTTGATCAGGGTAGGAATGACCTCTTCCGGAATCCCTTTTTCCGCTAGGATCCGGCGTTCAACCGCCATGCCGTCAAACGCAGCCGCGGTAAGTCTTGGAACAGACAGGGCCCCTGCTGCAGCAGGTCCTGCCTTAGAGGAAGAGGCCACGGATCTTCTGTGAGCAACTCTTGCAGCTCCGAATACCAAGTCCTCCGTGGCCAATCTGGAACAATGAGGATTGTTCTGACCCTGCTTATTCTTATTATTCTCAACACCTTGGGTATGAGAGGAAGAGGCGGAACACATAGACCGATCTGAACACCCAAGGTGTCACCAGAGCGTCTACCGCTACCGCCTGAGGGTCCCTTGACCTGGCGCAATATCGCTTTAGCTTTTTGTTGAGACGGGACGCCATCATGTCTATTTGAGGCAGCCCCCACCGACCCGTGATCTGTGCGAAGACTTCTTGATGAAGTCCCCACTCTCCCGGATGCAGGTCGTGCCTGCTGAGGAAATCCGCCTCCCAGTTGTCCACCCCCGGGATGAACACTGCTGATAGTGCGCTTACATGGCCTTCCGCCCAGCGTAGAATCCTGGTCGCTTCTGCCATGGCCACTCTGCTTCGCGTTCCGCCTTGGCGGTTTACATGAGCCACTGCCGTGACATTGTCTGACTGAATTAGAACCGGTTTTTCCCGAAGCAATTCCTCCGCTTGACGCAGGGCGTTGTATATGGCCCTCAACTCCAGGACGTTGATGTGGAGACAAGTCTCTAGATTTGACCAGAGACCTTGAAAATGTCTTCCCAGTGTGACTGCTCCCCAGCCTCGGAGGCTTGCGTCCGTGGTCACCAGGACCCAGTCCTGAATGCCGAATCTGCGACCCTCTAGTAGGTAAGCACTGTGCAGCCACCACAGGATAGATACCCTGGTCCTGGGAGACAGGGTGATCCTTTGATGCATTTGTAAATGGGACCCTGACCACTTGTCCAAGAGTTCCCATTGAAAAGTCCTCGCATGGAACCTGCCGAAGGGGATGGCCTCGTATGAAGCTACCATCTTCCCCAGAACCCGTTTGCAATGATGCACTGAAACCTTTTTTGGCTTTAATAGGTTCCTGACCAGGGCTATGAGCTCATGAACCTTTTCGATCGGAAGAAAAACCTTTTTTTGGTCTGTGTCCAGAATCAGGCCCAAAAAGGTTAGACGTGTTGTATGGACTAGCTGGGACTTCGGTATATTGAGAATCCAGCCGTGTAACTGCAACGTCTTCATGGACAGAGACATGCTGTCCAGCAACTTCTCCCGAGATCTCGCCTTTATGAGGAGATCGTCCAAGTATGGGATAATTGTGACACCCTGCCTGCGCAGGAGCACCAACATTTCTGCCATTACCTTGGTGAAAATTCTCGGGGCAGTGGAAAGCCCAAACGGCAACGTCTGAAATTGGTAGTGACAGTCCTGCACTGCAAATCTCAGGAACGCCTGGTGAGGGGGGGGGGGAATATTGGAACATGAAGGTAAGCATCCTTTATGTCCAGGGACACCATCCAATCCCCCCCCCCCCTCCAGGCTGGCGATGACCGCCCTGAGTGACTCCATTTTGAACTTGAACCTCTTCAAGTACAGGTTCAGAGATTTTAGATTTAAAATGGGTCTGAACTAACAGTCTGGTTTCGGGACCACAAACAGGGTTGAGTAATATCCCTCTCCTTGCTGGAGATGAGGAACTGTGATAATCACCTGTTGAATATACAATTTTTGGATTGCTGCCAACACTAGCTCCCTCTCTGACGGGGAAGCCGGCAGAGCCGATTTGAAAAACCGGCGAGGAGGCAAGTCTTCGAATTCCAGCCTGTATCCCTGAGAAACAATCTCTAATGCCCAGGGATCCACCTGCGAGCGAACCCAGACGTGGCTGAAAAACCGAAGACGAGCCCCCACTAGATCTGCCTCCCCCCGGGAAGCCCCAGCGTCATGCGGTGGACTTTGCAGATGCAGGGGAGGACTTCTGCTCCTGGGAACTAGCTGTGTGCAGCCTTTTTCCCTTGCCTTTTCCTCTGGCAACAAAGGACGATCCCCGTACCTTCTTGCTCTTATTGGAACGAAAGGACTGCATTTGATAATGAGGTGCCTTTTTTGTATGCTGCGGGGGGACATAAGGTAAGAAATTTGACTTACCAGCCGTAGCAGTAGAGACGAGGTCCGATAGGCCGTCTCCAAACAATTCCTCCCCCTTGTAAGGCAAGGACTCCATATGCCGATTTGAATCGGCGTCTCCTGTCCACTGTCGGGTCCACAAGACCCGCCTAGCAGAAATAGACATAGCGTTTATTCTGGAGCTTAGTAAACAAATGTCTCTTTGAGCATCTCTCATATACAAGGCAGCCTCCCTGACATGCTCTATGGTCATTAAAATGGCATCCCTATCTAAGGTGTCAAGCTCCGTAGATAAGGAATCTGCCCATGCCACGACAGCACTACAAACCCAGGCCGACGCCATAGCCGGTCTAACAATAGTACCGGAATGAGTGTAAATGTGCTTCATGGTAATTTCCTGTCTGCAATCAGCAGGATCCTTGAGGGAAGCCATATCCTGCGAAGGCAGTGCCACCTTTTTGGATAACCGTGTCAGCGCCTTGTCGACTTTAGGCGAAGATTCCCATCGTATCCTATCCGTTTTTGGAAAAGGATACGCCATAAGAATCCTTTTGGGAACTTGTGGTCTCCTATCTGGAGATTCCCAAGCCTTCTCGCACAATTCGCTCAGCTCAAATGAGGACGGAAAGGTGACCTCAGGCTTTTTCCCTTTATACATGTGTACCCTCGTGTCAGGGACAGGGGGTTCCTCAGTAATATGCAAAACCTCTTTAATGGCAATAATCATGTACCGAATACCTTTTGCCACCTTCGGCTGTAATTTTGCATCTTCATAATCGACACTAGAGTCAGTATCCGTGTCGGTATCTGTGTCATCGATCTGGGATATGGTGCGCTTCTGAGGCCCCGAAGGTCCTGGCGCCACAGGGACAGGCATGGTCTGGCTACCTGACTGATCCCTAGCTTCTGCCTTGTCTAACCTTTTATGCAATAGATTGACATTTGCATTTAAGACATTCAGCATATCCATCCATTCCTGTGTCGGCGCTGCCGACGGCGATATGACATTAAAGCACTCCCCCTCCACATTAAGCGAGCCTTCCTCGTCAAACATGTCGACACACGCGTACCGACACACTTCACTCACACACACACACGGAAACTCTTTTCTGAAGACAGTATCCCCTTTAAGGCCCTTTGGAGAGACAGAGCGTATGCCAGCACACACCCCAGCGCAATGACCCTGGAGACCAACACAAAATGTTTTTCCCCAGCCGCACTGTATAATATGTTATCCGCCAATTATGTGCCCCACCCCTTCTCTTTTAAACACCCCTTCACCAAGTGTAAGCAGGGGAGTCCAGGGAGCTTCCTTTCAGCGGTGCTGTGGAGAGAAAATGGCGCTGGTGAGTGCTGAGGGAGAAGTCCCGCCCCCTCGGCGGCGGGCTTCAGTCCCGCTCAAAGTTATTAAAAAATGGCGGGGGCTCTTTTATATACATGTACAGTGCCCACCTGAACATGTATATTGTCTTTTGCCATAAGAGAGGTGTTATATTGCTGCCCAGGGCGCCCCCCCTGCGCCCTGCACCCTTACAGTGACCGGAGTATGTGAGGTGTATGGGAGCAATGACGCATAGCTGCAGTGCTGTGCGTTACCTCAGTGAAGCTCTGAAGGCTTCTGCCGCCTGAGACGTCTTCTGACTTCGTTTCTTCTGGCTCAGTGAGGAGAACGGCGGCGCGGCTCTGGGGGTGGACGCCCAGTAAGATCCTGCGTTCACCCCCTCTGGAGCTAATGGTGACCAGTAGCCGAGGAAGCAGAGCCTATCAATTAAGAAGGTCTGCCCCTCTCTCCTCAGTCCCTCGATGCAGGGAGCCTGTTGCCAGCAGTGCTCCCTGTAAAAATGTAGAAAAAATCCAAACAAAAATGCTTCCTAGGCAGAGAACTCTGGGGAGCTCCCTGCAGTGCACCCATCTCGCTCTGGGCACAGTGTAAAACTGAGGTCTCGAGGAGGGACATAGAGGGAGGAGCAAGTGCACACCCAGAATCCAAAGCTTTCTTAAAGTGCCCTATCTCCTGCGGAGCCCGTCTATTCCCCATGGTCCTTACGGAGTCCCCAGCATCCTCTAGGACGTTAGAGAAAATAATGAAGTACAGTACAGCTTTTACCAACAAAATAACAGGTGGCGCTAGACAATCGGGTGAATTTTATAAAAACATTTATTCAAATACGATTTTTAAGGTTACAACACACTCCCGGGAGAAATAAAATGATATAACAAAATTTCACAATTGTAAAAACTGTGCACTGTATGCGAACTTCTTAATCAATTTCCTCAGGAAACCAGTTATAAATTGTAAACTTATATACACATATTTAAAAAAATGTATAGCTGTGCCTGAGGCTATTCACCTTTTTTAAAAAAGCACTGAAATGCAAACAAACTTCGATATAAAATGTATGTGAATTAATTGATTAATAAAGTAACATAATAAAAGTCACTCACGCCTTGGTAAGCCACAAGGTGCTGAATACGTCACAGATCCATATGTATAGATGGTTAATTGTAAAGATACATTGGTAAGTTACCTCCGCTGGGCAGGAGCCTGTGTTTTCCTTGCTCCCTGGTGTCGTCTCGTTGTGCTGTCAGAGACACACACCAGAGCCTCAGCGGGTATGGTATTGCTGCGCCGTGCAGTGTGCCTGTAAGGCCGTGCAGGTAGATCACACTGCCTCCGGTACCTCCGCACTTGCAGACAGGAGGCTATTTGGGCTGATTTTCCGGAGTGTGCCGGTCTGCGCCGGGCTTGCAAGGGAACAGCACCCGTGAATAACTTTTCCCCAGATGGCGTGCTCAGCCGGAGCTACGGGGATTGGAAGTGGATTGCAGGTGCTCCCAATGGCAGCGCTGTGTCCGTGGGCTTCTCTACACGGACAACCGTGGGTGCAGCAGCTGATGAGAGTGTGGATCCTTGTGAAAAAAAGTACAGCTTTTCATAGAATACAGAAGCATGCAGATACTAAAAGAGACATTATGGAAATGCTTGAGTAAAGAGGAAAGTCTTGAGTCTACTTTTGGAGGATTCTATAATAGTTGGGGCCTCTCGCACTGTGCGGGGCAGGTAGTTCCACAGAGTCGGAGCCGCATAACAAAGCTTGACCCCCAGATTTACGGGAGATTCTAGGTATTGCTAAAAGTCCTTCATCTATAGATCGCAGTAATCGAGTGGGGCAGTATGGGATCAGAAGCTGCTTCAGGTACCTTGGACCCTAGTCATGTAGTGCTTTGAAACTCAGTAAGCCAATCTTGAAGATGAATCGCCATCTTACAGGCAGCCAGTGAAGGGAGTAGAGGATGGGTGTTATGTGGCTAGAGCGGGGCTGGTTGGTTAACAGCCTGGCAGCTGTGTTTTGCACCAGCTGTAAGCGGTACAATTCTTTTGCTAGGAGACCAAGGTAGAGGGCATTACAGTAGTCTAATCGAGATGATACAAATGCATGTATGACTTTTGGCAGATCATCTGAGGGAATTAAGCGCTTGATTCTGGCTATGTTCCTCAGGTGAAATAATGAGGATTTGATTGTGGCTGATATCTGATGTTTAAACTGTCAAGCCACCATCCAGGACAACGCCAAGATTCCGCACACGATCACTGGTCTGTAATTCTGAATCCCCGAGTGTAAGTCCAGTTGGTTGGCTATGCTGCAGTCTTGTCCTTTGATGTTGCGGTCCTATAATAAGGACCTCTGTTATCCGGGTTCAGTCACAGCCAACTGGCACTCATCCACTCCTGCAGCTCAGCTAGACAGCCATTTAGGGTTGCTATTGGGTTATCAGTGCCCGGAGCAAAGGACAAGTACAGTTGTGCATCATATGCATAGCAGAGGTAGACCAGGCCATGGCGCCTGATTATTTCGCCCAATGGGAGCATGTATACTGCAAAAAGCATGGGGGATAGTATAGAACCTTGTGGGACACCACATGGCACTGGCACTGATGGTGATGAGTATACTCCAGACGATACTCTCTGTGACCTGCCTGTGAGAAATTATTTGAACCAGCTTAGGTCTGTGCCATCCCGTCCACAAAAATGTATCAGTCGCTCAATCAGAAGCCCATGGTCCACAGTATCAAATGCTGCAGAGAGATCCAGAAGGCTTAATATTGAACAGTCACCTCTGTCTCTTGCCATCAGAAGATCATTTAACACACACAACTGGGCTGTTTCAGTGCTATGTCTTCTCCTGAATCCTGATTGGAATGGATCATAAATATCATGGGTTGTCAGGCGGATTTCCAGTTGATTTGCAACCACTTTTTCTAGAAAAGGAAGGTTTGATACCGGTCAGTAGTTAGTCATGCAGTCGGGATCTAAATTAGGTTTGTTTAAGAAGAGGTCTAACAATTGCTTCCTTTAGGGGTCCAGGAAAAATGCCTGCCTGCACAGACCATTGAACAATTTTTGCAAAGACAGGACCAATTATATCCATACAACCTATTAGAAGCTTGGTTGAGGCAGGGTACAGATCACAGGTGGTGGGACGCAAAATCCGAGCAATTTCAGCAATGTCCTTTACTTCCACTGGGTCAAAGCTGGTCCATGAAGGCAGGTGGCTAATATTGGAAGGCATTGTAGTTTGGCACTCCTTTGATAGCACTGCGGATATTCCAGCACGGATGGTGGATATTTTATCTACAAAGAAGTTTGCAAACTCATTGCATCTTGCCTGGGAGAGGGTTTCACCAGTCTGCAGGCATGCTGGCTTGCAAAGCATCTCCACTGTGTGGAAAAAAAGTTGAGCTGGCCTGTTTGCTGCTGTGATCTCATTTGACAGAAACTGTGATTTCTTACAGGTGATTGTCGATTGATATTCTTCGTTATGCTTTATTAGTTTTATTTGGTCATCCACTAGGTTAGTCTTCCTCCATCGACTTTCCAGTCTATGCCCCCTTTTCTTGAGCTTACTAACACTGTTGTCGAACCAGGGAGCTCGACGTTGTGGTTTACGAGGTCTTATATGCACAGGGGCGATAATATCAACTGTAGCCATGGCATCCCTATTATAATAACGAATTAGGGAACAGGGCTCTTCACAGGCACCCAGTATAGCAAAGAGATCCAGGATTTGCTGCAAGAGCCTGGGGAGTCATACCCTTCCTTGGACTATACCTGGTCAACTCCACAGGCAGAGATCTTATTTGTGGATGAGCCATCTTTGATGTTCCAGAACCAGGCCAGCAACAGTGACTGCAATTTCTTGTAGAAATATCTTTCCATCTCCAGGGGCCGGTAATTGAGAAGTACTCTGAAACCTAATCCTGTCGAACTCCGGGCAGCAATGCACTCGAATGAGCGAGTAATTTCAATAGGGTGGACCCTAAGTTTAAGTTCTTTTTTGAAACAGACAGCCACCCCACCACCCCTGCGGTGCAGTCTTGGGTTGTGGATGACAGAGTAGTTTGTTGGGACCGCAGCCTCCAATATAGGTGCTGCATTTTCATCTAGCCAGGTCTCTGGCTAGATGGATAGATAAGCTATAGCCACGGCTCCACCTTTATCCATCACTTTATTAATCACACAGTCAAAACAATCAATAAGATTTGTTCGACATGATCTTCCCCCAGTGAATCCATGCTGTTTGGGATCCTGTAAATTGCTGGATTTGAGATAATCTACAACTCTTTCTTTTAAGAGTGTTTCCATCAATTTCCCTACTACTGATGTAAGACTCACTGGTCTGTAGTTGTTTCCCTCTTCCCTGTAGTTGTTTCTTTTCCAGTCCTCTGGAATTACTCCTGTAGCTAATGACTGGTTGAATAATTCTGTCAATGGTGCTTACAGCACCTCTTTAAGTTCTTTAAGTATCCTTGGATGTATCCCATCTGGTCCCACAGATTTGTCCACTTTCAGCTTTGAGAGTTTTGTTAAGACCTTTTCTTTCTGTAAATTTACTTGTTTAATTTTCCTGAATATCCCTGCAACTTAACTGTGGCCCCTTCACCTCTCTTTCAGCAGTGAATACTGAGCAAAAAATAGGATTTTGATACCTACCGGTAAATCCTTTTCTCCTAGTCCGTAGAGGATGCTGGGGACCACATCAAGACCATGGGGTATAGACGGGATCCGCAAGAGACATGGGCACTCTTAAGACTTTTCATTGGGTGTGAACTGGCTCCTCCCTCTATGCCCCTCCCCCAGACCTCAGTTATAGGAACTGTGCCCAGGGAGATGGACATTTCGAGGAAAGGACTTACTTTAATACTAGTGGTGAGATACATACCAACTCACACCCTCAACCATGCCGCACACATGGCCTTCAACATAACACATGCCAACAGGCATAAAACAATTGCAGCAACATGCTTAAACTAAGATAACACAACTTGTGTAACCCGAATAACTAAACTGCAGGTAAAGTACGCACTGGGACGGGCGCCCAGCATCCTCTACGGACTAGGAGAAAAGGATTTACCGGTAGGTATCAAAATCCTATTTTCTCATACGTCCTAGAGGTTGCTGGGGACCACATCAAGACCATGGAGGTTATACCAAAGCTCCAGTGCGGGCGGGAGAGTGCGGATGACCCTGCAGCACCGATTGACCAAACTTTAGGTCTTCATCGGCCAAGGTATCAAACTTGTAGAACTTAGCAAATGTGTTTGACCCTGACCAAGTAGCTGCTCGGCACAGTTGCAATGCCAAGGCCCCCCGGGCAGCCGCCCAGGATGAGCCCACCTTCCTAGTGGAATGGGCCTTCACCGACGTCGGTGACGGCAATCCAGCCGTAGTATGGAGCTTGCTGAATCGTATTTCTGATCCACTGTGCAATAATCTGCTTGGAAGCAGGACACCCAATTTTGTTGTGAGTATACAGGACAAACAGGGCCTCTGTTTTCCGTATACGAGCCGTTCTAGCAACATAGATTCTCAAAGCTCTAACCACATCTAGAGATTTTGATTCAGTGAATGTGTCAGTAACTACTGGAACTACAATAGGTTGGTTTATGTGAAAAGATGAAACCACCTTAGGAAGAAAAATGTTGTCGAGTTCTCAACTCAATTCAGACACCAGTCTTGCAGATGCCAAAGCCAAAAGCATCACCACTTTCCAAGTTAGAAACTTCAACTCTGTATCTTGTAGAGGCTCAAACCAATCCGATTGAAGGAACTGCAATACCACGTTATGGTCCCATGGTGCCACTGGAGGCACGAATGTAGGATGGATGTGCAGAACCCCTTTCACGAAGGTCTGAACCTCTGGAAGAGAGGCCTATTATTTTTGGAAGTACACTGACAAGGCCGAAATCTGGACCTTGATTGATCTTAAATCGGAGGCCCGCCTCCACACCATCCTGTAAAAAATGGAGGAAACACCCTAAGTGAAACTCTTCCGTAGGAGCTTTCTTGGATTCACGCCAAGACACATATTTTCCCCAAATACAGTGGTAATGTTTCGACGTTACTCCATTTCTGGCTTGAATAAGGGTGGGGATGACTTCCTTGATAATACCCTACCTGGCTAGGATCCGGCGCTCAACAGTCATGCCGTCAAACGTAGCCGCGGTAAGTCTTGGTACACGCACGGCCCCTGCTGCAGCAGGTCCTCGCGAGGATGAAGAGGCCGAGGATCTTCTATGAGCAACTGCTGAAGATCTGGGTACCAAGCCCTCCTTGGCCAGTCTGGGGCAATGAAGATTGCGCGAAAACTTGTTTTTCTTATGATCCTGAGTACTTTTGGGATCAGCGGAAGTGGAGGGAAGACATACACCGACCGGAAAACCCACTGGGCCACCAGTGCATCCACTGCTATTGCTTGAGGGTCTCTCGACCTGGAACAATATCTCTGAAGCTTCTTGTTGAGACGAGATGCCATCATGTCTACTTGAGGAACTCCCCAGAGACTTGTCTCCTCTGCGAAGACTTCTTGGTGGAGGCCCCACTCTCCTGGATGGAGATCGTGTCTGCTGAGGAAGTCTGCTTCCCAGTTGTCTACTCCCGGAATGAATATTGCCGACAGAGCTTGTAGATGTTTTCCAACCCAGCGGAGGATTTTTGTCGCCTCTGCCATTGCCGCTCTGCTTTTCGTTCCGTCCTGTCTGTTTATGTACGAGACTGCTGTTACATTGTCCGCCTGGATCTGCACGGGACGGTCTTAAAGAAGATGTACCGCTTGTTGAAGGCTGTTGTATATGGCTCTTAGCTCCAGCACGTTTATGTGAAGGCAGGCTTCCTGATGTGACCAACGTCCTTGGAAGTTTACTCCTGAGTGACTGCTCCCCAGCCTCGGAGACTTGCATCCGTGGTTACCAGGACCCAGTCCTGAATACCGAACCTGCGCCCCTCTAGTAGGTGCGAGCTGTGTAGCCACCACAGGAGCGAAATCCTGGCTTTTGACGAAAGGATTATTTTCCGGTGCACTTGTCCAACAGGTCCCACTGGAATACTCTTGCATGGAACCTGCCAAACTGTATGGCCTCGTAGGCCGCCACCATCTTCCCCAACAACCGAATGCACTGATGGATCGACACACAGGATGGTTTCAGTATCTGTTTTACCATTTTCTGTATTTCCACCGCCTTTTCCAATGGCAAAAATACTCTCTGAACTTCTGTGTCCAGAATCATCTCGAGGAAAGACAACCTTGTCGTCGGTTCCAACTGTGACTTTGGGTAATTTATGATCCACCCGTGTTGTTGGAGTATGGACAGAGAGAGTGATATGTTTTGTAACAACTGCTCCCTGGATCTCGCCTTTATCAGGAGATCGTCCAGATAAGGAATTATATTGACTCCTTTCTGACGAAGGAGGACCATCATCACCGGTATCACCTTGGTGAATACCCTCGGCGCTGTGGAGAGGCCAAAAGGTAACGTCTGGAATTGGTAATGGCAATCCTGAACTGCGAATCTCAGATAAGCCCGGTGAGGAGCATAAATGGGAACATGCAGGTAAGCATCCTTTATGTCCACCAACACCAAGTAGTCCCCCTCCTCCAGACTGGCAATCACCGGCCGAAGTGATTTCATCTTGAACTTGAACCGTTTCAGGTAGTAATTCAGATCCTTTAGGTTTAGGATCGGTCTGACCGAGCCGTCCGGCTTCGGAACAACAAAGAGGCTTGAATAAAAACCCCGCCCTTGTTGTGACAACGGTACCAGGACTATGACCTGGTCTTGACATAATTTTTGGATTGCCGCTGTTACTACTTCTCTCTCTGGCGGAGAAACTGGCAAGATTGATTTGAAAAATAGGCATGGGGGAACGTCTTGAAACTCCAGTTTGTATCCCTGGGATACTATCTGCAACATCCAGGGATCCAGGCCAGACAGAATCCAACCTTGGCTGAAGAGTTTGAGACGTGCCCCCACCAGAGCGGCCTCCCGCAAGGGAGCTCCAGCGTCATGCTGAGGATTTGGCAGAAGTAGGGGTAGACTTCTGCTCCTGGGAACCTGGAGCCGCTGTGGGCTTCTTTCCCCTTCCTCTTCCCCTACCTGCAAAGAAGGGGGAACCTCTCGTCTTTTTGTATTTATTGGGCCGAAAGGACTGCATTTGCGGGTGATGGGTCTTTTTTGCCGATGCAGGCGCAGAGGGCAAAAATGTCGACTTACCTGCGGTAGCCGCCGAGACTGACGCATCCAGGCCATCGCCAAATAAGGCCTCACCTTTATATGGGAGCGCCTCCATGTTTCTTTTGGAATCTGCATCCGCGTTCCACTGGCGAATCCACAAGGCGCCCAAATAGCCGATACTGCCATGGTAGCGGCTTGTGAACTCAAGAGTCCAATATCCTTCATTGCTTTCAGCATGTAGGCGGCAGCGTCCTTGATATTCCCTAACTTAAGGAGTATCTCATCTTTATCAATCATGTCAATTTCTGATGACACGCTTTCTGACCATTTTTCAATAGCGCGACTCACCCACGCGCAGGCAATAGTGGGCCTGAGCAATGTACCATTGGTAACAAATGGATTTCAATGTCGTTTCCATTTTGCGGTCTGCCGGCTCCTTAAGTGAAGCCGTGCCAGGTGCAGGGAGAATTACCTTCTTTGTCAACCTGGAAAGCGCACTGTCTAACACAGGGGGTGACTCCCATTTTTTCCTGTCCTCAGCCGGGAAAGGGTAAGCTATCCGAATCCTTTTGGGAATACGAAATTTCTTATCAGGATTCACCCACATCCCTTCAAAAAGAACATTTAGTTTGTGTGAAGGAGGGAACGTGACTTTGGATATCTTTTCCTTACATAAATAAGCCTTCTCCTGAGGTACAGGAGTGGTTTCTGTAACCTCCAACACGTCCCTTATAGCCACAATCCTATATTGTATACTTTTTGCCAATTTATGATCGGTCTCTCTGGAGTCACTATCGTCGACACAAAAATCAGAGTCCGTGTCAGTATCAGTGTTTACAACATTCGCAAATGGTCTCTTATGTGACCCAGAGGGGCCGTCTGCATAAGGAATAACAGCATCCTGAAAAATCACATCTTCCACCGACTTTCTCAAGCATGCAGCCTTAGATTCAGATTTATCTAATCTTCGGTTAATCAGATGCATACTGTTACGTATCTCTTTCACCCATGCAGGCTCTTGGTGTGCCGGCAGCGCCACCACATTACAAGTCTGTGTCCCTAAAATGGCTTCCTCCGGGGAGGTACTCCCTGCCTCAGACATGCCTCACATGTGTACAGCGCACTCACAGACACACTGGGACTTATTTGGGGACAGACCCACAGTAAAATCTGTCATAGGGACACAGTATAGGAGCAGCCAGTTCACAATCCCAGCGCCAGTATGCTATGACTGTGAACACAGAATGCCCACAGCCAAATAGCGCTTTTAAACAGTAATTCACACTATTAAATGCACCACAATCGCTTTATGCCCCCCCTTAATAGCACCCTGTACTTGTCAGAAGTGGAGGAGAGGACCAGCGTGTTCTCTGCAGTCTGAGGAGAGAAAATGGCGCTGAGTTAGTGTGCTGGCTGCCTGAGGAAGAAGCTCCGCCCCATCAATGGCGCGTCCTTACACTCAGTACACATTATGATATTTATACTGGCGGGGGTAGGGCTGTGCCAGCTGCATCTTATGCCCCCTTTTAGCCAGTTTGAGGTATATTTTTGCTGCCCGGGGCGCCGGCGCCCCCCCCGCGCCCTGCACCATGCAGTGCCTGTGTGTGTGGGCAGCAATGGCACGCTGCGCTCCCGCCAGCCGCGCCGCACCTCAGCCATCACTTACTTGATAGAAGTTCATTCTTCTCATACTCACCTGTCTTCTGACTTCTGTCTCTGCGAGGGGGGTGACGGCGAGCTGTGGGAGTGAGCATCTAGACACGGCTAGCGTTCAGTACCCTTCAGGAGCTAATTTTCTCTCTTGCTTGTGCCTTTGCACATCTGATACCTTCTTAGTCTCCTTCTGTCCAGCAAGAGATCGAATAAATTATATATATATATATATATATATATCTCTGTCTTCGTTATTTTGTGTCTGCTTATACTTCCTAATAGCCATCTTTTTTGCTTTCACAATATTTGCTACATCTTTCGCAAACCACACTGGCTTCCTTTTCCTTATGCTTTTCCTAACACTTTCGATATGCCTTTAATATTGCACTTTTTACCTCTCCTGCACTGCTTCCAAGTTCCTCCATTCTGCCAAGCATCGCTTACACATTTTCCCATCCCTACAAAATCAGCCTTGCGAAAATCCAACACCTTTGTTTTTGTATGAGATTGGTCAGTCTCTGTCTTTATGCTGAACCATACTGCTTGATGATCATTGGAACCCAGGTTTTCACCCACTTTTACATCCAATATTCTGTCTCCAAATGTAAGTATTAAGTCTAATATTGCATCTTTCTGAGTGGGCTCCCTTACCAATTGATGGAGGAATGCTACCTGAAGGGAATTTAAAATGTCCCTACTTCTAGTGAAACTAGCAAGACACATCCCAGTTCACATCAAGAAGATTAAAGTCTCCCATGATTATTACCGTATATACTCGAGTATAAGCCGACTTTTTCAGCACTTTTTTTTGTGCTGAAAAAGCCCCCTCGGCTTATACTCGAGTCAGTGCAGGGAGAGCAGTGTGACAGGGAGAGCAGTGTGAAGGAGGGACACGGAGGCACTTCCTTTAATAGACCCGCCGCGGCCGCCGGAGACGCAGGAGGGACACAGGAGAGGCGCGCGCTGTGCGCTCCGTGTCCCTCCTTCAGAAGACAGCGCGGGAGCGACGGAGGGTAAGTAACAGGCACTGGGGGAGCATATGTGGCACTTTGGGGAGGGACGACGACATATCTGGCACTATGAGGGGGCATATCTGGCACTATGAGGGGGCATATCTGGCTCATCTGGCACTGTGGGGCATATCTGGCACTGTGGGGCATAATTGGCACTGTGGGGCATAATTGGCACTGTGGGGCATAATTGGCACTGTGGGGCATAATTGGCACTGTGGGGCATATCTGGCACTGTGGGGCATATCTGGCACTGTGGGGCATATCTGGCACTGTGGGGCATATCTGGCACTGTGGGGCATAATTGGCACTGTGGGGCATAATTGGCACTGTGGGGCATATCTGGCAGCATGAGGGCATATCTGGCAGCATGAGGGCATATCTGGCAGCATGAGGGCATATCTGGCAGCATGAGGGCATATCTGGCAGCATGAGGGCATATCTGGCAGCATGAGGGCATATCTGGCACATCAGGCACTGTGGGGCATATCTGGCAGTATGAGGGCATATCTGGCACTGTGGGGGCATGGCTGTGTACGGCTAGAGCTGCATTTCCCACCCTAGGCTTATACTCGAGTCAATAAGTTTTCCCAGGTTTCTGTGGTAAAATTAGGTGCCTCGGCTTATATTCGGGTCGACTTATACTCAAGTATATACGGTCTCTCTCCTTTTAATGCCATTTTAGTTATGTCCTGCAGTAGGTTCTTGCCCAGTTCCTTTTCCTGACCTGTTGGCCCGTATATCACGCCAATACGAATAATCAACTTCTGCCCTGTTTCTATGATCACCCAAAGGGCCTCAGTTTTTTCTTCAATACTCTGTATTAAAAGGTAGTATTTATGTTGTTTTTTTTTTACATACATTGCTATCCCTCCTCCGATTTTTCCCATTCTGTCCTTCCTAAATAAAGAATATTGCGTTACAGCTATGTCCCAGGCATGATTTTCATTGCACCATGACTCTGTAATTGCCACAATATCTAGATAATTTCTTGTCATTATTGTAATTAGTTCTGGGACTTTATTTTCTAAGCTTCTAGCATTTGTACACATAGCTTTTAGAGTTTTGTTGGTGCTTTTCCTGTTCCTAGCTATGTTCTTCTCTCTGCCTATGTTTATTTGGTTTTGATCTGAATTATCTTCTGTTGTTGTGGATATGCGTTCTATTCCCTTTGCCTGCAGAAACAATACCTCTGTGTTGGGGGAGCAGATTGCTTTATTCCTATTTGGTTCACTGCCCCCCTCTGTTCGTTTAAGTAGTTCTTGATGAAGCATCCAAACTGTTCAGTTAGTATTCTCGTTCCCCTTGAAGATGGGTGCAGGCCGTCACTTCTGTATAAGCTCCTATCTTTCCAGATGGTGTGACTATGGCCTATAAATCCAAATCTCTCCTCATTGCATGTCCTTAGCCAAACATTGAAGTTTCTGATGCAATGAGTTCTGTCTTCCCCTCTGTGTACTGGCAATACTTCTGAAAAAGTTAGTGGTTGCCACCTGCTTCAGAGCAGTCCCTAACTTCCTAAATTCATCTTTTATGGCCATGAGTTCAGCATTAGCCAGGTCATTTGCCCCTAGGTGGACAATGACATCCACATCTTTTCTTGCTGCCTTCACAGTTCTCCGCATGCGCTCTTTATCCCTTGGAGCTGTAGCTCCAGGTAAGCACCTTATTTGTTTCTCTACTTCATTTGCATTTCCCAGATGTATCCCTCTAATAATGTAATCTCCCAAGAGAAGTGCAGTCTTTTTGGAGATGGAATTTTCCTGTTCCTTTTCCTATAGTTAGCAGATGTCATAATATCCTCCTGTTCTGTAGTGCCTCTATTAGTTGTATCTTCCAGCCCTGCAAGAGTAGCATATGAATTTTGCAGTGTCACAGCTTGCGGGAGGTGTCCGTATCCCACTGGAAATTTCTGCCCTTGAGAGCCCACAGTAGCCTAGGCAGAATGTCTTCTGGAGACCTCAAAGACACAGACATCCTACTTATCTCAGCATGCGGTTTAGTTATCTCCTCCTACAGCAGAGAAATTGCTCACAGATTGGACAGCAGCCGAGTCTCCACAATGCCTCTTTCAAAACAAATGCATTACATCCATTGCACTGCACTAGCCCAAACATTGTATCAGATGTTATGGTATTGCAACACTGGGGTAGTTACTACAAAAGGACCCACTAGTCATATTAAATAAACTCATTCAAGGTAAACTACAGGTTGAATCTCCCATATCCAAAATCCAAAATGTTTTGAGCGAGACCGATTGTGACACCTTTGCTCTCTGATGGAAATATCCTTGGACAATCATGAAAGGCATATAATACATTCAGAGGCAGCAAAAATAGGATTTTAATTACCTACCGGTAAATCCTTTTCTCGTAGTCCGTAGAGGATACTAGGGTCCATTTAGTACCATAGGGTATAGACAGGTCCACTAGGAGCCATGGGCACTTCAAGAATTTGATAGTGTGGGCTGGCTCCTCCCTCTATGCCCCTCCTACCAGACTCAGTCAAGGAAACTCTGCCCGAGGAGACGGACATACTTTGAGAGGATAGATAAGGATAGTGGTGAGATTCCAAACTAGCACAAGCTAACCAAACTTGAAACAGGAACATCAACGGCTGAACATTACTTAACCAAGTAACAGTGCAGGAAGAACGAAGCACCAGACGGGCGCCCAGTATCCTCTACGAACTACGAGAAAAGGATTTACCAGTAGGTAATTAAAATCCTATTTTCTCTTAGGTCCTAGAGGATACTGGGGTCCATTTAGTACCATGGGGATGTACCAAAGCTCCCAAACCAGGTGGGAGAGTGCTGAGGTTACCGCAGAACTGATTGACCAAACTGAAGTTCCTTAGGAGGCCAAAGTATCAAACTTGTAGACCTTACCAAACGTGTTCGAACCAGACATGTATAGTATGGAGGAGAGAAGGGAAAGGGGAGACATGATAGAAACTTT
The DNA here is from genome assembly GCF_028390025.1 of Pseudophryne corroboree. Classification (NCBI taxonomy): domain Eukaryota; kingdom Metazoa; phylum Chordata; class Amphibia; order Anura; family Myobatrachidae; genus Pseudophryne; species Pseudophryne corroboree. Next base: position 203,664,120 of record NC_086453.1, on the reverse strand, counting down.
CAAATATACCAAAGGTTTTAACAAAGTTCAGGAGGGAAACATTCTTCAAAGGAAGAGAAGTAAGTATTAGAACTCGAGGACATACACTGAAACTGGAAAAAGGCAGGTTCAGGGGAAATTTAAGGAAAAATGACTTCACAGAAAGGGTAGTGGATAAGTGGAATAGCCTCCCATCAGAGGTGGTAGAGGCTAAGACTGCAGAGCAATTTAAACATGCTTGGGATAGGCATTTGAATATCCTTACAAAGAATTAAGGCTCAAAAAGGGTTGAGATTACCTAAAGGATAAAAAAAAAAGGGTCAGACTAGATGGGCCAAGTGGTTCTTATCTGCCGTCAAATTCTATGTTTCTATGACCAAGTAGCCGCTCGGCAGAGCTGTAAAGGCGAGACACCCCGGGAAGCCGCCCAGGAAGAATCCACTGACCTAGTAGAGTGGGCCTGTACAGATTTTGGACACAGCAAACCTGCCATGGAATACGCATGCTGAATAGTAAGCCTGATCCAGCGTGCAATAGACTGCTTTGAAGCAGGACACCCAATTTTATTAGGATCATAAAGAACAAACCACGAGTCAGATTTTCTGTGACGAGCTGTTCGCTTTACATACACCTTCAAAGCCCTCACAACAGTCAAAGACTTTGAAGTAGCAGAGGTGCCGGTGACAACCGGAACCACAATAGGTTGGTTGATGTGAAATGCGGACACAGCTTTAGGAAGAAATTGCAGATGAGTTCCGAGTTCAGCTGTGTCCTCATGGAAAATTAAATAGGGACTTTTGTAAGACAAAGCCCCCAGCTCAGACACACGTCTTTCTGAAGCAAATGCCAACAGTGTGACGGTCTTCCACGTAAGATATTTTACGTCCAACTCCTGTAACGGTTCAAACAGTCCGATTGGAGGAACTGCAGCACCACATTGGAGATCCCAAGGTGCCGTGGGAGGCACAAAGAGAGGTTGGATGTGCAGAATACCTTTCAAGAATGTCTGGACCTCAGGGAGAGAAGCCAATTGTTCCTGAAAGAAAATGTACAAGGGCGAAATCTGGACTTTCCAGACGCAGGCTCACACATATCCACGCCTACCAGCAGAAAAAGCAGGAAACGTCCCAAATGAAATTCCACAGCAGAATAATTTCTGCTCTCACACCAAGAGACGTATTTCTTACAGATACGATGGTAATGCTTAGACGTTACCCCCTTCCTGGCTTGGATCATAGTCGGGATAAATTTGTGAGGGATCCCTTTCCTGGCTAGAATAAGCCGTTCAATTCCATGCCATCAAACGTAGCCGCGGTAAATCCTGAAAGACGAACGGGCCCTGTTGCAGAAGATCTTCACGAAGAGGTAGAGGCCACGGATCTTCGAGGACCATCTCCAGAAGGTCCGCGTACCAGGCCCTTCTTGGCCAGTCTAGAGTAATAAATATTGCTTGAACACTTTCCCTTTTTAGTCTCTTTAGAATTCTTGGGATTAGAGGAAGTGGAGGAAACACATACACCATCCGATAGACCCATGGAGTCGTCAAGGCGTCCACCGCCACTGTCTGTGGGTCTCTCGACATGGAACAATACCGCTTGAACTTCTTGTTGAGATGAGAGGCCATCATGTCGATCTGTGGATATCCCCATTGACTTATCAAGCACCTGAACACTTCCGGGTGAAGGCCCCACTCCCCCGAGTGCAGGTCGTGTCTGCTGAGGAAGTCTGCTTCCCAGTTGTCTACTCCCGGAATGAAGACCGCTGACAACGCCACAGCGTTTCTTTCTGCCCAGAGGAGATTTCTTGACACCTCTGACATTGCTGCTCTGGTGCATATGAAGATGCGATCTGGACCATTTGTCCAAAATATCGAACTGGAAGGGTCGTGCGTGAAAACCTTCCATATTGAAGAGCCTTGTAAGAGGCTACCATTTTCCCCAAAAGGCGAATGTACAGATGCACCAACACCTGGGTTGGCTTCAGGACATCCCGAACCATCGACTGGATTACAAATGCCTTCTCCAACGGAAGGAACACTTTCTGCGACTCCGTGTCCAGTATCATTCCCAGGAATGGGAGCCTCCTTGTTGGCTCTAGGTAAGATTTTGGAAGGTTCAGAATCCACCCGTGATCCTGGAGGAGTTTGGTTGAGAGACCAATGCTGTCAAGCAACCTTTCCCTGGACGGTGCTTTTTTTAGTAGATCGTCCAGGTACGGAATTATATTCACTCTCTGTTTGCGGAGCAGAAACATCATCTCTGCCATCACCTTGGTGAACACCCTCGGTGCCGTGGAGAGACCAAATGGCAGGGCCTGGAACTGATAGTGACAGTCCTGCAATGCAAACCGTAGATAAGCCTGATGAGGTGGCCAGATCGGAATGTGAAGGTACGCATCCTTGATATCCAGAGACACCAGGAATTCCCCCTCCTCCAGACCTGAGATTACCGCTCTTGGAGACTCCATCTTGAATTTGAACACTCGTAAGTACGGGTTCAAAGACTTGAGGTTCAGAATCGGTCTGACCGAACCGTCCGGTTTCGGTACTACAACCAAGTTGGAGTAGTACCCCTTGTTGAGCAGATGAGGTGGAACTGGAACAATGACCTGAGTCTGTACCAGTTTTTAGATGGCATGATGTAAAGTAATACTTGCCTCTTGTGAAACTGGCAAGCCCGATTTGACGAATCTGTGAGGTGGGAGCTTTTGGAACTCTAGTCTGTAGTCCTGGGAAATAAGATAAGATCTATGACCCAGGGATCCTGGCACGAACGTGACCAGATCTGACTAGGCGTGCTCCCACCTGACAGCCTTCAAGGCATTGCGGTCCACCATCATGCTCAAGTCTTTGAGGAAGCAGCGCCTGAGCTCTGTTCCTGAGCACCTGCAGTTGCTGGTTTGCGTGGTTTACCTCTTGCGCCGCTGGAGGAAGTAGAAGCACCTCTGGATTTGCTCTTGAACTGGGCCGCCCGAAAGGACTGTAACTTATAAGCTGCATAAGTCTTCTTGGTTGGGGGGCTGCAGAAGGAAGATACGTAGACTTACCCGCAGTAACTGTGGAGATACATTTTTCTAGTTCATCTTCAAACAAGGCCTCTCCTGTGAATGGTAGGCCTTCCACGCCTTTCCTGGAGTCCGCGTCAGCAGTCCACTGGCGTAGCCACAAGCCCCTGCGTGCCGACACTGCCATAGCAGTGGTGCATGCGTTAAGCAAGCCTATCTCTTTTATGGCTTCCACAATAAAATTTGCAGAGTCCTGTATATGCTGCAGGAGTAAACAACATCCCCCCTAGACAAGGAATCTAAGCCCTCAATTAGGTTACCTGACCATTTTGCAATGGCCTTTGTGATCCACGCACATGCAGTAGTGGGTCTTTGGGCCACCCCAGCAGCTGTATACAATGATTTGAGTGTAGTCTCAATTTACGATCAGCCGTGTCTATTAGGGAGGCTGCACCAAGAACAGGCAATACAATTTTTCGTGACAGCCTAGAAACTGATGCGTCCAGTATCCTCTAGAGGAAAGGGAAAAGATGAGAGTAACCTTTAAGGGATCTGAAATTTTTTATCAGGATTAACCCACGGTTCTTCAAACAGGGTATTCAATTCCTTTGACACAGGAAAAGTGACTGAGGACTTCTTTTTTTACATTACAATAAGATTCCTCACACTCCTCTGACACCTTATCAGGAATATGCAGAACATCTCTGATAGCCTTTAAGAGCCTCTATTCCCTGTGACAGAGCCGCATCCCCCTCCTCCAAGTCCACCTCACCCTCCTCCAAGTCTGACCCATCAGCGTCAGCCAGATTGCAGGATATGGGCCAGAGATCGCTTTTGCGGACAAAAGGGAGGGGATTGAGACGCTGTTTTTGGGACGGAGTCTCTGTTCATAAACTCATCCACAGTCTGTTTTAAGTATTGCGTCTCTTTCTCATTGCGGGACAATTTTGTAGAAAGAGTGGAGATCATTCCTTTAAGAGAATTAACCCACTCCGGTTCAGCCCCACTATTCTGTGAACCCTGAGTACCCAGTAATGAGCCCCCTGGTGAAGAGGAACACTCCGCTGTACAAGAAACACATTCTTTGCCTGACATAATGTAAATGTGACAGCACACACAGGAAAAGGTTAAGCACAATTAACCACAAAGAGCCCTTCAGGGAGACACAGACCCCACCGCGCCCTTGCCGCCAATGCCAAACTTAGCCATGTCGCAGACTAAGTACCCAGATAATAAGAATTTACTCACCGGTAATTCTATTTCTCGTAGTCCGTAGTGGATGCTGGGTACTCCGTAAGGACCATGGGGTATAGAAGGGCTCCGCAGGAGACTGGGCACTCTTAAAAGAAAGATTAGGTACTATATCTGGTGTGCACTGGCTCCTCCCTCTATGCCCCTCCTCCAGACCTCAGTTAGGGAAACTGTGCCCGGAAGAGCTGACATTACTAGGAAAGGATTTGGAATCCAGGGTAAGACTCATACCAGCCACACCAATCACACCGTACAACTCGTGATAACTATACCCAGTTAACAGTATGAACAATAACTGAGCCTCTCCTCAACAGATGGCTCATACAATAAACCTTTAGTTAAGCAATAACTATATACATGTATTGCAGAGAGTCCGCACTTGGGACGGGCTCCCAGCATCCACTACGGACTACGAGAAAATAAGATTTTACTTACCGATAAATCTATTTCTCGGAGTCCGTAGTGGATGCTGGGGTTCCTGAAAGGACCATGGGGGGAATAGCGGCTCCGCAGGAGACAGGGCACAAAAAGTAAAGCTTTTTCCGATCAGGTGGTGTGCACTGGCTCCTCCCCCTATGACCCTCCTCCAGACTCCAGTTAGGTACTGTGCCCGGACGAGCGTACACAATAAGGGAGGATTTTGAATCCCGGGTAAGACTCATACCAGCCACACCAATCACACCGTACAACTTGTGATCTAAACCCAGTTAACAGTATGATAACAGCGGAGCCTCTGAAAGATGGCTTCCTTCAACAATAACCCGAATTAGTTAACAATAACTATGTACAATTTATGCAGATAATCCGCACTTGGGATGGGCGCCCAGCATCCACTACGGACTCCGAGAAATAGATTTATCGGTAAGTAAAATCTTATTTTCTCTATCGTCCTAGTGGATGCTGGGGTTCCTGAAAGGACCATGGGGATTATACCAAAGCTCCCAAACGGGCGGGAGAGTGCGGATGACTCTGCAGCACCGAATGAGAGAACTCCAGGTCCTCCTTAGCCAGAGTATCAAATTTGTAAAATTTTACAAACGTGTTCTCCCCTGACCACGTAGCTGCTCGGCAAAGTTGTAATGCCGAGACCCCTCGGGCAGCCGCCCAAGATGAGCCCACCTTCCTTGTGGAGTGGGCCTTTACAGATTTAGGCTGTGGCAGGCCTGCCACAGAATGTGCAAGTTGGATTGTGCTACAGATCCAACGAGCAATCGTCTGCTTAGACGCAGGAGCACCCATCTTGTTGGGTGCATACAATATAAACAACGAGTCAGATTTTCTGACTCCAGCTGTTCTTGCAATATATATTTTTAATGCTCTGACAACGTCCAGTAACTTGGAGTCCTCCAAGTCACTTGTAGCCGCAGGCACTACAATAGGCTGGTTCAGATGAAATGCTGACACCACCTTAGGGAGAAAATGCGGACGAGTCCGCAGTTCTGCCCTGTCCGAATGGAAAATCAGATATGGGCTTTTGTAAGATAAAGCTGCCAATTCTGACACTCTCCTGGCAGAAGCCAGGGCTAGAAGCATGGTCACTTTCCAAGTGAGATATTTCAAATCCACCTTATTTAGTGGTTCAAACCAATGAGATTTTAGAAAATCCAAAACTACATTGAGATCCCACGGTGCCACTGGAGGCACCACAGGGGGCTGTATATGCAGCACTCCCTTAACAAAAGTCTGGACTTCAGGGACTGAAGCCAATTCTTTTTGAAAGAAAATCGACAGGGCCGAAATTTGAACCTTAATAGATCCCAATTTGAGACCCATAGACAATCCTGATTGCAGGAAATGTAGGAATCGACCGAGTTGAAATTCCTCCGTCGGAGCACTCCGATCTTCGCACCACGCAACATATTTTCGCCAAATTCGGTGATAATGTTGCACGGTTACTTCTTTCCTTGCTTTAATCAAAGTAGGAATGATTTCTTCCGGCATGCCTTTTTCCATTAGGATCCGGCGTTCAACCGCCATGCCGTCAAACGCAGCCGCGGTAAGTCTTGAAACAGACAGGGACCCTGCTGAAGCAAGTCCCTCCTTAGAGGTAGAGGCCACGGATCTTCCGTGATCATCTCTTGAAGTTCCGGGTACCAAGTCCTTCTTGGCCAATCCGGAACCACTAGTATCGTTCTTACGCCTCTTTGCCGTATAATTCTCAATACTTTTGGTATGAGAGGCAGAGGAGGAAACACATACACCGACTGGTACACCCAAGGCGTTACCAGCGCGTCCACAGCTATTGCCTGCGGATCTCTTGACCTGGCGCAATACCTGTCCAGTTTTTTGTTGAGGCGAGACGCCATCATGTCCACCATTGGTCTTTCCCAACGGGTTACCAGCATGTGGAAGACTTCTGGATGAAGTCCCCACTCTCCCGGGTGAAGATCGTGTCTGCTGAGGAAGTCTGCTTCCCAGTTGTCCACTCCCGGGATGAACACTGCTGACAGTGCTATCACATGATTCTCTGCCCAGCGAAGAATCCTTGCAGCTTCTGCCATTGCACTCCTGCTTCTTGTGCCGCCCTGTCTGTTCACATGGGCGACTGCCGTGATGTTGTCCGACTGGATCAACACCGGTTTTCCCTGAAGCAGAGGTTCTGCCTGGCTTAGAGCATTGTATATTGCTCTTAGTTCCAGAATGTTTATGTGAAGAGACGTTTCCAGGCTTGTCCATACTCCCTGGAAGTTTCTTCCTTGTGTGACTGCTCCCCAGCCTCTCAGGCTGGCGTCCGTGGTCACCAGGATCCAATCCTGTATGCCGAATCTGCGGCCCTCCAATAGATGAGGACTCTGCAACCACCACAGAAGAGACACCCTTGTCCTTGGAGACAGGGTTATCCGTAGGTGCATCTGAAGATGCGACCCTGACCATTTGTCCAACAGATCCCTTTGGAAAATTCTTGCGTGGAATCTGCCGAATGGAATTGCTTCGTAAGAAGCCACCATTTTTCCCAGGACTCTTGTGCATTGATGTACAGACACCTTTCCTGGTTTTAGGAGGTTCCTGACAAGCTCGGATAACTCCTTGGCTTTTTCCTCCGGGAGAAAAACCTTTTTCTGAACCGTGTCCAGAATCATCCCTAGGAACAGCAGACGAGTTGTCGGTATTAACTGGGATTTTGGAATATTCAGAATCCACCCGTGCTGTTTTAGCACTTCTTGAGACAGTGCTAATCCCATCTCTAGCTGTTCTCTGGACCTTGCCCTTATTAGGAGATCGTCCAAGTATGGGATAATTAATACGCCTTTTCTTCGAAGAAGAATCATCATCTCGGCCATTACCTTTGTAAAGATCCGAGGTGCCGTGGACAATCCGAACGGCAGCGTCTGAAACTGATAGTGACAGTTTTGTACAACGAACCTGAGGTACCCCTGGTGTGAGGGGTAAATTGGAACGTGGAGATACGCATCCTTGATGTCCAAGGATACCATAAAGTCCCCCTCTTCCAGGTTCGCTATCACTGCTCTGAGTGACTCCATTTTGAACTTGAACTTCTTTATGTACAGGTTCAAGGACTTCAGATTTAGAATAGGCCTTACCGAGCCATCCGGCTTCGGTACCACAAAAAGAGTGGAATAATACCCCTTCCCTTGTTGTAGAAGAGGTACCTTGACTATCACCTGCTGAGAGTACAGCTTGTGAATGGCTTCCAAAACCGTCTCCCTTTCGGAGGGGGACGTTGGTAACGCAGACTTCAGGAAACGGCGAGGTGGATCTGTCTCTAATTCCAACCTGTACCCTTGAGATATTATCTGCAGGATCCAGGGATCTACCTGCGAGTGAGCCCACTGCGCGCTGTAATTTTTGAGACGACCGCCCACCGTCCCCGAGTCCGCTTGAGAAGCCCCAGCGTCATGCTGAGGCTTTTGTAGAAGCCGGGGAGGGCTTCTGTTCCTGGGAAGGAGCTGCGTGTTGCTGTCTCTTCCCTCGACCTTTGCCTCGTGGCAGATATGAATAGCCCTTTGCTCTCTTATTTTTAAAGGAACGAAAGGGCTGCGGTTGAAAAGTCGGTGCCTTTTTCTGTTGGGGAGTGACTTGAGGTAGAAAAGTGGATTTCCCGGCTGTAGCCGTGGCCACCAAATCTGATAGACCGACTCCAAATAACTCCTCCCCTTTATACGGCAAAACTTCCATATGCCGTTTTGAATCCGCATCGCCTGTCCACTGTCGCGTCCATAAAGCTCTTCTGGCCGAAATGGACATAGCACTTACCCGTGATGCCAGTGTGCAGATATCCCTCTGTGCATCACGCATATAAAGAAATGCATCCTTTATTTGTTCTAACGACAGTAAAATATTGTCCCTGTCCAGGGTATCAATATTTTCAATCAGGGACTCTGACCAAACTACCCCAGCACTGCCCATCCAGGCAGTCGCTACAGCTGGTCGTAGTATAACACCTGCATGTGTGTATATACTTTTTTGGATATTTTCCATCCTCCTATCTGATGGATCTTTAAGTGCGGCCGTCTCAGGAGAGGGTAACGCCACTTGTTTAGATAAGCGTGTTAGCGCCTTGTCCACCCTAGGAGGTGTTTCCCAGCGCTCCCTAACCTCTGGCGGGAAAGGGTATAATGCCAATAATTTCTTTGAAATTATCAGCTTTTTATCAGGGGCAACCCACGCTTCATTACACACATCATTTAATTCTTCTGATTCAGGAAAAACTATAGGTAGTTTTTTCATACCCCACATAATACCCTGTTTAGTGGTACCTGTAGTATCAGCTAAATGTAACGCCTCCTTCATTGCCAAAATCATATAACGTGTGGCCCTACTGGAAAATACGGTTGATTCGTCACCGTCACCACTGGAGTCATCGCCTGTGTCTGGGTCTGTGTCGACCGACTGAGGCAAAGGGCGTTTCACAGCCCCTGACGGTGTTTGAGTCGCCTGGACAGGCACTAATTGATTGTCCGGCCGCCTCATGTCGTCAAACGACTGCTTTAGCGTGTTGACACTATCCCGTAGTTCCATAAATAAAGGCATCCATTCTGGTGTCGACTCCCTAGGGGGTGACATCCTCATATTTGGCAATTGCTCCGCCTCCACACCAATATCGTCCTCATACATGTCGACACACACGTACCGACACACAGCAGACACACAGGGAATGCTCCTAACGAAGACAGGACCCACTAGCCCTTTGGGGAGACAGAGGGAGAGTTTGCCAGCACACACCAAAAGCGCTATATATATATCAGGGATAGCCTTATAATAAGTGCTCCCTTATAGCTGCTTTGTTATATCAAAATATCGCCATAAATGTGCCCCCCCCTCTCTGTTTTACCCTGTTTCTGTAGTGCAGGGGAGAGACTTGGGAGCCGTCCTGACCAGCGGAACTGTGAGAGGAAATGGCGCCGTGTGCTGAGGAGATAGGCCCCACCCCTTTTCTGGCGGGCTCGTCTCCCGCTATTTAGAAACATTAGGCAGGGGTTAAATATCTCCATATAGCCTCTAGGGCTATATGTGAGGTATTTTTAGCCATTATAGGTAATCATTTGCCTCCCAGGGCGCCCCCCTTCCAGCGCCCTGCACCCTCAGTGACTGCCGTGTGAAGTGTGCTGAGAGGAAAATGGCGCACAGCTGCAGTGCTGTGCGCTACCTTTTGAAGACTGCAGGAGTCTTCAGCCGCCGATTCTGGACCTCTTCTGATTTCAGCATCTGCAAGGGGGCCGGCGGCGTGGCTCCGGTGACCATCCAGGCTGTACCTGTGATCGTCCCTCTGGAGCTTGATGTCCAGTAGCCAAGAAGCCAATCCATCCTGCACGCAGGTGAGTTGACTCCTTCTCCCCTCAGTCCCTCGCTGCAGTGATCCTGTTGCCAGCAGGCATCACTGTAAAATAAAAAACCTAGCTAAACTTTTTCTAAGCAGCTCTTTAGGAGAGCCACCTAGATTGCACCCTTCTCGGCCGGGCACAAAAATCTAACTGGAGTCTGGAGGAGGGTCATAGGGGGAGGAGCCAGTGCACACCACCTGATCGGAAAAAGCTTTACTTTTTGTGCCCTGTCTCCTGCGGAGCCGCTATTCCCCCCATGGTCCTTTCAGGAACCCCAGCATCCACTAGGACGATAGAGAAATAGAATTACCGGTGAGTAAATTCTTATTTTCTCTGACGTCCTAGTGGATGCTGGGTACTCCGTAAGGACCATGGGGATTATACCAAAGCTCCCAAACGGGCGGGAGAGTGCGGATGACTCTGCAGCACCGAATGAGCAAACTCAAGGTCCTCCTCAGCCAGGGTATCAAACTTGTAGAATTTTGCAAAAGTGTTTGAACCTGACCAAGTAGCAGCTCGGCAAAGTTGTAAAGCAGAGACCCCTCGGGCAGTCGCCCAAGAAGAGCCCACCTTCCTCGTGGAATGGGCTTTTACTGATTTAGGATGCGGCAGTCCAGCCGCAGAATGTGCAAGCTGAATCGTGCTACAGATCCAGCGAGCAATAGTCTGCTTTGAAGCAGGAGCACCCAGCTTGTTGGGTGCATGCAGGATAAATAGCGAGTCAGTTTTTCTGACTCTAGCCGTCCTGGAAACAAAGTTTCAGGGCCCGGACTACGTCTAGCAACTTGGAATCCTCCAAGTCCCTAGTAGCCGCAGGCACCACAATAGGTTGGTTCAAATGAAACGATGATACCACCTTAGGGAGAAATTGGGGACGAGTCCTCCATTCTGCCCTTTCCATATGGAAGATCAGATATGGGCTTTTACATGACAAAGCCGCCAATTCTGACACACGCCTAGTCCAAGCTAAGGCCAAAAGCATGACCACTTTCCACGTGAGATATTTTAGCTCCACGGTCTTAAGTGGCTCAAACCAGTGGGATTTTAGGAATCCAACACACGTTAAGATCCCAAGGTGCCACTGGAGGCACAAAAGGGGCTGAATATGCAGCACCCCTGTAACAACGTCCGAACTTCAGGCAGTGAAGCCAGTTCTTTTTGAGAGAAAAAGGGATAGGGCCGAAATCTTGGCCTTTATGGATCCCAATTATAGGCCCATAGTCACTCCTGACTGTAGGAAGTGCAGGAATCGACCCCCCTGGAATTCCTCTGTAGGGCCTTCCCGGCCACACACCAAGCAACCTTTTTTCGCCATATACAGTGAAAAAGTCTTGCTTGTCAGGTCTTTCCTAGCCTTTATCAGCGTAGGAATAATTGCATCCGGAATGCCCTTTTCCGCTAGGATCCGGCGTTCAACCGCCATGCCGTCCAACGCAGCCGCGGTAAGTCTTCGATCAGACAGGGTCCCTGTTGCAACATGTCCTGACTGAGAGGCAGAGGCCCTGGGTCCTCAGAGCATTTCTTGCAGTTCCGGGTACCGAGTCCTTCTTGGTCAATCCGGAGCAAAGAATATTGTTCACACTCCTCCGTTTATTACAATTCTCAGCCCTTGGGTCTGAGAGGAAGAGGAGGGAATATATAGACCGACTGGAACACCCACGGTGTTACTAGTGCGATCACAGCTATCGCCTGAGAGTCCCTTGATCCAGCGTAAAACCTTTTTTATCTTTTTATTGAGGTGGGACGCCATGTAGTCCACCTGAGGCAGTTTCCATCAATTTGCAAAACTGCGTGAAGACTTCCTGATGAAGTCACCACTTTCCCGGGTGGAGGTCGTGTCCACTCCCGGAATGAACACTGCTGACAGTGCGCTTACTTGATTCTCCGCCCAGCGAAGAATTCTGGTGGCTTCTACCCTCGCCACCCTGCTCCTTGTGCCGCCCTGGCGGTTTACATGAGCCCCTGCGGTCTGACTGGATCAGAACCGGTTGGTCGCGAAGCAGGAACTCCGCTTGACTTAGGGCGTTGTATATGGCCCTTAGTTCCAGGATATTGATGTGAAGGCAAGTCTGGTGGCTTGACCACAAACCTTGGAATTTTCTTCCCTGTGTAACTGCCCCCCACCCTCGGAGGCTTGCATCCGTGGTCACCAGGACCCAGTCCTGAATGCCGAATCTGCGGCCCTCGAGAAGGTGAGCACTCCGCAGCCACCACAGGAGAGACACCCTGGCCCTGGGGGATAGGGTGATTAACCGATGCATCTGAAGATGTGATCCGGACCACTTGTCCAGTAAGTTCCATTGTCCTTGCATGGAACCAGCCGAAGGGGATGGCCTCGTATGATGCCATCATCCTTCCCAGGACTCGAGTGCAGTGAAGCACTGACACCTGTTTTGGTTTTCAATAGATTCCTGACCAGTGTCATGAGCTCCTGAGCTCTCTCTATCGGGAGATAAACCCTCTTCTGGTCTGTGTCTAGGATCATGCCTAGGCGAGGCAGATGAGCTGTAGGAACCAACTGCGACTTCGGAATATATAGAATCCAGTCGTGTTGCCGTTTCACTTCCAAAGAAGGTGATACGCTGTCCAGCAACTGCTCTCTTGATCTCGCTTTTATGAGGAGATCATCCAAGTATGTGATAATAGTGACACCTTGCTTCCGCAGGAGCACCATCATATCCGCCATTACCTTGGTGAAATTGGTAATGACAATCCCGTACCGCAATTCTGAGGTACGCCTGATGAGGTGGATAAATGGGGACACGAAGGTATGCATCCCTTATGTCCCGATTCATTTCAGGCTTGCAATGACCGCTCTTAGCGATTCCATCTTGAACCTGAACCTTTTCAGGTATATGTTCAGGGATTTTAATTCAATATGGGTCTAACCGAACCGTCTGGTTTCGGGATTATAACATGGTCGAATAATAACACCCTCTTGTTGAAGGAGGGGACCCTTGACCACCACCTGTTGAAGATACAATTTACGAATTGCAGTTAACACTGGCTCCCTCTCTTGGGGGGAAGCCCGCTGGGTCCTCGGTGAGGGGGCATCTTCTCACAGTCCAGCCTGTATCCCTGCGATACAATTTCTATTGCCCAGGGATCTAACAGGGAGTGAACCCACTTGTGGCTGAACTTACGAAGGCGTGTCCCCACCGGGCCTAGCTCCGCCTGTGGAGCCCCAGCGACATGCGGTGGATTTTTGTAGAGGCCGGGGAGGACTTCTGTTCCTGGGGACTAGCTGTGTTGTACAGCTTCTTTCCTCTGCCCCCGGCTCTGACAAGAAAGGACGCACCTCAGACTTTCTTGTTTCTTTATTCGAAAAGCTGCATTTAATAATGTCGTGCTTTCCTAGGCTGTGCAGGAATATAAGGCAAAATATCAGAATTACCAGCTATAGCTGTGGAGACCAGGCCCGAGAACCTTTCTCCACACAATCCTCAGCCTTCCATATGCCTCTTAAGTCGGCATCATCTGTCCAATGTATATTCTACAGGACACGTCAAGCAGAAATCGACATAGCTTTTGTCTCTAGGACCCAGTATACTCATGTCCCTTTGGGCATGCTTTATAATTATATATCTGTCACTTAAGACAGCATCTTAACATATTTATATGCATACTAGGGTCTCAATCTCTGCTGATAAGGTACCTGTCCACGCTGCCACAGCGCTATAAACCCATGCCGACACAATCGCCGGTCTGGGTAGTATACTAGAATGTGCACACTATCTGCAGGATCCCTGAGAATAGCTAGTGCAAACAGGACACCCAAGGGGAAGATTCTCAACACATCCTGGCCCTAGTGGGGAAAGGATACAGCCTGAGAATTCTCTTGTGGGAAGCTGCCGTCTCTTGTCTGGAGATTCCCGCTCTTTTTCCTCATGAGAGGAGGGAAATTTACCTCAGCATTCTTCCCCTTAACATGTGTACTCTCGTGTCAGGGACAGATGAGTCATCAGCGATATGCAAATCATCTTTTATTCCAATAATCATATATTGAATATCTTTTAGCCCTCTTGGCTGTAACTTTGCATTATCGTAGTCGACAGTGGAGTTAAACTCCGTGTCGATACTTTGTTATTTTGGATAGTGAACATAGAGAGACTCTGAAGGACTCTGTGACATAGGGACAGACCAGGGTAGATTTCCTTTCTGTTCCCTAACCTTTTGTGCAATAATTTTACCTCAGCACTTACACATATCCAAACAGGTGTCGGCGTTGTTGACGGAGACACCCTCCCACACACTTATCCGCTCTATCACCTCCTTAGAGGAGCCTTTTACCTCAGACATGTCGACACACGCGTACCGACACACCACACACACAGGGGATGCTCTATTTGAAGACAGTTCCCCCACCAGGCCCTTTGGAGAGACAGAGAGAGAGTATGCCAGCACACACCAGAGCGCTATATAATACAGGGATGTACACTATACTGAGTGATTTTTCCCCTATAGCAGCTTATATACACAGTTTTGCGCCTAAATTTATGTGCCCCCCCGCCTCTCTTTTTTACCCTTTATGTACCAGGATACTGCAGGGGAGAGCCTGGGGAGCTTCCTTCCAGCTGAGCTGTGAAGAGAAAATGGCGCCGGTGTGCTGAGGAAGAAGGCCCGGCCCCCTCAGCAGCGGGCTTCTGTCCTTTTATGTACTTTAATGGCGGGGGTTAATGCACATATACAGTTTATCAGACTGTATTATGTGCTTTTCGCCAAGTAAGGTAATCTAATTGCTGCCCAGGGCGCCCCCCCCCCCCCCAGCGCCCTGCACCCATCAGTGACCGGAGTGTGTGGTGTGCTAAGGGAGCAATGGCGCACAGCTGCAGTGCTGTGCGCTACCTTAATGAAGACCGGAGTCTTCAGCCACCGATTTTCAACTTCTCTTCGTTCTTCTGGCTCTGCAAGGGGGACGGCGGCGCGGCTCCGGGACCGGACGACCGAGGACTGGGCCTGTGTTCGATCCCTCTGGAGCTAATGGTGTCCAGTAGCCTTAGAAGCCCAAGCTAGCTGCAAGCAGGTAGGTTCGCTTCTCTCCCCTCAGTCCCACGTAGCAGTGAGTCTGTTGCCAGCAGATCTCACTGAAAATAAAAAAACCTAACAAATACTTTCTTTTCTAGGAAGCTCAGGAGAGCCCCTAGTGTGCATCCAGCTCTGGCCGGGCACAGATACTAACTGAGGTCTGGAGGAGGGGCATAGAGGGAGGAGCCAGTGCACACCAGATATAGTACCTAATCTTTCTTTTAAGAGTGCCCAGTCTCCTGCGGAGCCCGTCTATACCCCATGGTCCTTACGGAGTACCCAGCATCCACTAGGACGTCAGAGAAAGGGGATTTAGTACATTAATAGTTGCTCCCCCCTGATATGACCTCTTGGTACCACTGAGGTAATTTGGAGTCACACCGGAGGAGTTGCGCGTCCCTGTCAGTCAGCGTCTGTGTCCACTGCAGAGAGAAAATGGCACTGGTGAGCTGCTGGATCCTCTCATAGTGAAGCCCCGCGCCTTCAATGGCGCGTGGTCTTCCCGCTTTTTTTATACTGGCTGAGGTAATTTGTGTGCTTAAAATGGAGCAGAACCATTTTAAGGCTGTGTTTGCCAGTATGGGTACAGTGTACAGAGTCGGTCGTGTACTGTGTCCGTTTAGAAGACGTGCGTCTCCGTACCCTCATGCCGCTATAATGGCCGGCGCCCCGCTAACCGGGACGCCGGCTTAGTACTCACCACTCTTCATTCTTCTAGCTCTGTTAGGGGTGGCGGCGTGCTGTGGGAATGTACGCTCACCGTGGTGGGGCTTGCGAATAGTTCCCTGAGGAGCTCAGTGTCCTGTCTGCAGGGAACGGGACCATTAACCCTTCAAGAGGTTGGGCCGTTCCTCCCCCCTCCCCCTCCTAAGTCCCACGAAGCAAGCAGGCTGGTGCCAACCAGCCCTGCCTGAAAATAACAAACAGAAAATAAATGCAGAAAACTCTTCAGGAGCTTCCTTCAGCAAGACCGGCTCCTCCGGGCACATTTTCTAAACTGAGTCTGGTAGGAGGGGGAACAGAGGGAAAAGCCAGCCCACACTATCAAATTCTTAAAGTGCCTATGGCTCCTAATGGACCCATCTATACTCCATGGTACTAAATGGACCCCAGTATCCTTTAGGACGTAAGAGAAAGAAAGAGATGTTAGGCCTTTTCCTTTGCTCATCTAACTAAAAACATCCAGATGATAATACTTAGAAAAGGTGTCTGCTTTGGATGTGAATGTCAATATCTGAGCATTACACAGTACTTCTGGGAATGAACCTCAGCTCTGTGGAACCTCACATGCTGCCTGGTCAGCCAGCAATTATGGGGAAGCGAGAAATCACGTGACTGACAGACCTATGTGACACAAAAAGCCCACGAACAAATCCAGTTTCCAGAAACTGTACACTCAGCAAGCAGTGGAAGTTATTAAATGACACCCCAAATCACACACACACAAATCTGTAAACACACTACTGCAAAAATGATCCTGTGTCAACATTTTTTTTTGTCCTTTACACAAGTTCCAACTTCTGTCAAACATGATTAGGGATGCAGAGATAAAGGTCATCTGCCCAGGAAAGACTAGAAAAGAGAACTAAGCCATAACATAAACACACACACCATGTTACAAAGTGTAGATAGCCACGGCAGCCTGACATCACCGGGTTACATTATATGTGCCACGCCACCTGCCTGATGCATACTGTATGGTACTTATTTATAAGTTCTCTCATAGTGGCACAACAGTTAGCACTGCTGCATCACAGCAATGAGGTTTTCAGGTTGATTACAATGAAGACCATATGTGTGTGGAGTTTGCGTGCTTCCTCCATGTTGTGTCCAAAAACATATAGCTAAATCAACAAGCTAACAACAGAAAATGGGCTCTAAGCTAGACTAAGCACCAATACGGCAGAGACTGATGTGAATGGTTACCTAGAATAGCGACTGAAAATGCCCAAGATGGCTGCCTCATCCTCTGTAGTAATAAAAATGCTTTGCATACTACAGGTACAAAAAAAAAAAAGGCCTATATAAATCATTATTAGTTTGGCATAAGTAAGGGAGAGAGTACGGAGGGAGCCCTGCTTCAGAAAAGCTAAGACACCGTTTTAAAGAGGACCAGCCAACTTCATCATTTTACCAATACCTTTTAATATACTGTAACCTGGCCAAATAGGTTACCCAGACCGCATCTCAGCAAAGCCTCCTTCCATTCAGTACAGCCTAAAACCAAGTATTATCCATCCAGCTTCAGGTACGGGAGAAACGTAGATAGGTCCGGGCATGCTACACAGCAATGGGGGCAGTTTCTAATAAGATTTCAGTGAACAAATGTAGCACACACCTTTTACACAACACACTAACACCCGACTACCATACTTACCTAGAAAGAAAAAAAATTATTATAGATAGGCAAAACAAATTATTAATTTGGGGTGTCCCTGGTATCTTAAGATATATATCCCTTTTGACCATCACTAAAGGACACAATGTAAAGTAGAGATAATAGAGTAATGGCCCATATAGACGGACCGATGCGGGGAGAGGTGTGCTGAGCGAACCGCTCAGCACACATCTCTCTTGCCGCTCAGCACAGCGCGATGTGTGCTGAGCGTGCGGGGGGGAGACGGGGGGGCCGCTCACTTCACCCAGCGGGTGAAGTGAGCGACCCGCTAGATTGGCCTGCACGGCAGGCCAATCTAGCATCAGCGATAGCGATACGCAGGGCTGCGCATCACTATCGCTGTAAGGGCTACACACGGAGCGATCAGGTTTATATTCTAAGCAATCTAGTCAGATTGCTTAGAATATCGCTCCGTGAGTACCCCCCTTAACTTCTCTTAGATCTGATTAACGCAATTCTTCTAGTCCGCCAGATACAAGTCTTTACTACGGGATCCAGTCTCTAGGTCGACAACGTCTAGGTCAACAGTAAGTATGTCGACATGGTTTCTAGGTCGACATGAGTTTCACATATTTTTTTTCCATTTTTTTTTACTTTTTCATACTTTACAATCCACGTGGACTACAATTGGGACCGGTAACCTGTGCCAAGAGCAGCGGTAACGAAGCACCTTGCCTGAAGCATGGCGAGAGAAGCGAGGGGACACGGTGCACTAACTGGGGTTCCCCGGTCACTCTACGAAGAAAACACCACCAACATTTTTTTTTTAAATCATGTCGACCTTTTTCTCATGCCGACCTAAGTCTAGTCTATCTAACATACCACACCCCTTTACTACACTGCCTTGGAGAGACCTCAGGGCAAGGATGTCCATAGGAAATCACAGGATTTCCTGTTCCTGTTAAGCATCCACCACTCCAAGTTACTGGGCGGTCTGCAAGTGGTTAACTTTTTTCTTTCTTTTTTTACCTTTATAAAGGACTCTCTAACATCAGGTAACTTTATTGACTTGCATATTCCTTCTGAAGCTTTTCCTAAATACAGATTTACTGTTCATGATTACAGTCATTGCCATGGGCATAAAGATAGTGTTGTATCAGTAACACCAGAACAGTTTTGTTGTATCTATGGTAACATATAAAACAACTGGGCCTGACTACATAAAGTTATTGCAAAAAACACAGAAGTTACCAACGTAACTGTGTTAACATAACCCCCAGAAGGATTACAATACTTTTTATTCTACCCTTGGAAAGACAATTTTAATTCATTGGGAAATTATCAATGATACCTTAATGCCACAGACTTCAGTAACTGTACAGAATGGTACCCAGTAGAACTAACTGATGCAACCCTATTCCATAAACCAAACACTGAAAATGAAACTATGCACTACAATAGGGTAAACAATAGTTGGAATTCATTTAAAACGAGAGGCTGTAGCTCCTGTGAAGATTTCCTGGAGCTATTCAATTTACTGCATCATGTCTGGCACTTAAATTAGAAAATGCAGTTTACCAAGATTTCGTACCAGGTGCGATGCAGTTACCAGAGAGTGCGAGCAGAAATCCACTAGTCATTGGGCAATTGAATAGCTCCAGGACCTACATTGCCTCCCTTCTAATTAAACTCCCCCATTGTATTATATTATGGCAGTAGACCTTGAAAAACACCAGTCTTCAGATGAACAGACCATACCTGATTTTGACATAACAGTTATTATTGGATAATGACAGATTTTTGCGATGCACTATATAACCTACTCAGTGTATGGAAACCCACGAATAATAATATTGTCAAGATTTATAAAAATGTCCTGGGATTCTACAAGTAACAGCCACGAGGTACTCACCATTCCAAAATGTTTGACGGAAGCGGTTCAGCGCAGATATAAGGCACTGGGTCTTTCTTGATACGCAGATAGTCTTGCTTTAATCTTTGTGTCGCAGTTGTTGGTGCTCTCTTATTACTGTTGCTGCTCATCTATAGAAGAACAACAGTAATCTCATATAACCAATAATGCAAATGGTAGATACCATAAAATATGTTTCTGAAACAATTAAAAGTGCAAAAAACTTATGCAATTTGGATGATGGTTGATTTCAATGATTACCGACCATCGTCCAAATTGTCTTGCTATGAAGAACGAGTGAAAACCAACGATGAACAACCGCGGTGTTGGTGCATAGACACTGAGCGATATGAACGATTTCTCGTTCATTACTCAACGAGAGCGTTCATGTCGCCCGCACACGTCGGCAAGAATGTAGGGCCCATTGCAGTACGTTTCAGACCGTAGGATACGTGTGTGTGTGTATGTGTATGTGTATGTGTGTATATATATATATATATATATATAGAAATACAGAGGGGACGGCACTCAGAGGATTTGTTCAAGTTTTGTATTCAAGTATAAAACATACTTAGTGATCCATCAACGTTTCGGTGTACGGCGACACCGTCTTCAGGATGTGAACAACACAATGAAATGACGTGAAATGACAGTACATACATACCATGACTTACCCCGCTTATATGTGCTCCCTCTTCAATCTACACCAATGTCACGCACATTGGTGTAGATTGAAGAGGGAGCACATATAAGCGGGGTAAGTCATGGTATGTATGTACTGTCATTTCACTTCATTTCATTGTGTTGTTCACATCCTGAAGACGGTGTCGCCGTACACCGAAACGTTGATGGATCACTAAGTATGTTTTATACTTGAATACAAAACTTGAACAAATCCTCTGAGTGCCGTCCCCTCTGTATTTCTACATTTGCATGGTACCTGCCTAGGACGTGACACCGGGGTAAGATTGTGTTTACATTTTATTGAGTGCCGGACCACAGAATCTATATATATATATATATATATATATATTAATATTTTTTTCCTGCACATGCAGTTGTAATACCAAAAAAGGCAGCACAGGCTGTATATAGAAGCTCAGTGCCACTGCTGGTAATGATGGTATAAGTGAAGGAAGAGTGCCCTGCTCCTGAGAGCTCACGAAAAAGGTTATTTACTAAAGTGCAGGTTCCCCTATTTATGTTTTTTTTTTTTTTTGTGGTTTCCTTGTTGTGGGTGAATAACACTTTTTGGACTCTGTAGTTTATATATTCTCTGTCAATTAGATTGACCTTCAATATTAATTTTGGTAATTGATAAGTGCCTAAATTCCCTTTGTTGATTTTTTTGCACAGCCAATGTTAACCCACACTCATGCAATTAAATAAAGGTCATGAACAAAATTAATATAGTTCAAGTTCAGAACATGGGGCCCCCTGAGGTTAGCATAACTAAGCTGCTTCAGAACATCAGTAAACTTATTTAGAACTAGCTGGAGTACCCGGCGTTGCCCAGGATTTTAAGAATGTCTGAAGAAGGACCTATACGGTCTGAATCGCGTTAAGCGGGACGTTTGTATGTGACTCCGGGTGGAAAAACGGACACCAGGAGGTACTGTCTGAGGAGCTGAAATTCCGGACTTCATCCTCTCTCTTCCATTCAGCTAACATCAGGGAAGGTGACGGAAGTCCTGTCTGTCTGCCATTAGTGGAGTATTTTAATCTGCTGTGATTTTATGCCTTTCTTGTAAGTGTAACTGGTATTAAAGATTTTATCATTTTTTAAGAACCACTGCACTATTATCTTTTTATCCCTCTTAAAACTTGGTCCACTGCAAAGTGCCAAGGGAGCAGAGGGTTATATCCTTGTAGGTTGGTGTAGGATTCACACCTGTGAAATAGGAAGAACCTATCATCTGGGAGCAGTTTGCCCAATTGGATATTTCCATATATGCTGATTATCCCTCTACATTTGTAAGTGTGGATTTGGATATTTAAAATTAATGTTATAAAGGAAATACTACACTAGATTTGTTCTTTTTCTCTAAAAACCCAACTTATGTGAGAGCCTTTTGGGATAAGAGAAAACACATCATTCAGATGTTTATCCATTTGGCGTTTTGGAAACCATTATATTGACACCCTCAAGCTGAATTTAAGGGTGAACTCTATATTATTGTTAAATTTATAGCTGCATGGTTATCTTTGTGTGCGCTAGATGTCCTTTGTGTTTTCTGTTATTTACAAAAATAAATGTAAATATTAAACACACAGTATAAATAACATTGTAGATAGCTGAATACCCGTGCTTTGCTACGGGATGAGGATGGTAAATTAGAATGATAGTTGTTCGTTAATTTACATTGGTTAGAGATCTAGTATATAGGCATATCTTGCTTCCCTGACGCACTTTGTGTAGTGGCCAGACCCCTTTTTGTTCTCCCAAGGGACCCTGCTCTTCCCACTATACAACTCTCAGTCTGTAGCTTTGTGCTGCCTCCATTCCCCTCCTCACATCATGTCAGTGCCCCTGTGAAATTATTGATTTTCTACAGTTTCTTATATAGTGCAGCACATTATGTATGTCCAGATATACTCTGTGCTGCTGGGGGACCGTGCAACTTCCACTATATAACTCTCAGTGTGTGGGTTTGTGCTACCTGCATTCTCCTCCTCACATCATGTCACTGGCCCTGTCATCACTGACATATCATGCATGTCCTCATATAGTCTGTGCTGCTGTCCCACCCCTAGGGGTGTCTAACTCCCACAGAGTTTGTTCCCAGATTGTAAGTCAGATGTGTACCAAGTTTGGTGTAATTTGCTCCAGGCCTTCCACAGTTATGCTGTCTGCTGACATACTCTGTGCTGCTGTCCCATCCCTAGGGGTGCTAGGGATGTCTGACCCCAAAAATGTTTGCTTCCAGAGTGAAAGTCATGTGTACCAAGTTTGTTGTAAATTGCTGCAGGCATTCCAGAGTTATGCTGTCTGCTGAAATACTCAGTGCTGCTAGGGGTGTCTTCCCCCCCACAGTATTTGTTTCCAGATTGTAAGGCATATGTGTACCAATTTTTTAGTACATTGCTCCAGCAATTCCAGAGTTATGCTGTCTCCTGATATACTCTGTGCTGCTGTCGGACTGACACTGTCGGGAACGGGCCAAACCTGTCAGCTTTGGCCCGGCATCGAATGAGCTGTCGCGTCCTTTCCGTCGGAAAGTACCCGACAACAATTGAATATACCCCAATGATTTGTTTCTTTTTCAGCCAATAAAAAACAGCACAATCCAATTATAGGCTGTTTTTAATCGGCCAAAAAAGGACCCACGATCGTGTGATAATACATGGGATCTGGGATAAGGTCCATGATCCCATGTGTTATTGCGGCTCCGATAGCTGCTTATCACGGATTATGCTTCGGGTGCCTCTGACACCCAAAGCATAATCTCCGATAAGTGTTGCATATCGGGGCTAATTGGAATGCCCTAGTCGAATCCACTAACTGCAGTAAATTACTGCAACTAATTGGATACCGGCTAAAGTTTACTTAACACTCAGAACATGTTTAGTTATGTTAACCTCGGGGGGGAATGTTTATGGAGTTGAAATTAAAAAAAATAATAATACAGGTTGAGTATCCCATATCCAAATATTCCGAAATACAGAATATTCCGAAATACGGACTTTTTTGAGTGAGAGTGAGATAGTGAAACCTTTGTTTTTTGATGGCTCAATGTACACAAACTTTGTTTAATACACAAAGTTATTAAAAATATTGTATTAAATGACCTTCAGGCTGTGTGTATAAGGTGTATATGAAACATAAATGAATTGTGTGAATGTAGATACACTTTGTTCAATGCACAAAGTTACAAAAAATATTGGCTAAAATTACCTTCCGGCTGTGTGTATAAGGTGTATATGAAACATAAATACATTCTGTGCTTCGACTTAGGTCCCATCACCATGATATCTCAGTATGGTATGCAATTATTCCATAATACAGAAAAATCCGATATCCAAAATACCTCTGGTCCCAAGCATTTTGGATAAGGGATACTCAACCTGTAATAGTATATATATATATATATATATATATATATATATATATATATACACACACATACATATATACATAAATATACACATACATATACACACACATTTATATATGCATATACATACATACATTTGTGTGTATATATATATATATATATATATATATATATATATATATATATATATATATATATATATATATACATATACACACACACACATATATATCATTTTTTTCCCACAGATGTTTCTCAAACTCAGGGGCAGATGTATTAAGCCTGGAGAAGAGATAAAGCAGTGATAAGTGGAAGGTGATAATGCACCAGCCAATCAGCTCCAAACTGCTATTTACATAATGGAGCTGATTGGCTGGTGTTTTATCACCTTGCATTTATCACTTCTCCAGGCTTAATACATCTGCCCCTCAGTCTTCAGACTCTTATCAGTTCAGTTTTCCTGGTCATCTGTGGATCAGTTAGACATAAATCGACCTCATATTTTAAAATGTGGTAGTGTTGAATACATCTATGCACCAGTTAGCACGCTAATACAGCAACTGTATGCTCTGACAGATGGTAGTCTATGCGTGAGAAAACATTCTACAAGGTAACACATAGGAAGATTAAATATTGTCACCTTTAGTGATAGCAAAAACAACATATAGGGACATATGTACTAAAGCTTGGAGAGAAATAAAGTACCAACTAATCAGCTCCTGTCACTTTTGAAACACAGCATGCAACATAACAGTTAGGAGCTGATTGGTTAGTACTTATTCACCCTCTAAGGCTTTGTACATCTCCCCCTTGGAGTGTGCAGGAAAAGTTGACCTGCGCTTTCCAGCTGCTAGGACACTTCGATACAGCACATGCCGTCACCTCATGACTGGCAGGTCATGCTGTGATCTGTAGTGTCACAACATGTGAGGAATCTGAGGCTGTAGTAAGGAATAGAAATACACAATAAGGACCCTAGATGTCAATCAGATGGGGATGCTCATGTATCCCTTGTTGTTTCCTGGGTAATATTAATGATAGCCCTAAAAGCATAAGGCACATATAATGACCTGTCTCCTTTAGTAACCGATAATACAAAACAAATAAATCCCCTCTTCAACCTGAGGGATTACTCCCCCCCCCCCTATAGTTGCCCCCCTCCAGGATCTAGCGAGAAGTGGGCCTACCGGGCCGGTGTCTCTACTTCCTCCCATCCGCTGCCCCCTGCACACACGAATTTGAATCCAGTATCTCCGTAACCCAACCCCGCGGCACATAACACCCCACTCAGGCGTCCCCTAACCTCTCAGCCCGGGTCAGCTCGTCTCTGTCTTCCCTTTCTCCTCCTCGCTGTCCTGTCTTTTTTTTCTCCCCCGCTTCCAATATGGCCATTCCGGGCTCTGCGACTTCCGCTTCCGGTTTCCTGCTGTAAAGGGTTTCAGCAGCGAAGCTCTGGTTTCCATGGAGACGGTCGACGTGTTCGACTTCGTCGTTGCACTTAGTTTGGAAACACGTGACCAGACTCAGAGCCATGCATGTGCATGCAGCTACAGTGTCTCGTCCTTCGTCCGAATTATTTCTGCCCATACACCAAAGATTTATGGTCAGATCTGGCTAGTTGGAATTAAAACCTCGTAATGGATGGGAGCAAGTGAGAATTTGCGGTCATCCATGAATACAAGGTTTGCATTCCAACCAGACAGATCTGACAATAAATCTTTATGGGCAGCTTGGTATATATAGTAGTACACTACTCATGCTCAGGGTAACAAACTTTCTGTATAAATGAAGTTTCTGAAACGCATACCCTCCAACTGTACCTTTTTGGCAGGTACAGTACCTTTTTTTTAATTGTCTTCTTGTACTGATTTTTGGCTCTCCAAACTTCCATTGAAAGTATAGGAAAAGGGTTGGTTCTATATCGGAGTGGGAGAAGGGACCTTCTGACGTACCTAGGGGAGGAGACCAGTCACCAGGGGGAGGCGCTACGGCCGAACAAGGTACCCGAAAAGTACGCTTGCCACGCTTCGGGCACGGTGGCGAGCGAGGATCCGCTTCGCTCGCCACCTAATTACTAAAGGTAATAGTTGGTGGCGTGGATACTAGAGCAACTGTACCGCTGGCGTAGCTCCTCCCCCTTGTGTCGTGGCTCCTCCCCCTGACGGAAAAGGTCCCTTAGGCCACTGGGATCTAGCCTCAACCATAGGAAAAGGGGTGTGATCACGCCCCATAGCCGTGGCCACGTCCTTTTTCAAATTTATACCGATTTTTATGTGCAAAGTGTTGGAGGGTATGGAAACGTCAGTGTGTTGTTTGCTTTATACGGTGAAACAAACCTCCAATTCTATAGCCAATTGTCCCACAATGTCTAGAAGATCTTTGCCAAATTTCACTTTACATAAATGGGCATTTCAGGGTAGGAATTTCAGCGGCATCAATGATTTCACATGGAACTGTTCAGAATTGTTCTGCCTTGTGGGAGTGTCATGGCGGTGTAGCTAGGGTTCCATGCTATTCAGAGGTGCACGCAGTGCCGTTTTTTTGCGGCGGGCGAGGCGTGCCATCGCATGGGGCACCTGATGCTGCACTTTTGCTTGCTCCTGGTGCTCCACCTCCTCCCCGTCATTAGTACTATGCTCTGTAGGGGTGGAGTTTCACGTAATGGCGCATTTGCGTTGTGGTGTCACTATGCAACGCGTCATTTTGCGAAAATCCGCCCCCGACGGGGAGGAGATGGAGCAGGGGAGGAACTGGCAGGTGGGAGGAGGAGGAGGGAGATGCGGGCTGGTGGCTGCTGTACACACCCCTGACAATGAGCACTACACAGCTCTGGCAACTAGCATTATACAGCCCTGACAGCTAGCATTACACAGCCCTGGCAACTAGCATTACACACCCCTGAGCCCTGACAATGAGTATTACTTGTGGTAATGAGCAGTAGCGGATCTTGCCACGGGCAAGCAGGACTTTTGCCCAGGGCGCCGCCTTCCGGAGGGCGCTGGCGCCTTCCGAAGGGCGCCGCACCATGGCAAGATCCACTGCTGCTGTGCCCCCCGCTGCCACTGCCCGCTGTGAAGGGAACTAGACGCGTAGCGTCTAGTTTCCCTTTGTGGAGAGGACCTTTACTGTGCGGTGCGCGATGACGTCATCGCGCACCGCACAGCAAAGGTCCTCTCCTTGAAGGGAACTAGACGCGTAGCGTCTAGTTTCCCTTCGTGGAGAGGACCTTTGCTGTGCGCGATGACGTCATCACGCACCGCACATCATTTGAACGGCGCTACTACTGTACAGGGGGTGTAACTGACCACACCCCCTGTATGAAGCCACGCCCTGTTGCCCGCCTGGGGCGCAAAAAGCCCCAGAACCGGCCCTGGTAACGAGCATTACACACCCCTGGCAACGATCATGACACCCGTCTCAGAGCATGAAACCCCTGGCAACCAGCATGGATCCCAGAGCATGAAACCCCT
The DNA here is from genome assembly GCF_028390025.1 of Pseudophryne corroboree. Lineage (NCBI taxonomy): Eukaryota > Metazoa > Chordata > Amphibia > Anura > Myobatrachidae > Pseudophryne > Pseudophryne corroboree. Next base: position 203,637,304 of record NC_086453.1, on the reverse strand, counting down.
GGCAACGAGGATCACACCCAGTGCGTGAAACCTTTGGCAACAAGCAGATAATTTCAAGGTAATTAAAAGCTTTACTGTAGGGCATAATGTATCAATGGCATTGCGGTGTGTGGCATAATATGGTCCAGTGGGCATTACTGTGTGGGGCTTAATATGGTGGAACTTATTATTTTTCCCTGTGGTGGCCATGATCTGTTGGTGCAGGTTAAAAAAATAAGATTTTAAACCTACCGGTAAATCTTTTTCTCCTAGTCCGTAGAGGATGCTGGGGACTCCGTAAGGACCATGGGGTATAGACGGGCTCCGCAGGAGACATGGGCACTCTAAGACCTTTTAATGGGCGTGAGCTGGCTCCTCCCTCTATGCCCCTCCTCTAGAACTCAGTTATAGATCTGTGCCCAGAGGAGACGGACATTTCGAGGAAAAGGATTTTGTTAATTAAGGGTGAGATACATACCAGCCCACACCACAAACACACCGTATAACATGGTATATAACTAAACCAGTTAACAGCATGAACAACAGAAATCAGCAAAAGTCTGATCTCATCCGTACACAACTCTCGTGTAACTACATCAGTAACTATGTACAAGTACTGCAGATTTATTCCGCACTGGGACGGGCGCCCAGCATCCTCTACGGACTAGGAGAAAAAGATTTACCGGTAGGTTTAAAATCTTATTTTCTCTTACGTCCTAGAGGATGCTGGGGACTCCGTAAGGACAATGGGGTTTATACCAAAGCTCCAGACCGGGCGGGAGAGTGCGGATGACTCTGCAGCACCGATTGAGCAAACAGGAGGTCCTCATCAGCCAGGGTATCAAACGTATAGAATTTTGCAAAAGTGTTTGAACCCGACCAAGTAGCTACTCGGCAAAGCTGTAATGCCGAGACACCTCGGGCAGCCGCCCAAGAAGAGCCCACCTTCCTAGTGGAATGGGCCTTCACCGATTTTGGTAACGGCAATCCTGCCGTAGAATGAGCCTGCTGAATCGTGTTAAAGATCCAGCGTGCAATAGTCTGCTTGGAAGCAGGAGCACCAACCTTGTTGGCCGCATATAGGACAAACAGAGCCTCTGTTTTCCTAATACGAGCCGTTCTGGCTACATAGATTTTTAAAGCCCTGACTACATCAAGGGACTTGGACTCCTCCAAGACATCCTGTCACAACTGAGGGCCTGAGCTGACGGGAGGCAGCCTCAGTTGTAGGGGCTGAGATGTACCGGAACCTGGGAGGTTGTATCAGACCCCTGGACATGTAAGTAACATGAATAATAACTGCCCGAAGGCGTGACCACGACAACTTGGATAAAAGTCAATGATGTTTATTATGACAACTCCGCAACACAGCAGCAGTAAAAGAAAACGTAAAAGTCAGCAAAGAATAAATACAGTTCCTGGGTACTACAGGATGGCAGGAGCCACAGGGCACTGGTAGTGTGAGATAGTTCTTATGATCTTCTAGATGGAAAGTCCTTACCAGGCCCGACTGTAGCAATGGAGATAACCCAGGATTGTGCCAGCTGGTGTTCCAGGAAAAGCTGGGTTGCTGAAGATAAAACAGCTGCTGTGGATACTGGCTGGAACCAGACTGTTGTTAGCACGGAGTGGATACTGGCTGGAACCAGTTAAATAATAAATGAACTTGGGAGCGATGAAATATGAACTGAAATGTAGAACTTGAGAGCGGAGAAATAATAATACCGGTGGAGAGTGGTAAAGTGTAGAAAGGACACCGGCCCTTTAAGGGAAGCTGTACTCTGCTGGAAGCAGGTAATGTTGTAGCTGGAAACAGATGAATCCACAATGGATTGGAGAGTCAGGCTACACCGCAGGTGGAATGCTGGTGCGGGTCTCTATGGTGGAAGTCTTGAGACAGGAGCTGGAACCTGGAAGACAATCACAGGAGAGAGACAAACAGGAACTAGGTTTGACAACCAAAGCACTGACGCCTTCCTTGCTCAGGCACAGTGTATTTATACCTGCAGCAAGGAAGGGATTGGCTAGGCAATTATGCAGATTATCAATACTGAGAACAGATTGGTGGAAATGATCAGCTGACAGAATCCAAGATGGCTGCGCCCATGCAGACACTTGGAGGGAAGTTTGGTTTGTAATCCATGTGGTAATGAAAACAGTAATGGCGGCGCCGGCCACCGGAGACAGGAGGCGCCAGGCTGACAGATGCACATCCAACCACGCGGACACAGCGGAGGCCGCGGCTGACGTAATCGCCACTCAGACACTCTGCATGCAGAAGTTCAGGGACGGCGGCGGAGGCCGCGGGAGACGCCATGCCAGGTGTAATATGGCGTTTACTGTGACAGCGTCCCAGAGTGACAGGAGAGGATACAGGAATGTACACATCAGGATAACAGATGGGATCCGGTCCTGGAGCGCTGAGCCAGCCTTAGGAGGCATCTGATGGGTAAGAAATGGCGTCCAGATACCCGGATCGTGACAGCACCCCCCCCTTTAGGAGTGGCCCCAGGACACTTCTTTGGCTTTTGAGGAAACTTGGAATGGAATCTCCGGACCAAGGCAGGAGCATGGACATCAGAAGCATTGGTCCATGAACGTTCCTCAGGACCATAACCCTTCCAGTCAATAAGATATTGTAGTTGACCGTAACGGTGACGTGAGTCCAGGATCTTGGCCACTTCATACTCAACGCCTCGTTGAGTTTGGACTTTCGGAGTTGGAGGAAGTGAGGAATGAAACCGATTCAAGATCAGCGGTTTCAACAGGGAAACATGGAATGTCCTGGGTATTTTTAAGAAGGGAGGCAACTGGAGTCTGTAAGCAACAGGATTGATGACTTGTTCAATCTTGAAAGGACCGATATAGCGAGGTGCAAACTTCATACTGGGAACTCTTAACCTCAAATTCTTCGTGGATAACCATACCCGATCACCCACCTTGAGAGCAGGAACTGCTCGACGCTTCTTATCCGCAAACTTCTTGTACCTGAACGATGCCTTGAGCAGAGCTGATCGTACGCTCTTCCAGATATTGGCAAACTGATGCAAGGTGATATCCACTGCGGGAACAGAAGTTGCTGGAAGCGGTTGGAACTCAGGGACTTTAGGGTGGAATCCAAAGTTAGTGAAGAATGGTGTTGAAGCAGATGAAGAATGATACTGGTTGTTATGACAGAACTCGGCCCAGGGAAGTAATTGAACCCAGTCATCTTGAGAGGAGGACACATAGATGCGGAGGAAGGCCTCCAAGTCCTGATTCACCCTCTCGGTTTGACCATTGGTCTGAGGATGGTAAGCCGTGGAAAACTTTAGCTTGACTTGGAGGACTTGACATAAACTTCGCCAGAATTTGGCTGTGAATTGAACTCCTCGATCTGAGATAATTTCTTCAGGAAGACCGTGGAGTCGGAAGATCTCTTGTATGAATACTTGAGCCAACTTGGAAGCTGACGGAAGACCGGTGAGAGGAATGAAGTGTGCCATCTTGGTGAACCGGTCAACTACCACCCAGATGGTATTGAACTTGTTGCACATGGGTAAGTCTGTAATGAAATCCATCGACAAGTGGGTCCATGGTCGACGGGGAACGGATAGTGGAACCAGTTGCCCCGCAGGCGACTGGCGGGATACTTTATGTTGGGCACACTTTGGGCAAGATGCAATAAACTCCAAGACGTCCTTTTTCAGAGTTGGCCACCAATAGGACCTAGAGATAAACTCCAGGGTTTTTTGGATACCTGTATGTCCGGCAAAACGGGAAGCATGGGCCCAATGCATGAGCTTCTTCCTTAGCATCGGCTTCACAAAACTTTTCCCTGATGGGGGCGTAGAGTCCACCCCTACCGTGGAGAATGCCAACGGATTTATAATAGGATGCTTGTCTGAAGACTCTGACTCATTTTCTTGCTCCCATGAGCGGGAAAGGGCATCGGCCTTGCGATTCTGAGAGCCCGGACAGAACTGGAGTTTAAAGTCGAACCTGGAAAAGAAAAGTGCCCATCTGGCCTGACGAGGGTTGAGACATTGTGCGCCCTTCAGGTATAAAAGGTTCTTGTGGTCTGTAAGTATGGTGATTGAATGAGAAGCTCCCTCCAACAGATACCTCCACTCTTCTAGAGCGAGCTTGATGGCTAGCAACTCCTGGTCGCCAATGGCATAGTTGCGCTCAGCTGGGGAGAACTTCCGGGAGAAGAAACTGCAAGGGTGTAAATGGCCATCTTTAGCCCTCTGAGATAACACCGCTCCTACTCCAACGGAGGAGGCATCCACCTCTAAGATGAAAGGAGAGTCGATGTCAGGCTGTTTCAGAACAGGCGCAGAGATGAACCTTTGTTTTAAAAGATGAAATGCTTGCATGGCTTCTTCAGACCACTTGGACGGGTTAGCACCCTTCTTAGTGAAAGCAGTAATAGGCGCCACAATGGTGGAAAAGTCTCGTATAAACTTTCGGTAATAGTTGGCGAACCCTAAGAACCTCTGGACCCCTTTGAGGGTTAAGGGTACCGGCCAATTTTGGATTGCTTGTAGTTTCTCAGGATCCATCTCTAGTCCGGAACCGGACACAATGTACCCTAGAAACGGAATGGACTTGACTTCAAAGACGCATTTTTCTAATTTGCAATAGAGATGATTGACACGGAGACGGGACAGAACCTCTTTAACCCAAAAACGATGTTCCTCTAAATCGTTGGCAAAAATGAGGATATCGTCTAGATAGACCACGACATGACGGTATAGAATGTCTCTGAAGATCTCATTGACAAAATGCTGGAAGACAGCTGGAGCATTGCTCAATCCGAAGGGCATGACGAGGTACTCATAATGTCCGTCACGGGTGTTAAAGGCGGTCTTCCACTCGTCACCCTCACGGATCCGGATGAGATTGTATGCACCTCGCAAGTCCAGCTTTGTAAAGATGGTAGCTCCGCTAACTCTGTCAAAGAGCTCAGTAATCAGGGGTAAAGGATAACGGTTCTTGATGGTAATGTCGTTCAAACCTCTGTAGTCGATGCACGGCCGCAGACCACCATCTTTCTTTTTTACAAAAAAGAAGCCTGCGCCGGCTGGAGAAGAAGAAGGTCGAATGAACCCCTTTGCTAGGTTCTCTTTAATATATTCCTCCATAGAATGCGTCTCAGGCAGAGACAACGGATAAGTTCGGCCTCGAGGTGGAACCTTCCCTGGAACGAGATCAATCGGACAGTCCCATTCTCTATGAGGAGGAAGGATATCAGCAGAAGCTTTACTGAACACATCCGTGAAATCTTGATATGGAGGAGGTGGAACATCAGACGACCTGGGGGAGGAAGAACAGACAGGCAATACTTTAAACAAACATGTCTCAGCACAGGAGGAACCCCATGCCAGGATTTGCGTAGTCATCCAATCAATTGTAGGATTGTGAAGACGGAGCCATGGAAGGCCCAGGACCACAGGATGTGTGGCTCTTGGAATCACTAAAAAAGAAATAAGTTCGGAATGAAGAACTCCCACTCTCAGACGAACTGGTAGAGTCCTTAAAGAAATAACTGCATCAAAAATTTTGCTGCCATCCACGGCAGTTAAAGAAATGGACGAAGGAAGTCTCTCGGTGGGTAGGGACCACCGTTTAACATAGGCTTCGGTAATAAAGTTCCCAGCTGCTCCGGAATCAAGGAGGGCAATGACGTTCCGATAACGTTGAGCAACTTGAAGCGAGACTGGGAGATTACAATCTTGAGGAGATGGAGAGGAGATCATTACTCCTAGCCGGCCCTCTCCTTGGCGAGCTAGGATTTGGAGTTTCCCGGACGTTTGGGACAGGCATTAATGGTGTGAGACGGAGCTGCACAATAGAGACAGAGAAACTCGGAGAGACGTCTTCGGCGCTCAGCAGGAGTTAAACGGGAACGGCCAAGTTGTATGGGCTCATCTTTAGATGGTGACAGTTGACGAGGAGGAGGAGCAGAAGATTTTGGAGCAGATGATCTTCCACGCTCAGTTGCTCTCTCTCTGAAACGTAAATCAACTTTCGTGCAGAGTGAGATTAGCTCATCTAACTTAGAAGGTAAGTCTCTGGTAGCTAACTCATCTTTAATACGCTCAGATAAGCCATGCCAGAATGCAGCATACAGGGCCTCGTCGTTCCATGCCAGTTCGGATGCCAGGATCTGGAACTGTATCAGATATTGTCCTACAGTACGTGACCCCTGGCGTAAACGGAGAATCTCGGATGAAGCTGAGGTTACCCGGCCTGGCTCGTCGAAGATGCGCCTGAATGTTGACACGAAGGCAGTGTAGGAAGATAGCAGGGTGTCGGACCTCTCCCATAACGGTGATGCCCAATCAAGGGCTGAGCCACTGAGAAGAGAAATAATGTAGGCAATTTTTGTACGGTCACTGGGAAAATTGCCAGGTTGTAGCTCAAACTGAATCTCACACTGGTTGAGAAATCCCCTGCAGAATCTTGGAGATCCGTCAAATTTTGCTGGCGTTGGAAGATGAAGACGTGGAGCAGAAATGGGTAAGGTGGGTGGGGTTATAGCTGGAGTCACTGTGGTTGACGCACCAGACGCGCCTGATCCACGGAGAGTTGTCTGAATCCCATCCAGCCGAGTAGAGAGATCCTGGAGACAGCGGATGATGTGGCCCTGTGCAGCCTCCTGATGTTCTAGTCGGGCTGCCAGTTCTTGCATCGGCCTGGCCGCTTGATCCTGGTCTCCGGCTGGATTCATTAGGTCAGTGCTTACTGTCACAACTGAGGGCCTGAGCTGACGGGAGGCAGCCTCAGTTGTAGGGGCTGAGATGTACCGGAACCTGGGAGGTTGTATCAGACCCCTGGACATGTAAGTAACATGAATAATAACTGCCCGAAGGCGTGACCACGACAACTTGGATAAAAGTCAATGATGTTTATTATGACAACTCCGCAACACAGCAGCAGTAAAAGAAAACGTAAAAGTCAGCAAAGAATAAATACAGTTCCTGGGTACTACAGGATGGCAGGAGCCACAGGGCACTGGTAGTGTGAGATAGTTCTTATGATCTTCTAGATGGAAAGTCCTTACCAGGCCCGACTGTAGCAATGGAGATAACCCAGGATTGTGCCAGCTGGTGTTCCAGGAAAAGCTGGGTTGCTGAAGATAAAACAGCTGCTGTGGATACTGGCTGGAACCAGACTGTTGTTAGCACGGAGTGGATACTGGCTGGAACCAGTTAAATAATAAATGAACTTGGGAGCGATGAAATATGAACTGAAATGTAGAACTTGAGAGCGGAGAAATAATAATACCGGTGGAGAGTGGTAAAGTGTAGAAAGGACACCGGCCCTTTAAGGGAAGCTGTACTCTGCTGGAAGCTGAGCTGGAAGCAGGTAATGTTGTAGCTGGAAACAGATGAATCCACAATGGATTGGAGAGTCAGGCTACACCGCAGGTGGAATGCTGGTGCGGGTCTCTATGGTGGAAGTCTTGAGACAGGAGCTGGAACCTGGAAGACAATCACAGGAGAGAGACAAACAGGAACTAGGTTTGACAACCAAAGCACTGACGCCTTCCTTGCTCAGGCACAGTGTATTTATACCTGCAGCAAGGAAGGGATTGGCTAGGCAATTATGCAGATTATCAATACTGAGAACAGATTGGTGGAAATGATCAGCTGACAGAATCCAAGATGGCTGCGCCCATGCAGACACTTGGAGGGAAGTTTGGTTTGTAATCCATGTGGTAATGAAAACAGTAATGGCGGCGCCGGCCACCGGAGACAGGAGGCGCCAGGCTGACAGATGCACATCCAACCACGCGGACATAGCGGAGGCCGCGGCTGACGTAATCGCCACTCAGACACTCTGCATGCAGAAGTTCAGGGACGGCGGCGGAGGCCGCGGGAGACGCCATGCCAGGTGTAATATGGCGTTTACTGTGACAGCGTCCCAGAGTGACAGGAGAGGATACAGGAATGTACACATCAGGATAACAGATGGGATCCGGTCCTGGAGCGCTGAGCCAGCCTTAGGAGGCATCTGATGGGTAAGAAATGGCGTCCAGATACCCGGATCGTGACACATCCGTAGCCACCAACAGTACAATAGGTTGGTTCATGTGAAACGACGAAACCACCTTAGGTACAAATTGTGGACGAGTTCTCAATTCCGCTCTATCCACATGGAAAATCAGATAGGGGCTCTTGTGGGACAAGGCCGCCAATTCTGACACCCGCCTTGCAGATGCCATGGCCAATAACATGACCACTTTCCACGTGAGAAATTTTAACTCAACAGTTTGAAGTGGTTCAAACCAATGTGATTTAAGGAACTGCAACACCACGTTCAGGTCCCACGGTGCTACAGGGGGCACAAAAGGAGGTTGGATGTGCAGTACTCCTTTCACAAAAGTCTGTACTTCTGGAAGAGAGGCCAATTCCTTCTGAAAGAATATTGATAAGGCCGAAATCTGCACCTTAATGGAACATAACTTTAGGCCCATATCCACTCCTGTCTGTAGAAAATGGAGAAAACGACCCAGCTGGAATTCTTCCGTAGGAGCATTCTTGGATTCACACCAAGACACATACTTCCTCCATGTACGGTGATAGTGCTTCACCGTTATTTCCTTCCTAGCTTTAAGTAGAGTAGGGATGACTTCCCCTGGAATACCTTTCCTAGCTAGGATCTGGTGTTCAACCGCCATGCCGTCAAACGTAATCGCGGTAAGTCTTGGAACACACACGGCCCCTGTTGTAACAGGTCCTCTCTGAGAGGAAGCGGCCAAGGATCTTCTGTGATCATTTCCTGAAGATCTGGATACCAGGCCCTTCGAGGCCAATCTGGGACAATGAGTATCATCTGAACTTTTGTTCTTCTTATGATTCTCAATATTTTTGAGATGAGCGGAAGCGGAGGGAACACATAGACCGCTTGATACACCCACGATGTTACTAGCACGTCCACTGCTATTGCCTGAGGGTCCCTTGCCCTGGAACAATATGTCTGAAGCTTCTTGTTGAGGTGTGACGCCATCCTGTCTATTTGAGGGAGTCCCCAACAACTTTTCACTTCTGCAAAGACCTCTTGATGAAGCCCCCACTCTCCTGGATGGATATCGTGTCTGCTGAGGAAGTCTGCTTCCCAGTTGTCCACTCCCGGAATGAATACCGCGGACAGAGCGCTTACATGATTTTCCGCCCAGCGAAGAATCCTGGTGGCCTCCGCCATTGCTGCTCTGCTCCTTGTACCGCCCTGGCGGTTTACATGCGCCACGGCTGTGATATTGTCTGACTGGATCAGAACGGGTAGGTTGCGAAGGAGATGCTCCACCTGTCTCAGGCTGTTGTTGTCAAAGTTGAAAAATATCCTGATACATATGCCTTGTACTAACCCCTCATGCACATGCCCGCTGCACGTGCACACGCCCTGCCGTGCGTGCACATATCCGCAATTTGCGTAAGATCGCTCCGGCGATCACGCGCGGTGTATGCGCATTTACGGTAGAGTTTGTAAGCGTCTAGCGGGCGACTCGATCATAACATATTTTACCCATATAGTGTGTTTTATAGATAATATTCCCCTTAACAATGTCAGAAAGTATGTTTAGTTTAAACGGTTCTTGGACAGAGAAATTCCTCTTTGCATGATAGGAAGGGTCAGATAAAGGTAGAACGGTGGTGTCTAGTATCTAGCTGTAGAGTATTTTATTAGTAACATTTCGGTGTTGGTTAGGAAGAGATTGCTCGCTCCTGCGCATAGTTATGTACAAAAGTAGTTTATAGATATTTACTGTATTTGCTGTTCATTACCCATGCGGCGGGAATCCTAAGGATACCTCCCACCTGAGCAGTTGGAGAAAGGCACAGCCCACCTGTTCGAACCCACCTATGACCTTTTGTTATAATGCAGAGACACATTCCTGTGTCCAATGAACTATGAGATTATAGGGACCATTGTATTGTTACTGTATGTTGTGTATATAAAGACCACCATTGCCTGTCCAGTCACTCACTCTCTCTGCAAGGTTTTCACATTGAAGGCTGAGGGCTGGATTCAGGACGCGCCTGCGAATCATTCCCACGTGTGTAAGTTCTCTGTAGCCATTTTGTTATCCTCTGTGTTTGCCATTTGTTCTCATTGTGTACTCATTCTGTTTTCTTGTGTTTGCGATCGTTCGCTATTGTTCATATTATTTCTCGTTATTCTGTTTCGATTTTATGTTAGTTTTGTAGTGTATAAGCTGTACTGTTTTTCCCCTTTTTTTACTCAAATAGAATTATCCACTGGGTGTTAGAGCCTAAGTGGTTGTTGTATCCTAACCAGGTCTTGTGTTTTCACTAGTTACTGTAAAGGGTTTTCTGAGCGTCTCAATCGCTCGAACAGCTTCTCATATAATCAAGGTTAATAAGTATCACATCATTATAGTATTTCATTGCCAAGGTTTAAAGTGTAAATCGTACCCTTAAGGTGTGTTGTTACTAAGGGTTACTGTGTAACATTCTGTGAGCGTGCATGTCGCTCGTGCATCGCGCCCACGGCCCAGCGTCTGCTACGCTAGGTGCGTACCCTTACGGTACTCAGTGCGCCAATAGCGTACTTAGTCCATAATAGAATATAGCTTAATGTTTTTAGGTAATAACTGACTTTATCAATTGGCATCGTCCGGGCCTCCTCATATCTGCAGTCAAGCGGAACCAGGCAGACTTTATCCATCAGCAAAGGGCGGGAAGGTAGTATCCCCTGTTAGCCGTTTGGTGGTTGGGGATACGGTAAGTGCTGATTAGATAAGCGTCTGCTCCGCTTGGTTTGTAGGGATGCTGGTGGGATCCGGAACCGAAAGGTAAGAACGTAAAGCTATTGTCTTTTAAATCTGTTTAAATCTCTGTATTGGTGAAAATTGCGCACGCAACACACGCACACACCTGTATTTCCATTTGCGTATTTTCACATATCTGCCTTTCTGTTTGCCATTAGCATTGATCACGTGCTGAGAAAATTTGTTGCTATTTAGTTAAAAGTAAAAGTAATACTTAAGGGAGTAATTGTAAAATACGCACGCAGCCTGACCCAGTTATAAAGGTTATACAGGAGATACTGTGTGGTGTTTGGTAAACGATTATAGTTAAATATCGTTTGCATTTATAGAAGCGTGTTATTTGTGTTACTGCGGACGTATCCGGCCTGTGTACACGTGTCTCTGACCGAGTGCGAGACAGCGTACGCAACACAAAGGCCCACACACGTGGCGTACATTACGCAACGTGCGTACGGATACGCCCACTAAATACAAATCACACGATAGCATTGTTTTAGTAGTAGATACGGAAGCCACGAGATAATAGCACAAATTTGTTCAGTTTCCAAAATTTAGTTTTAAAAAATCCTCCTCTCGTTGCATTACCTCTGGGATTAGCCTGTGTTACCTGAATGAAAGAAATTTTCTGTACAGAAAAATCAAAGTATATATGAAGTGAAAGAGCGTGTGTATGCAAGTAAAGTTTTCTTTGGTGTGAACCCCGGAATTCGAGATCTCAGAGAAGGATACCCGTGAAGTGAACACGTGGTGGCGTGGGAGAAGGCCATCTCACGTTTAAAGTGAATAAGGTAAGAGGAGCAATTAGTGTTACAGCAGACCAGAAGCTCAGCGAAAGTCAGAAAGCCGTTAAAAGTACCTATACGAAGTTTCTGAAGACCCTGACTTAAGAAAGGTCAGAGGTAGTGAGCGTGAGCGCAGCCCTGGGGGTTGGCGCAGTACCCATATAGGCCCGTTTTGAGAATACGCTCCGGCTGAGGGTTTCGCAGCCTAAACAACCGATTCCGCTGGTCGTTCTGCGGATAAGTAATAGTTACTTATACGCATTGCGACTGTACCGCATGTAATTGTGTGCATTAGTTGGTTACCTTGATACCCATTACGCAATTTGCGTACGCTTTGCGGGATCATAAACACTATTTGTACATTCTAACGTGATTTGTGTAGGTTTTTTTATTTTAAGGGAGGTTCGCTGTTCACTCAGGAATTCTCCAGCAACTGATACTTACTGGGGAGGGTAGCATACTCCCACACGCCCCAGTAAGTAGAGGTCACATAGGGGCCCTGGGTTGAGTACGCCAGCGCTGAAGCAGTGTGTGGGCATATTGGTCGACGTGGGTGAAGGCACTCGTTGGACTTTCACCGTCGCCTTACCTCTGGGAACGTGGTTTTTGTAGGAATTCGCTGAGAAGGCAATACCTGCAAAGAATGGGGGCCAGTTGCTCAAGTAAGGGACGATCAACCAAGGTTCAGGTTGATATTATTCCGCGGCCAGTCGGGTCGGCGAGGTACATAATGTGTGAAAAATATGGATCACACGCAGAGGTTTTATGCAATGAGTGGGAACGTATGACTGTGAACGATGGGGAGAAGTTTCCCAGGGTAGGCAGTTTTAATCCTGAGGTTTTGCAAAATTTAAGGAGAAGGATATGTCTGATAAAATCCGGCAAGCAACGGATTAGACATTATGATTATTTACAGTTATGGCAACAGGAAGGCGAGGTACAAAGAGGATTAGCTCAAGCAGCTGGTTCCAATCCTATCAGGAAACTGATAGCTACCGCACCACCACCACCATACATAACAGGAGAGAAAGTGGCTACAGAGAATGGCATAATGGTATATGATAAAAGTGCACTTAATAAATGTATAAATGATAAGAGTAAAGTAGATAAGTGTATTGATGCTAATGTTAACCCGTGCAAGTTGTATCCTGCCTTAAACTTCCCTCAGGACTGCGACCAGGAAGATGAGCCTACCACAATATCGGCACTCTCTCTAGCAGCCACCATAAGAGAGACTACAGTGGGCACGGCCCAACCAGTAAGAGGAGTAGCAAAGGCCCCTAGTGGAGGGACAGGTGAGGTCGTGTCCGCAGGTAAGTACGGCACTGTACATTATGCAGAAACAATTACACCACACATTGTAGAATCAACCCAGAGTGATGTGATTGAACTTAATCCTGTCAGGGTAATTGCAGTCCCAAATGGAAAAACAGACGCTACAGGAGTCACTCCCGTCAGGAACATTGCAATGCATTGTCCCTTTTCCCGGACAGAATTAAGAACAATTATGTCTGAATTCCCTGATCCTAGGAAAGATCTAGTTGCAAGCCAAAGGTTCATTAGAGAATTAGGTAACTCCGCAGAACCCAATAACAAAGATTGGCGGACATTGCTGAGGGCATGCTTGCCCCCCAATATCGACTCTGCGAAATTTATCACTGATTGTAGGTTAGATGAAGAGGTACCTCTCACTGATGAGTACAATCAGGACAATGTAAAACGTATCAACCTGCAGTTAGGAGTATATTTCCCAACTGTTGTCAAGTGGAACAAAATCTTCTCCATAAGACAAAAAGAAGGTGAAACTGCTTTTGATTTTTTCCATCGGGCACTGCAGGAAATGGCTAGGTACACTGGAATAGAAGACATTAAGACAAATGTGCACCATAGGGAAGTAGCAGTTTCTGTATTGATGGATGGTTTAAAGGAAGTGTTGAGGACAAGGGTACAGACCACTCAACCTAACTGGAGAGGTATGTCGGTGGCTGCTTTGAGAGAGACCGCTATTGAACATGATCGGAACATCATGAGACACAGGGAGTCACAGGGCGATAAGCTGATGGCAGTAAGTATACAAGCCCTTACAACGAAGCCACCTCAGCCTAAGCCCCAGACCCCTGTGGGTAAGTCAAATGTGATAAAATGTTATACCTGCCAGAGGGAAGGGCATTATGCACGGAATTGTATGTTTAACGACCCACATAAGGTATATCAACCCCCTAGACAACGACATGACACACGTAATTGGGATCAGGGACCGCAGAGACGGAGTTATGAGCCACATGCAGGGGAAACAAGAAGGTACCCACCAAAAAGAGACTGGCAAGTCTCTGAAAATTCCCAGTTACCCCCTTCACTTGTTGTAGCTGCCAGCGCGCTGCGGGGAGGTCACCACATACAATAGGGGTGGGGCCACACCTGTAGTCTGTAGATCTCTACCTTTCCTTGTAGACACGGGGGCGGCCAAGTCAGTGTTAAATTCAACAGTGGGTATGAAGACCACTGGTAAAACAATTCCAGCCATGGGAGTAACAGGAGTAGTACAACACTACCCTTTAAGCAAACCAGCAGAAATTACGATAGGGCCTTTGCAGACCAAGCACTCCTTTCTGCTAGCTGCATCGGCTCCGACTAATCTACTTGGGAGAGATTTACTGTGCAAGATGGGGTGTGTCATATATTGTACTCCTGGAGGTGTGTTCTTAGATATACCCGAGAATCACGCTCAGGAAGTACAGGATATGCTAGACTCCCCACAAAGGCTAATGTCACACACTGCTGTTACAGACAGGTGTCCGTCCAAGGTAGAGAAAATGATTTCCCAGATACCGGAGTCACTTAGGACCAAGGATGGACAAGACACTGGATTAATAGCTGTCACGAACCGGTCTCTTACCTCTGCGGGTTCTGGGGTTCATCCGTTGCCAGTGCGGTTGCTCGCGGTGCTGTGCGCCCGTGTGGGGACACGGCGTGATCAATGGCACAGGTAATGCAGAGTCTGGGAACTGTGAGTGCGGGGACCAAATGGCCTAAGGCACTGCGGTGTGTCTGCTGTATAGGAGGTGGCCATGTTGGAGACCAAATAGCTAATACAGAGCACTTGTGAAAACACCTGTGGGCAGGTGAAGGCCAATCCCGTGCTTGTGCTGCCTTTAAGTAGGCTGGGATTATGTTACTCTGGGCCAGTGCTTTGTTGTATCAAAGCTGTGCTCTAGCTCTGAGCTCTCTCCGTGCATTCCTGTGTGATTCCCGTGGTCCAGATATCGCCTCCATTCCCAGAGGTCCGTCTGCAGCCTTCACTGCTGAAAGATCCACCGGCTCTCTGCTGTGCTGTCAGTTAATTGCACTCCTATTGGAAATAGTTGGATTCCCAGTGTCCTGCATGAGGTTACCTTGTCAGTCTGCCTATCATTCAAAGTCTGGAGGATTCTGTTTCTCTCAGCTGTTCGTTTGTTCAACTCTGCATTTAACCCATTCATCACCTTGTCTTCTACTACAGTTTCACAGTGATCTCCGGAACCCGCAAGTAACCCAATTCAGTACTTTTATTTGCTATGTTGTCATTACAAGGATAATTCATCACAGTCTCTCAGTTAACTCTCAAAGCTCCATTGCCAATTTTTACAGTTAATTCTCCATGTCTGCATTAACCAGTTAAACACAATCTGCAGTTCAGCATCAAAGCTTGTTTATATTTGCTATGTTGTCATAACAAGGATAATTCTTCAGTCTCTCAGTTAACTCTCAAAACTCCATTGCAAATCCTTACAGTTATCTCTTCATGTCTGCATTATCCAGTTAATAACATTCTGCAGTTCAGCATCAAAGCTTGTTTATATTTGCTATGTTGTCATAACAAGGATAATTCTTCACAGTCTCTCAGTTAACTCTCTAAACTCCATTGCAAATCCTTACAGTTATCTCTTCATGTCTGCATTATCCAGTTAATCATATTCTGCAGTTCAGCATCAAAGCTCGTTTATATTTGGACAATCCAATATTTATTCATCAGCTTGTTTTGCATATGTTTCCATGAACATTTCTTTTATGTATTTTTGAGTTTTCTCTTGCATATTATTCCTGCAATACTTCAGTATAATATGATGATTAACAACTTGTCAGTTAACTCTTTACTGAATTGTTATTTTGAATAAATATATGAATCGGAACTTTCTTCGTCCTCCCTGCTTTCTTCATAGCCCAGCACCTACACCTGTGGTTGGTCCCGGGTTAACGGATTCACAAAAACACCCGGACCTGACAGTAAGCACTGGCCACATGGATCCGTCAAGTGACCAATTCGCAGGAGGCGGTGCTACGTCAGATATCCTTTCCCGTCTGGAAAACCAGGAGTCTATACAGACACAAATAGTGCAGTTTATGCAAACTATGGCAGACCGTTTAGAGACTCTTCATACAGCTATTAAAACGTTCCAAGTCCAGATTCCAACCCCAGATGTCCCAGTTACCACTACAGCTTCTCCTGTGACGCTGCCTACGTCCCGCTTGCAGTTACCCTCTCCGAGTAAGTTTGACGGAACTCCAAAACTTTGCAGAGGATTCCTGAATCAATGCGAGATCCAGTTTGAACTGATGTCTGCCAGTTTCCCATCAGCTCGTTCTAAGGTTGCATATATTATTGCCCTCCTCTCCGGTCAGGCTCTGGAGTGGGCATCACCATTATGGGAGAGAGGTGATCCTATCCTCTCTAATTACAAAGAGTTCGTATCTTCCTTCCGGAGAATCTTTGACGAACCAGGCAGGACCACCTCAGCATCCTTGGAGATTCTCCGTCTACGTCAAGGTTTACGTCCTGTCAGTCAATATATTATTCAGTTTCGCACGTTGTCTTCAGAGTTAAACTGGAATGAGGAGGCCCTGATCGCCACGTTTTGGAATGGACTTTCAGAAAGAATCAAGGATGATTTAACTATCCGGGATGTGCCAATTAAACTGGATGAATTGATTTCTCTCTGTAACAAACTTGATCTACGTTACAGGGAGCGATGTTTAGAGAAATCCAGGGCAGAGCGATCCAGTCCACGTGATCATCCTAGACCTCGACAAGATTCTTCATCACAGTCTCCAGTAATGACTGAAGAACCTATGCAGATTGGGCACTCTCGCCTCACAGAGGAGGAACGACTTTGTCGTCGACAGGGTAACCTCTGCATGTACTGTGGGTCCTCCGAACATTTAGTTAAATTCTGCAAACTCCGACCGGGAAACTCTCGCCTCCTAGCTTATTCAAGAGAGGTTAAGCTAGGAGTTACTTTAGAATCACGTTCTGGGAAAGAGCCAACCTTGTCTATTCAATTAGAAGTTCCAAGTTCTACAGTGAAAGTTTCAGCCCTCCTAGATTCCGGGGCAGCCAAGAACTTCATCTCCTCAGCCTTTGTCATACGGTCTAAAGTTCAAACCATGCCCCTGGAAGCAGCAGTTGCTGTTACAGCAGTGGATGGAAGTCGAATTCCAGATGGTATAATTACTCATCGAACCGTATGTCTCAAGATGAAAGTTGGTGAGCTCCATTCCGAATACCTCTCCTTCTACGTGATTCCCAAAGCCTCTCAAGATGTGATACTTGGTTTACCTTGGCTGCAGAAACATAATCCTCAACTTAATTGGCAAACCATGGAAGTCCTTTCATGGGGTAAATCTTGTACCAAGGACTGTGTAGCTACAATTGTACCTCTTCGGTCAATTAGCCTTTCCGATCTACCTCCGGTGTATCAATCCCTTGCGGATGTTTCCAGTAAGCAAGCAGCAGACTCTCTACCTCCTCATCGTGAATGGGACTGCCCAGTCGTCCTGGTTCCGGGCAAGACCCCTCCTAGGGGACAAATTCATCCGCTATCCATCCCAGAGACTCGAGCTATCCGGGATTGGTCCACTCCTACAACTCTCAAGGGGATTCAGCGATTTCTTGGCTTTGCTAATTTCTATAGGAGATTCATTAAGAATTATTCTACGTTAGCTGCTCCTATCACAGCCCTAACTCGCAAGGGAGCAAATCCTACGAACTGGTCTTCTGAAGCAATCAAAGCCTTCTCTGATTTAAAGCAAGCCTTTGTGTCAGCCCCCATTCTTCGACAGCCTGATTTGAATCGTCCCTTTCTACTAGAGGTGCATGCATCTACAGAAGCAGTAGGAGCTGTGTTGTCACAAGTCTTTGAAGATAAAAAGGTCCATCCCTGCGGATATTTCTCCCGTAAGTTCCTCCCGGCAGAACGTAATTATGCAATCGGTGAGCAAGAGTTACTTGCCATCAAGTTGGCATTTGAGGAGTGGAGATACCTTCTAGAAGGAGCTCAACATCGCATTACAGTTTATACTGATCATAAGAATCTTCTGTATCTGCAGTCAGCTCAGTGTTTGAATCCACGACAAGCTCGATGGGCGCTTTTCTTCTCACGATTTGATTTCAAACTCACCTATCGTCCAGGGTCTCAGAACAAAAAGGCAGATGCCCTTTCCCGGTCCTTTGCTTCTTCTGAATTAAATGATGCTACCACGAATCAAGCCATTGTGAATCCAACGTCCTTCTTAATGACTCGAACCTCTCCAGTTCCTCCGCCTGGCAAGACCTTTGTCGCCACAAGTCTTCGAAAACTGCTGCTTACCTGGGCTCACTCCTCTTCCTTCATGGGTCATCCTGGGGTTCTAAAGACTCTCAAATTTATTCAACAGTCTTATTGGTGGCCACGTCTCAAAGCCGATGTCCAAGAGTTTATAGCAGCATGTCCTAAATGTGCCCAACATAAGAGTCCAAGAAGTTCTCCACCAGAGTTTCATCCATTGCCAGCCCTAGAGGTTCCAGCAGCAGATCAAGAGCTTCAACGTCTATCTAGCATCTGGAGTTGTGTACGTAAGTCCTTGGTCAAAACTTCCGCTCGTTATAAATCTTTTGCAGATAGAAAACGTAAAGCTGTACCGAGTTACAAAGTGGGAGACCAAGTTTGGATTTCTACGCGCAATCTCAAGTTCAAAGTTCCTTCTAAGAAATTTGCTCCCAAGTTTATTGGTCCATTTCCCATTGTTAAGGTACTCAACCCTGTGTCATACAAAGTCAAGTTGCCACCGTCTTTGAGAATTCCTAACGCCTTTCATACATCTTTACTGAAGCCTTTGATTCTCAATAAGTTCCGTACTACCCAGTCCAAATCTCCTAAAGTTCACTCTTTGCAGAATGAGGAATTTGAAGTTAAAGAGATTGTGGACTCACGTTCCCGATATGGACGTTTACAGTTTCTGGTCGACTGGAAGGGTTACGGTCCAGAGGAAAGATCCTGGGTTTTCTCTGAAGATGTTCATGCTCCAAGACTGGTACAGAAATACTTCTCCAAAAATCCTGATAAGGTTCAAAGGTGTTCGGAGACCACCCTTAGAGGAGGGGGTACTGTCACGAACCGGTCTCTTACCTCTGCGGGTTCTGGGGTTCATCCGTTGCCAGTGCGGTTGCTCGCGGTGCTGTGCGCCCGTGTGGGGACACGGCGTGATCAATGGCACAGGTAATGCAGAGTCTGGGAACTGTGAGTGCGTGGACCAAATGGCCTAAGGCACTGCGGTGTGTCTGCTGTATAGGAGGTGGCCATGTTGGAGACCAAATAGCTAATACAGAGCACTTGTGAAAACACCTGTGGGCAGGTGTAAGCCAAACCCGTGCTTGTGCTGCCTTTAAGTAGGCTGGGATTATGTTACTCTGGGCCAGTGCTTTGTTGTATCAAAGCTGTGCTCTAGCTCTGAGCTCTCTCCGTGCATTCCTGTGTGATTCCCGTGGTCCAGATATCGCCTCCGTTCCCAGAGGTCCGTCTGCAGCCTTCACTGCTGAAAGATCCATCGGCTCTCTGCTGTGCTGTCAGTTAATTGCACTCCTATTGGAAATAGTTGGATTCCCAGTGTCCTGCATGAGGTTACCTTGTCAGTCTGCCTATCATTCAAAGTCTGGAGGATTCTGTTTCTCTCAGCTGTTCGTTTGTTCAACTCTGCATTTAACCCATTCATCACCTTGTCTTCTACTACAGTTTCACAGTGATCTCCGGAACCCGCAAGTAACCCAATTCAGTACTTTTATTTGCTATGTTGTCATTACAAGGATAATTCATCACAGTCTCTCAGTTAACTCTCAAAGCTCCATTGCCAATTCTTACAGTTAATTCTCCATGTCTGCATTAACCAGTTAAACACAATCTGCAGTTCAGCATCAAAGCTTGTTTATATTTGCTATGTTGTCATAACAAGGATAATTCTTCAGTCTCTCAGTTAACTCTCAAAACTCCATTGCAAATCCTTACAGTTATCTCTTCATGTCTGCATTATCCAGTTAATAACATTCTGCAGTTCAGCATCAAAGCTTGTTTATATTTGCTATGTTGTCATAACAAGGATAATTCTTCACAGTCTCTCAGTTAACTCTCAAAACTCCATTGCAAATCCTTGCAGTTATCTCTTCATGTCTGCATTATCCAGTTAATCATATTCTGCAGTTCAGCATCAAAGCTCGTTTATATTTGGACAATCCAACATTTATTCATCAGCTTGTTTTGCATATGTTTCCATGAACATTTCTTTTATGTATTTTTGAGTTTTCTCTTGCATATTATTCCTGCAATACTTCAGTATAATATGATGATTAACAACTTGTCAGTTAACTCTTTACTGAATTGTTATTTTGAATAAATATATGAATCGGAACTTTCTTCGTCCTCCCTGCTTTCTTCATAGCCCAGCACCTACACCTGTGGTTGGTCCCGGGTTAACGGATTCACAAAAACACCCGGACCTGACAATAGCAAATGTAGCTCCTGTAGTAGTTCAAGTAAAAGATGGTAGGATAGCTCCAAAAATCCCACAGTATCCTCTGAAGCCAGAGGTGGAGTTAGGAGTTTACCCAGTAATAGAGCGCTTGCTCCAACAGGGCATTCTGGTTAGGACGTCCAGCACTGCCAATAGTCCCATCTTCCCTGTGAAAAAGAGCGGGGGGAGGGGTTACAGGCTAGTGCAGGATCTAAGGGGGATCAACAAAATAGTTGAGAGCCAAATTCCCCGTAGTGCCAAACCCAGCCGTCATCCTTATGCAAATCCCTCCCACTGCGAAATTTTTCACTGTGATTGACCTCTGCTCCGCCTTCTTCTCGGTACCTCTGCACCCTGACAGCCAATATTTGTTTGCATTCACATACAGAGGAGTACAGTACACCTGGACTCGTTTACCACAAGGTTTCATTGACAGCCCAAGTATTTTCTCACAGGCTTTGCATGATTGTCTACAGTCCTTTCAACCTGAGAGCGGATCAGTATTAATACAGTATGTAGATGACTTACTGCTGTGTTCTGATTCACTCGAATCGTCCTTGAGAGACACGAAACAGCTTCTGTTTCATCTTTCTGATACGGGACACAAGGTTTCAAAGGATAAGTTGCAATTATGCCAGACCAAGGTAAAATATTTGGGACATTGCTTGACGCAAGGACTGAGACACCTCACTGCTGATAGAGTACAGGCGATTCGCGACATGACTCTGCCACAAACCCAGCAACAGATTCGCACTTTCCTAGGAATGTGTGGGTACTGCCGTAACTGGATCCCAGGGTTTTCCATACTAGCCTTACCTTTACAAGAGATGGTCTCATCAAACAAACCAGATCGGATTTCGCACACAGATGAGTCCGAACTGGCATTTGAGAGACTCAAACAGTGCCTAACGCAGGCACCAGCATTAGGTATGCCGGATTATGGGAAACCCTTTGAACTGTACGGTACAGAAAGTGCTGGGTGTGCGGCAGGTGTCTTAACCCAGAAGCATGGTGATGCCAGCAGGCCGGTAGCCTACTACAGCGCTCAGCTAGACACGGTAGCACGATCCCTCCCCACATGCTTGCGAAGTGTTGCAGCGATAGCATTGCTAGTGAGTAAAAGCGAAGATGTAGTGCTAGGACACAACCTGACCATCCATACACCTCATGCAGTGTCAGCCTTACTGAATTCTGCCCAAACCAGATACGTCTCATCCACACGGTTTACAAGGTGGGAATTAGCACTAATGGCCCCTGTAAACATCACCATAAGGAGATGCAGCGCACTAAATCCTGCAACGTATCTCCCAGGTGTGCCTGGACAGGCACAAAGGGTGGGGGTTGAGAGTAATGGTGAAGGAGGATTTAGTACAGACACTGACACACATGATTGTATGGAATATTTGACCCAAAATTTCACTGCAAGGCCTGACATCAGTGACAACCCACTGGAAAGTGTAGATTTTACTTTCTACACTGACGGTAGTTGCCACAGACGGACTCGGGAGACTTGTGTACTGGATACGCAGTCGTAGATGACAAAGGTACCATAGAATCGGAACCCCTGGGCCCACCTCACTCAGCACAAGTTGCTGAGCTGGTCGCCCTAACCAGAGCGTGTGAATTGGCTAAAGGTAAGTCAGCCAATATCTACACGGATTCTAGGTATGCCTTTGGAGTAGTGCATGATTTCGGGGCCCTATGGCGCCTCAGAAATTTCATGACGGCAGCTGGCACACCCGTGGCGCATGCGACCCACATCAAAAGACTTTTAGCAGCAATACAGGAACCTGACAGAGTGGCTGTTATCAAGTGTAAAGCCCACACATACAGCCAAGACCCAGTGTCACTTAGTGACAGCCGGGCAGACGAAGCTGCTAAATTAGCAGCCAGTACCCCCAGACAGATGGACATCACACAACTGATGGTATTCAATACCATCAGCACACAGAAATTGAGTGAAATGCAAGATTTGTGTTCTCCACAGGAAAAGGCAGTCTGGAGGTCAAAAGGATATGGCCAGGAGTCCTCGGGACTCTGGAAAGATGGACAGGGTAAGCCAGTGGCGCCCAGAGCATACCTTCCGAGTTTAGCGGAGGCGGCACATGGGCTGACTCATCTAGGTAAAGAAGGTATGTGCAAGTTGGTAAGAGCCTACTGGTGTGCACCAGGATTTTCTTCCCTTGCGAGTAAGAGGGCAATGACATGCCTCACCTGCTTGAGGAAGAACATTGGAAAGGCGATACCAACAGAACCATCCCATATTCCGCCAACGGACGGCCCTTTTCAGGTAATACAAATTGATTTCATACAATTGCCACCCTGTAGAAATTTAAAGTATGTATTGGTTTGTATTGATGTGTTTTCAAATTGGGTTGAAGCGTTCCCCGCTGCCACAAATACCGCTACGTTTACCGCAAAGAAAATTGTGCAGGAATTTGTGTGCAGGTATGGTATCCCTAGGGTAATTGAAAGTGATAGGGGTACCCATTTTACGGTGAAGTCTTTCAGGTAATGTGCAAATTAATGGGAATTAATAGTAAGCTGCATACTCCGTACCGCCCACAGGCGAGTGCGAAAGTGGAAATAGTAAACAGCACTATTAAGAACAAGTTGAGCAAAGTAATGGCTGAAACTGGATTGTTGTGGCCAGAAGCTTTGCCACTTGTATTGTACAGCATCAGAACCACTCCCAGGTCCCCTCTTAATCTGTCCCCCTTTGAAATTCTTTTTGGTCGACAACCCCATGTAATGATTGATCCCCAGGATGATTTGAAATGTAACAATGAAGTCACTGTAAAGTATTTGGTTAAGATGAGTAAGCAGTTGAGGAATCAGAATAGCAATCTAAAGCTGGTGATTCCTGATCTGCCAGACAGTAATTGTCATGACATTGAACCTGGGGATTATGTAATGATTCGGAATTTTCTACGCTCAGGTTGCCTGATTGACCGTTGTGAAGGACCGTACCAAGTCTTACTGACCAGCACGACAGCATTGAAGGTTGCCGAAAGAGAGACTTGGGTCCACTCGTCCCACTGTAAGAAGGTCGCTGACCCAGAGAGAGCCCGTGACAAAGAGCAGAGTGTGGAGGAAACCATATCACTGGAGTGTCTGTTCCGGGAAGGCTGAGAGGCAGGACTGTTGTCACGGCACCTGAGCACAGAGAACCACAAGATCGGAGGCGGTTGTCGCGCCAAGTTTTCTTTCCCTTCTAGTTGTTTTCTTTCCCCCATTACAACTCTTTCTTTCTCTTCCTAAGATGGACTCGCCCCAAGAGACTGCAGTCCGTGTTTTCCTGTTGACCCTGTTTTTGACCAGAGCAGTCTGTTTCGGTGAGAGTACCAGTGAGGTCGAGAAAGGATCTGGAATGGGTTCTGATGACCAGGATGGATTCGTAGAATTCCAAGAGCAACACAATCACCGAGCAAAGGCGAGTATCAGAAAACGATCTGGTAGCCATGACACTAACAGACATTGTGAAGGATTGTTAGCTGAAGAGAATTGTATCTGTAGAAATTGTGACAACATAGTTGAGGATGGGTGCATCCAGAGATGTCAGTCCAGCATTAATATCAATATGGACCGTCATCCATTGAGTGACTATCACTCATTAGTGGGTAAGGTTTTAAACCAAACGGAATGCTGGGTGTGCTCACAAGTACCTCAAGGTCCTAGAAAGTCAGGACTAGTGCCATACTCTTTAACGATAAATGAGGTACTTGAATTAAGGGATGGGAGACCGGTGGACAAGAAATTTAATATTTCTAGACCTCCTAGTTTGAAGCTCCACCAATATCATGTGGATAGGTCCTTAATATGTTTTAACATTTCCAATCTCCAAAAGCCGGGGAATTGGGAAGTGACATGGAACAACCGAACCATGACATTCTCACACAGAGCCGATAGAATGCCCATTGACTCAGAGCTTATACGCCAAATAGCCAACAGTGGAAGATATTTCCAATATAGGTACACTCTAGGAAGTAGGCCCATGCGAGTTGGAGAAGTATCACCAGGATACTGTGCACATATCATACAACCTGATACATGTACTAGTCAGATGAGAGAGTTAGGGATAGAATTTTTCACCTGGAAGGTTTGTAATATGGTGATGTCATATTCTGTCCCATATGTCCTCCCCGATGACGCATATTTCATATGTGGGAGGAAGGCGTATAAGTGGCTTGCCCCAAACTCAGAGGGATTGTGTTACATTGGAAGAGTGTTACCGGAAGTAATGACCATTACCCATGATAGAATGAAAGACGTTCACCGCAATGCTCAAGCTCCTTACACTCACACCCATTACGAACACATTGTAAAGAGACACCTTATAGATAGGACAGAGCATGCAGCCTCTGATTTGATCCACAAATCCACCGGGATTCAACTCCTGCTCGCGCTAGATATCACCCGTACCGCCAGAGGAGTTATAAATTTTAGGTATATTACCGCGCTAGCGAACCTGATAGACAATATCACCGAGATGTATGATGACACCTTTAGATATACTGGGAGAGAATTGCAAGCTTACAAAACGGAACTGATCCAGCACAGGATGGATCTCAATTACATCACAGCAGTGACAGGAGGGTATTGTGTCACCCTAGCAACTCAGTATGGAGTGAAGTGTTGTACGTATATCACAAACAGCACTGAGGACCCAACCAAGGTCATAGATCAAAAGATGGACGATATCTTGCAATTGAAGTGGGAATTCCGAAGGAGACACAACCTTACCCTTGCTTCTGTGGGTAATGAACTGACCGACTGGGTATCATGGTTGAACCCACGCAATTGGTTCTCAGGTTTAGGAGAATGGACTCAAAATGTTATCATTGCTGTAGGGAAATTCCTCTTATGTATCCTAGGAGTTGTCATAATGATTGGTTTGATATTCAGATGTGTTCGAATTTTAATGAATTGCAAGCGTAGTACCAAATTGATGAGTTTGAGGAGCGAGGGCATTGTAACAACAACTAGTTTAATTTATGACCCAGCAATCGAGACGATGTTGTGATAAAACGTGATTCCACGGTCCGTTTCTTTCACCCGTTTCTCCTTTTTTTTTCTCCAAGGTAAAAAGACACTGACTCGGAAGAAGATTTTGATGACCCATTATACAGACCATTGATGAACTTTGTCACAGCCATTTGATGAACTGTTAGAGACTTTAATTTTTATGGACACTTGAAGAGCTTTGCTTGCCACTCAGCAAAGATACAGCAATCCGGACAAGACTTCAACAAGACATCAACAAGACTCCAACAGACGCCCAAGTACGACCATATATATATATTCATACGAATGCATTTATAACGCATGTTTCTTATCTTCATCTCTTCTATCTTGAGGTAGTGGCACACATAGTCGACAGGTGATATAGACACATATATTAGCACTCACATATTTTCCCCCTTCATGTATCATCAACTAATGTGCACCCCATTTGTTGGAACTAAAAGCCGAAAAGAGCTCGGTAGAGTTTGTTAGCCCACTTACAGACCCTTAATACGGGATAAGAAGGATTCAATGTATACTTCGCAATACCTCGAAGCTTATTTTTAGAACATGTACGGCACGATGATACAGGACCCCTCAGACATGTATTTCATACATACATGCTTTTTACTATCTCACTAGGTCATACATTTCCCACCTTCTCCTCTCCTCTCTGCTCCCAATCATAATAAGGTATTTCATGGTAATATATTTTTCTGCTTAAGTGTTTAGATAGTGGCAGTTATTGTCGACTGCCAAAGGGTGGACTGTCAAAGTCGAAAAATATCCTGATACATATGCCTTGTACTAACCCCTCATGCCATGCGTGCACATATCCACAATTTGCGTAAGATCGCTCCGGCGATCACGCGCGGTGTATGCGCATTTACGGTAGAGTTTGTAAGCTTCTAGCGGGCGACTCGATCATAACATATTTCTCTAACGTCCTAAGTGGATGCTGGGGACTCCGTCAGGACCATGGGGAATAGCGGCTCCGCAGGAGACAGGGCACAAAAATAAAGCTTTAGGATTAGGTGGTGTGTACTGGCTCCTCCCCCTATGACCCTCCTCCAAGCCTCAGTTAGGTTTTTGTGCCCGTCCGAGCAGGGTGCAATCTAGGTGGCTCTCCTAAAGAGCTGCTTAGAAAAAGTTTTTAGGTTTTTTATTTTCAGTGAGTCCTGCTGGCAACAGGCTCACTGCATCGAGGGACTTAGGGGAGAGAATTTCAACTCACTTGCGTGCAGGATGGATTGGATTCTTAGGCTACTGGACACCATTAGCTCCAGAGGGAGTCGGAACACAGGTCTCACCCTGGGGTTCGTCCCGGAGCCGCGCCGCCGACCCCCCTTACAGATGCTGAAGATTGAAGGTCCGGAAACAGGCGGCAGAAGGCTCTTCAGTCTTCATGAAGGTAGCGCACAGCACTGCAGCTGTGCGCCATTGTTGTCACACACTTCACACCAAGCGGTCACGGAGGGTGCAGGGCGCTGCTGGGGGCGCCCTGGGCAGCAATATTTAATACCTTTATGGCAAAAGAATACATCACATATAGCCATTGAGGCTATATGTATGTATTTAACCCATGCCAGATATCTAAAACTCCGGGAGAAAAGCCCGCCGAAATAGGGGGCGGGGCTTATTCTCCTCAGCACACAGCGCCATTTTCCTGCTCAGCTCCGCTGTGAGGAAGGCTCCCAGGACTCTCCCCTGCACTGCACTACAGAAACAGGGTAAAACAGAGAGGGGGGGCATTTTTTGGCGATATTTTGATATATTTAAGCTGCTATAAGGAACAACACTCATATAAGGTTGTACCCATATATATTATAGCGCTTGGGTGTGTGCTGGCAAACTCTCCCTCTGTCTCCCCAAAGGGCTAGTGGGGTCCTGTCTTCGATAAGAGCATTCCCTGTGTGTCTGCTGTGTGTCGGTACGTGTGTGTCGACATGTATGAGGACGATGTTGGTGTGGAGGCAGAGCAATTGCCGATAATGGTGATGTCACCCCCCAGGGAGTCGACACCGGAATGGATGGCTTTGTTTATGGAATTACGTGATAATGTCAGCACATTACAAAAATCAGTTGACGACATGAGACGGCCGGCAAACCAGTTAGTACCTGCCCAGGCGTCTCAGACACTGTCAGGGGCTGTAAAGCGCCCTTTACCTCAGTCGGTCGACACAGACCCAGACACAGACACTGAATCTCGTGTCGACGGTGATGAAACAAACGTATTTTCAAGTAGGGCCACACGTTATATGATCACGGCAATGAAGGAGGCTTTGCATATCTCTGATACTGCAAGTACCACAAAAAGGGGTATTATGTGGGGGGTGAAAAAACTACCTGTAGTTTTTCCTGAATCAGAGGAATTAAAAGCGTGGGTTAACCCAGATAGAAAAGTGCTAATTTCAAAAAAGTTATTAGCATTATACCCTTTCCCGCCAGAGGTTAGGGCGCGCTGGGAAACACCCCCTAGGGTGGATAAGGCGCTCACACGCTTATCAAAACAAGTGGCGTTACCGTCTCCTGATACGGCCGCCCTCAGGGATCCAGCTGATAGGAGACTGGAAACTACCCTAAAAAGTATATACACACATACTGGTGTTATACTGCGACCAGCCATCGCCTCAGCCTGGATGTGCAGTGCTGGGGTCGTCTGGTTGGATTCCCTGACTGAAAATATTGATACCCTGGATAGGGACAGTATTTTATTGACTATAGAGCAATTAAAGGATGCTTTCCTTTATATGCGAGATGCTCAGAGAGATATTTGCACTCTGGCATCGAGAGTAAATGCGATGTCCATATCTGCCAGAAAGAGTTTATGGACGCGACAGTGGTCAGGTGATGCGGATTCCAAACGACATATGGAAGTATTGCCGTATAAAGGGGAGGAATTATGTGGCGTCGGTCTATCGGATCTGGTGGCCACGGCAACTGCCGGAAAATCCACCTTTTTACCTCAGACCCCCTCCCAACAGAAAAAGACACCGTCTTTTCAGCCGCAGTCCTTTCGGTCCTATAAGAACAAGCGGACAAAAGGACAGTCATATCTGCCTCGGGGCAGAGGAAGGGGTAAGAGAGGGCAGCAAGCAGCCCCTGCCCAGGAACAGAAGCCCTCTCAGGGTTCTGCAAAGCCCTAAGCATGACGCTGGGGCCTTACAAGCGGACTCAGGAGCGGTGGGGGGTCGACTCAAGAATTTCAGCGCACAGTGGGCTTGCTCACAGGTGGACCCCTGGATCCTGCAGGTAGTATCTCAGGGTTACAGGTTGGAATTCGAGAAGTCTCCCCCTCGCAGGTTCCTAAAGTCTGCTTTGCCAACGTCTCCCTCAGACAGGGCGACGGTATTGGAAGCCATTCACAAGCTGTTTTCTCAGCAGGTGATAGTCAAGGTACCCCTCCTACAACAGGGAAAGGGGTATTACTCCACGCTATTTGTGGTACCGAAGCCGGACGGCTCGGTAAGACCTATTCTAAATCTGAAATCTTTGAACCTGTACATACAAAGATTCAAGTTCAAGATGGAGTCACTCAGAGCAGTGATAGCGAATCTGGAAGAAGGGGGCTTTATGGTGTCCCTGGACATAAAGGATGCTTACCTGCATGTCCCAATTTGCCCTTCACATCAAGGGTACCTCAGGTTCGTGGTGCAAAACTGTCATTATCCGTTTCAGACGCTGCCGTTTGGATTGTCCACGGCACCTCGGGTCTTTACCAAGGTAATGGCCGAAATGATGATTCTTCTGCGAAGAAGAGGCGTATTAATTATCCCTTACTTGGACGATCTCCTGATAAGGGCAAGGTCCAGAGAACAGCTGGAGGACGGAGTAGCACTAACCCGACTAGTGCTGCAACAACACGGGTGGATTCTGAATTTTCCAAAATCTCAGTTGACCCCGACGACACGTCTGCTGTTCCGGACACGGTTCAGAAAAAGGTGTTTCTTCCGGAGGAGAAAGCCAGGGAGTTATCCGAACTTGTCAGGAACCTCCTAAAACCAGGGAAAGTGTCTGTGCATCAATGCACAAGAGTCCTGGGAAAGATGGTGGCTTCTTACGAAGCGATTCCATTCGGCAGATTCCATGCACGAACTTTTCAGTGGGATCTGCTGGACAAATGGTCCGGATCACATCTGCAGATGCATCAGCGGATAACCTTATCGCCACAGACAAGGGTGTCTCTTCTGTGGTGGTTGCAGAGTGTTCATCTGTTAGAGGGCCGCAGATTCGGCATACAGGACTGGGTCCTGGTGACCACGGATGCCAGTCTGAGAGGCTGGGGAGCGGTCACACAGGGAAGAAACTTCCAGGGAGTATGGTCAAGCCTGGAGATGTCTCTTCACATAAATATACTGGAGCTAAGAGCGATTTACAATGCTCTAAGTCTGGCAAAACCCCTGCTTCAGGGTCAGCCGGTGTTGATCCAGTCGGACAACATCACGGCAGTCGCCCACGTAAACAGACAGGGCGGCACAAGAAGCAGGACAGCAATGGCAGAAGCTGCAAGGATTCTTCGCTGGGCGGAAGATCATGTGATAGCACTGTCAGCAGTATTCATTCCGGGAGTGGACAACTGGGAAGCAGACTTCCTCAGCAGACACGATCTACACCCGGGAGAGTGGGGACTTCATCCAGAAGTCTTCCACATGATTGTGAACCGTTGGGAAAAACCAATGGTGGATATGATGGCGTCCCGCCTCAACAAAAAACTGGACAGGTATTGCGCCAGGTCAAGAGACCCTCAGGCAATAGCTGTGGACGCTCTGGTAACACCGTGGGTGTTCCAGTCAGTGTATGTGTTCCCTCCTCTGCCTCTCATACCAAAAGTACTGAGAATTATACGGCAAAAGGGAGTAAGAACGATACTAGTGGCTCCGGATTGGCCAAGAAGAACTTGGTACCCGGAACTGCAAGAGATGCTCACGGAGGATCCGTGGCCTCTACCTCTAAGACGGGACCTGCTTCAACAGGGACCGTGTCTATTCCAAGACTTACCGTGGCTGCGTTTGACGGCATGGCGGTTGAACGCCGAATTCTAAGGGAAAAAGGCATTCCGGAAGAGGTCATTCCTACACTGGTAAAAGCCAGGAAGGAGGTGACTGCACAACATTATCACCGCATTTGGAGAAAATATGTTGCGTGGTGTGAGGCCAGGAAGGCCCCCACGGAGGAATTTCAACTGGGTCGATTCCTACATTTCCTGCAAACAGGATTGTCTATGGGCCTCAAATTGGGGTCCATTAAGGTTCAAATTTCGGCCCTGTCGATTTTCTTCCAGAAAGAATTGGCTTCAGTTCCTGAAGTCCAGACTTTTGTAAAAGGAGTACTACATATACAGCCCCCGGTTGTGCCCCCAGTGGCACCGTGGGATCTTAATGTAGTCTTGGATTTTCTCAAATCCCATTGGTTTGAGCCGCTCAAATCGGTGGAGTTGAAGTATCTTACATGGAAAGTAACCATGCTACTGGCCCTGGCTTCAGCCAGGAGAGTATCAGAATTGGCGGCTTTATCATATAAGAGCCCATATCTGATTTTCCATACGGACAGGGCAGAACTGCGGACGCGTCCTCATTTTCTGCCTAAGGTGGTGTCAGCGTTTCACCTGAACCAGCCTATTGTGGTGCCTGCGGCTACTAACGATTTGGAGGATTCCAAGTTGTTGGACGTGGTCCGGGCATTGAAAATATATATTTCAAGAACGGCGGGAGTCAGAAAGTCTGACTCACTGTTTATATTGTATGCACCCAACAAGATGGGTGCTCCTGCTTCTAAGCAGACGATTGCTCGTTGGATTTGTAGCACAATTCAACTTGCACATTCTGTGGCAGGCTTGCCACAACCTAAATCTGTCAAGGCCCATTCCACAAGGAAAGTGGGCTCATCCTGGGCGGCTGCCCGGGGGGTCTCGGCATTACAACTCTGCCGAGCTGCTACTTGGTCAGGGGCAAACACGTTTGCAAAATTCTACAAATTTGATACCCTGGCTGAGGAGGACCTTGAGTTCTCTCATTCGGAGCTGCAGAGTCATCCGCACTCTCCCGCCCGTTTGGGAGCTTTGGTATAATCCCCATGGTCCTGACGGAGTCCCCAGCATCCACTTAGGACGTTAGAGAAAATAAGAATTTACTTACCGATAATTCTATTTCTCGTAGTCCGTAGTGGATGCTGGGCGCCCATCCCAAGTGCGGATTGTCTGCAATACTTGTACATAGTTATTGTTACAAACAAATTCGGGTTGTTATTGTTGTGAGCCGTCTGTTCAGAGGCTCCTACGTTTGTCATACTGTTAACTGGGTTCAGATCACAAGTTATACGGTGTGGCTGGTATGAGTCTACCCGGGATTCAATATCCTTCCTTATTGTGTACGCTCGTCCGGGCACAGTATCCTAACTGAGGCTTGGAGGAGGGTCATAGGGGGAGGAGCCAGTACACACCACCTAATCCTAAAGCTTTATTTTTGTGCCCTGTCTCCTGCGGAGCCGCTATTCCCCATGGTCCTGACGGAGTCCCCAGCATCCACTACGGACTACGAGAAATAGAATTATCGGTAAGTAAATTCTTATTTTTACCCATATAGTGTGTTTTATAGATAATATTCCCCTTAACAATGTCAGAAAGTATGTTTAGTTTAAACGGTTCTTGGACAGAGAAATTCCTCTTTGCATGATAGGAAGGGTCAGATAAAGGTAGAACGGTGGTGTCTAGTATCCAGCTGTA
This sequence comes from Pseudophryne corroboree, assembly GCF_028390025.1. NCBI lineage: Eukaryota > Metazoa > Chordata > Amphibia > Anura > Myobatrachidae > Pseudophryne > Pseudophryne corroboree. The sequence goes on along the minus strand of NC_086453.1, from coordinate 203,605,242 downwards.
GAGTATTTTATTAGTAACATTTCGATGTTGGTTAGGAAGAGATTGCTCGCTCCTGCGCATAGTTATGTACAAAAGTAGTTTATAGATATTTACTGTATTTGCTGTTCATTACCTCTGCGGCGGGAATCCTAAGGATACCTCCCACCTGAGCAGTTGGAGATGTTCGAACCCACCTATGACCTTTTGTTATAATGCAGAGACACATTCCTGTGTCCAATGAACTATGAGATTATAGGGACCATTGTATTGTTACTGTATGAATTGTGTATTTAAAGTCCACGATTGCCTGTCCAGTCACTCACTCTCTCTGCAAGGTTTTCACATTGAAGGCTGAGGGCTGGATTCAGGACGCGCCTGCGAATCATTCCCACGTGTGTAAGTTCTCTGTAGCCATTTTGTTATCCTCTGTGTTTGCCATTTGTTCTCATTGTATTCTCATTCTGTTTTCTTGTGTTTGCGATCGTTCGCTATTGTTCATATTATTTCTCGTTATTCTGTTTCGATTTTATGTTAGTTTTGTAGTGTATAAGCTGTACTGTTTTTCCCCTTTTTTTACTCAAATAGAATTATCCACTGGGTGTTAGAGCCTAAGTGGTTGTTGTATCCTAACCAGGTCTTGTGTTTTCACTAGTTACTGTAAAGGGTTTTCTGAGCGTCTCAATCGCTCGAACAGCTTCTCATATAATCAAGGTTAATAAGTATTACATCATTATAGTATTTAATTGCCAAGGTTTAAAGTGTAAATCGTACCCTTAAGGTGTGTTGTTACTAAGGGTTACTGTGTAACATTCTGTGAGCGTGCGTGTCGCTCGTGCGTCGCGCCCACGGCCCAGCGTCTGCTACGCTAGGTGCGTACCCTTACGGTACTCAGTGCGCCAAGAGCGTACTTAGTCCATAATAGAATATAGCTTAATGTTTTTAGGTAATCACTGACTTTATCATTGTATATGGCCCTTAATTCCAGCACGTTTATGTGCAGACAAGCCTCCTGGCTTCACCACATTCCCTGAAAGTTTTTTCCCTGTGTGACTGCTCCCCAACCCCAGAGGCTCGCGTCCGTGGTCACGAGAACCCAATCTTGAATTCCAAACCTGCGACCCTCTAGAAGGTGAGCACTCTGGAGCCACCACAGGAGAGAAATCCTGGCCCTGGGGGACAGGCTTATCATCTGATACATTTGTAGATGGGACCCTGACCACTTGCTCAGTAGGTCCCACTGAAAAGTTCTTGCATGGAACCTGCCAAACGGAATGGCCTCGTAGGCCACCACCATCTTTCCCAACACTCGAGTGCATTGATGAATCGACACTCTTTTTGGTTTCAGCAGAATCCTGACCATGTTCTGGAGTTCCAGAGCTTTTCCACTGGGAGAAAAACCCTCTGCCATTCCGTGTCCAGAATCATGCCCAAAAACGACAGCCGAGTTGTCGGGACCAACTGCGACTTTGGCAAATTTAGAAGCCAGCCGTGTTGTTGTAACACCCTCAGAGAGAGAGCCACGCTCTTCAGTAATTGTTCTCTTGATCTCGCTTTTATCAGGAGATCGTCCAAGTACGGGATAATTTTGACACCCTGCTTGCGCAGGAGTACCATCATTTCTGCCATTACCTTGGTGAAAATTCTCGGGCCGTGGAAAGCCCAAACGGCAACGTCTGAAACTGGTAATGACAATCCTGTACAGCGAATCTCAGGAACGCCTGATGAGGAGGATATATGGGGACATGAAGGTATGCATCCTTTCTGTCTACTGACACCATAAAATCCCTCCCTTCCAGGCTGGAGATCACTGCCCGGAGAGATTCCATTTGGAATTTGAATCTCTTCAAATATAGATTTAGGGATTTTAGGTTCAGAATCGGTCTGACCGAACCGTCCGGCTTCGGAACCACAAACAGGGTTGAAAAGAACCCCTTTCCCTGTTGCAACTGGGGAACCTGGATAATTACTTGCTGTTGACACAGCTTTTGTATGGCCGCCGAAACTATTGCTCTCTCTGGGAGAGAAGCTGGCAAGGCCGATTTGAAAAATCGGCGTGGAGGCACCTCTTCGAACTCCAGTTTGTAGCCTTGGGACACAATTCCTATCACCCAAGGATCCAAGTCCGAATGAACCCAGACCTGGCTGAAGAGCTGAAGACATGCCCCCACGGGCCCCAGCGTCATGCGGTGAATTTGGTAGAGGTCGGGGAGGACTTTTGTTCCTGGGAACTAGCCGAAGCTGGTGTTCTTTTCCCCCTACCTCTGGCGAGGAAGGATGAACCGCGCCCCTTTCTGAATTTATGAGACCGAAAGGACTGCATCTGGTATTGAGGTGTTTTCTTTTGTTGTGGGGGAATGTAAGGCAGAAAAGAAGACTTACCCGCGGTAGCTGTGGAAACCAGGTCCGCAAGGCCTTCCCCAAACAGAACTTCACCCTTGTAAGGCAAAGACTCCATAAATCTCTTGGAGTCAGCATCCCCAGTCCATTGGCGGGTCCACAGTGACCTCCTAGCTGAAATTGCCATGGCATTTGCTCTTGAACCCAAGAGCCCAATATCTCTCGCAGCCTCCCTCATATAAACGCTGCGTCCTTTATGTGACCTAATGTCAACAAAACACTGTCTTTATCGAGGGTGTCCATGTCAGATGACAAGTTATCCGCCCATGCTGCAATTGCGCTCCCCACCCATGCCGACGCTACCGCCGGTCCGAGCAGGGCTCCCGTAGTCGCATAAATTGATTTTAAGGTAGTTTCCTACCTGCGATCCGCAGGATCTTTTAAGGTCGCCGTGCCGGGGACGGTAGGGCCACCTTTTTGGACAAGCATGTAAGGGCCTTGTCCACCGTGGGTGAGGATTCCCACTGTAACCTGTCCTGTGAGGGGAAAGGATACACCATTATAATTCTCTTGGGAATCTGCAGCCTCTTGTCTGGAGTTTCCCAAGCCTTTTCAAATAAAGCGTTCAGCTCATGTGATGGGGGAAATGTTACCTCAGGTTTCTTCCCCTTAAACATACTGACCCGTCTGTCCGGGACAGACGGGTCCTCTGTGATATGTAATACATCTTTTATTGCAATAATCATGTATTGAATACTCTTTGCCACCCTTGGGTGCAACTTTGCCTCATCATAGTCGACACTGGAGTCGGAATCCGTGTCGGTATCAGTGTCTGCTATCTGGGTAAAGGGACGTTTTTGGGACCCTGAAGGGTCTTGTGACACAGTAAGAGCCATGGAGTGACTCCCTGGTTGGCATTTGGACTCTGCTTTGTACAGTCTCTTATGTAATAAAGCCACATTCGCATTCAAAACATTCCACATGTCATCCCAATTAGCCGTCGGCGGTGCCTCCGGAGACAATACTAACATCTGCTCTGCATTCTCCCTAGAAGAGCCTTCTGCTTCAGACATGTCGACACACACGTACTGACACCCCACACACACTGGGATATATGGATATGGGGACAGACCCACAATAAGGCCCTTTGAGGAGAAAGTATTCCAGCTCACACCCAGCGCCCTGTGGTTCTGAAACAAAGTCCCAGACTAGTAAGCGCTTTTATAATAAATTTTGCACCAAATTAATGTGCCCCCCTCGTTTGCACCCTGTTACTTGTGTACAGCAGGGGAAGAGTCCGGGAGCAGCTTCTCTGCAGCAAGCTGTGGAGAAAATGGCGCTGGTTTGAGCTGATGGAACAAGCTCCGCCCCCTCGATGGCGGGCTTCGATCCCGCTGTTTCTTTATACTGGCGGGGTTTTATATACTGCCTCAGCAGTATATATACTTGTGCCAGCTTATATATGAGGTAAAAATTGCTGCCCAGGGCGCCCCCCCTGCACCCTGCACCCTTGCTGTGCCGTTGTGTGTGTGGGAGCAATGGCGCGCAGTGCGACCGCTGCGCGGTACCTCATGAAGATCTGAAGTTTTCTGCCGCCTTTGAAGTCTTCTTGCTTCCTATACTCACCCGGCTTCTATCTTCCGGCTCTGCGAGGAGGACGGCGGCGCGGCTCTGGGACGAACAGCGAGGACGACACCTGTGTTCCGACCCTCTGGAGCTAATGGTGTCCAGTAGCCTAAGAAGCAGAGCCTATCAGTAAAGTAGGTCTGCTTCTCTCCCCTCAGTCCCACGCAGCAGGGAGCCTGTTGCCAGCAGTGCTCCCTGAAAATAAAAAACCTAACAAAAGTCTTTTCTAGAGAAACTCAGTAGAGATCCCCTAGTTTGTGACCAGTCTCCTCTGGGCACAGAATCTAACTGAGGTCTGGAGGAGGGGAATAGAGGGAGGAGCCAGCTCACGCCCATTAAAAGGTCTTAGAGTGGCCATGTCTCCTGCGGAGCCCGTCTATACCCCATGGTCCTTACGGAGTCCCCAGCATCCTCTAGGACGTAAGAGAAACTGGGGTGTAAGGTAGTCTTTTTAGGCGAGACCACCATTTTAGAGAGACCACTGCCATTTTAGCTCCCTTGCCGGGAGCGTGCCCAAGGCGCAAATTTGTGGGTTTTATATCAATGGGGGGGCGTGCATTTTTTTAACGTCAATGGGGGTGTACATTTTTAAGTCTTGTACTGGGAGCCAAATTGGCTAGAAACAGCCCAGGGTGCACGTACGAGAAAGGGAAGCCGGATTCTGATGGATCTCTTTGACCTAGAATGGGGCTGGCCTTTGTGCCAATACTAATGATGGGATCATGGGAGTTACGTCTCTGGACCATACTTTCCTACCCTCCTGAAATGGCCATGAAGCTCACGTTATTGGGTAGTGCTCCCAGCCACCCAGAAAAGTAGTCAAGACAAACCTAGCCTAAGGTGGACCCTGTGCCGCAATTTGTGCTGAATTGCATCATGGTAGCTCCGCCCCTGCTAGACAATGCCTGTTTCTTAACTATATAGCGGGAGGCGGAACCACGATGATGCAATTGTGCCACCACGCTCCCAAACCACCCACCTTCGCGCCAGCCAGCCACTCCGAGGCAGACAAGTTGGTAAATATGCTCTGGACAGAAAAACAGTGGGCGGAGCAGCTTTCTGCTGAAGCCGCACAGATCCTCACATTAGCCTTACGGAAACTCACATTAGCATGAGGAAGTAAATCAGACCTCCACTGAATCACGCAAACACAGCCACTCTGCGTCCGACTCACAATCAGCCCCATACAGAGCCGGCGCTAGCCGCTCAGCAAAGGGATGCAGTGCAGGGAGGCGCCAAACTGAAGAGGCCTCTCCCTGCTCTGCATCCCTGCTGCTTCCAGCTGCCGCTGCGCCTGTCACACTGGATGACAGGTAGCGGCGCTGGCAGCTTGCAGCGCGGCTCCCTCCCCCTCCTCCTCCCCAGAAAGTGTGCACGCAGTGTGTGGCCACAGCCCACACACAGCGCTGCTGCCGCTGACATACAGTGCTGCCTAAAAGGTTGGGGCGTGGCCTAATCGCGGGAGCCGTGACCACGCCCCTTTATGGAAAATATTGTTTAAAAAAAGTCTTTGCAGTACAGAGCAGAGTAGGTGCAGTGCCTGATCCCTGAGCCCCCAGCCCCTGAGCCCCTCAGCCAGGGTCAATTCGGGGGGGGGGGGGAGTGTCATCACTGTGATCACAATCCCCCCACCCACCCATACAGGAACACACAGTGGCTCAGCAATAACAGCAGCCTCTCTGCCCTACTGCAGCACAGCACACTGCAGCATGTGCTGTGCTGCCAAGATGAGAGCTGATGCTGCTGTTGCTGCCCAGTAAGGTGGGAGGGGGGTGGGAGTGCAGGGGACCTCCGGGCCCCTCCATCAGTCCCAGGCCAAAGTAATTAGTAACCACTCCCACCCCCTCTCTGGGTCACTGAAAACATCCTACAGAGCCACTGGAGTAACGGAGCCTGTGAGAAACCGAAGGAGAAGGGAGAGAAGGAGCAGCACTTGAGCCGGGACCTCTTGCAGGTACCGGGGCCGCACTGTGGAGGGAATGAAGGCTGTACCTGTCATAGGAGGTCATTCAGAAATGAACGCAGATCGATGCATACGCAGCTGGATCTGTGTTCACCTCTGCACATGCTCAAGGCCGCCCAGCCGGACACTACTGTGCAGTGTAATGTGACTAACGGACACTACTGGGCAGTGTAATGTGACTAACGGACACTACTATGCAGTTTAATGTGACTAACGGACACTACTGTGCAGTATAATGTGACTAACGGACACTACTGTGCAGTGTAATGTGACTAACGGACTCTACTGTGCAGTGTAATGTGACTAATGGACACTCTAATGCAGTGTAATGTGACTAACGGACACTACTGTGCGGTGTAATGTGACTAGCGAACACTGCTATGCGGTGTAATGTGACTAATGGACACTACTATGCGGTGTAATGTGACTAACGGACACTACTGTGCAGTGTAATGTGACTAACGGACACTCTAATGCAGTGTAATGTTAATAACGGACACTACTGTGCAGTGTAATGTGACTAACGGACACTCTAATGCAGTGTAATGTGACTAACGGACACTACTGTGCGTTGTAATGTGACTAGCGAACACTACTGTGCGGAGTAATGTGACTAACGGACACTACTATGTGGTGTAATTTGACTAATGGACACTACTGTGTAATTTGATGAGAATAATGGTCAATACTGTGCAGTGTAATGTGAATAATTTACACTACTGTTCGGTGTAATGTGAATAATTTACACTACTGTTTGGTGTAATGTGCCTAACGGACATTTCTGTGCAGTGTAATGTGACTAACGGACACTACTGTGCAGTGTAATGTAACTAACGGACACTACTGTGCAGTGTAATGTGACTAACGGACACTACTGGGCGGTGTAATGTGACTAGCGGACACTACTATGCAGTTTAATGTGACTAACGGACACTACTGTGCAGTATAATGTGACTAACGGACACTACTGTGCAGTGTAATGTGACTAACGGACTCTACTGTGCAGTGTAATGTGACTAATGGACACTCTAATGCAGTGTAATGTGACTAACGGACACTACTGTGCGGTGTAATGTGACTAGCGAACACTGCTATGCGGTGTAATGTGACTAATGGACACTACTATGCGGTGTAATGTGACTAACGGACACCACTGTGCAGTGTAATGTGACTAACGGACACTCTAATGCAGTGTAATGTGAATAACGGACACTACTGTGCAGTGTAATGTGACTAACGGACACTCTAATGCAGTGTAATGTGACTAACGGACACTACTGTGCATTTTAATGTGACTAGCGAACACTACTGTGCGGAGTAATGTGACTAACGGACACTACTATGTGGTGTAATTTGACTAACGGACACTACTGTGTAATTTGATGAGAATAATGGTCAATACTGTGCAGTGTAATGTGAATAATTTACACTACTGTTCGGTGTAATGTGAATAATTTACACTACTGTTTGGTGTAATGTGACTAACGGACATTTCTGTGCAGTGTAATGTGACTAACGGACACTACTGTGCAGTGTAATGTGACTAACGGACACTACTGTGTGGTGTAATGTGACTAGCGAACACTACTGTGCAGAGTAATGTGACTAACGGACACTACTATGCGGTGTAATGTGACTAACGGACACTACTATGCAGTGTAATGTGACTAACGGACACTACTATGATCTGTAATGGGACTAACGGACACTACTATGAGGTGTAATGGGACTAACGGACACTGCTATGCGGTGTAATGTGACTAGCGGACATTACTGTGCTGTGTAATGTGACTAACGGACACTACTGTGCTGTGTAATGTGACTAACGGACACTACTATGCGGTGTAATGTGATTAGCGAACACTACTGTGCAGTGTAATGTGAATTGGTACTTTCCTGTGGCCCCTATATTTTCGGTGCTTCCCCTTGCTGGGGGAAGTGGCATGTGTAAAAGGGTGCTCTACGTGGCGCAAAGTGTAAAAGGGAACTCTACCTGGCACAGTGTGTAAAAGGGTGCTCTACCTGGAATAATGTGTGACTGGCTCTACCTGGTGCAATATGTAAAAGGGGGCTATATCTGCCGTAATTAATATAAGGGGCACTACCTGGCGTAATGTATATAAGTGGTACAATTGTGTGGTGTAATTTTGAATAATGGAGACTACTGTGCAACATAATTATTTTACGCCCCTATATTTTAGGTAATTTTTTTATGACCGTATATTTATGGATCTTGAGGACGGGGGGCACCAAAATGTCAAGTTACAGCTCTGAGGATGAGATCGGTCATATCTGTATTTGTAGAGAGGCGCAAAATTGATAGTTTGCAGGAGGGCGCCGAACACAAGAGCACCGGCCCTGGCCCCATATTTGCCTAATTTCCAGAAACATTCCCAATTTTGAAGGATCTGTCCCTATTTCTTTTATTGACTAACTATGCAATAAACATCCTTTTCATCACATTAAATACAATTCTTACCATTTCTTTCTGCTGCGGGGTACACTGGGCTCCACAAGGAATGGACAATGGGTGTAGAGTAGGGTCTTGATCCAAGGCACCAACAGGCGCAAAGTTTTAACTGTTCCCAGAATGCATAGCGCCGCCTCCTTTATCACCCCGCCTCCGTGCACAGGATCTCAGTTTTGTAGTTGGTGCTGCAGTAGCAGGCACTTAACAGAGTGGCTGCTCCAGGCAGTCCTAAGAAGAGCTTTTTTTCTGAGGAAAAAAGTGAAGACTTCAAGGGCAGCAGCAGTGTTACATGTCAGTGGACAATCATGGCTGCAGCTCCGGCTCTCCCCAGCAGCACTGTACAATCCCTGGTTGCCGGGTAACTACAGCAGGAGGCTCCGGTTTTCTTCTTGTCAGGCACACACGACGGGGGCTCTCCAGGATCGCGTGGCCGCGCTTCGGGAGGTGGTAAGTGGGTCCCGCTTGCAGGACCCAGTCTTTATCACGATCCGGCGCGGTCAGTGGGAGGCGGGCCGCACACGCTGGTGGTGGACACTGTGGCAGTACAGGCGATCCCACTAGATCACCAGGGCATGGGACAGGTCAGGTTTTCTCTATAAACCGTTTTATTAGAGCCCGCAGTACCCGGTGGTTTTGCCAGCAGGGCGATAGAGCTTGGACCTGAAGCTCCTCCCCCTGCCCCAGGGCGCCATTTTCTGCAAATGTTCCCGCCCTGCAGCTGCATATCTGTCTCTCCCTCACTCCCTGGCAGTGTCTGCGGCGCCATTATCCTTCAGCTCACTGTTCCCGGGAATGCTTGGGCAAATCCTCCTATGTAAAGCCGCCTGGTTGTCAGCGCTGTGCCTTTAGAAGACACTTAAGTATTCTACCTGCCTTTTTTAGTCAGTGTTAGTTAAGAAAGAGTGCACTTAGTCAGGGTTTCCTAGTACAATTACCCTGTGATATACATCCAGTTCTTACTGTGTACTGTTATATTTATTGTTATATAGCTGTGTAAGCTAGTCCAGTGCAGTATTATTGTTAGTAATAACCTCTGCATTGTACAGACTGTGACTATTTGTGTGTGCATTTGATAGCTGAGTGGTGTCCATTTTGTGTCTTTCACTCAACCTGCTATCCCTATATTCTTTAACCTGAGGGGGCTTGGTGCGTCAGGTTTTTTCTAATATAGGATTTTCACAAAGATATACTGTATTACGTATTTTTCTCTGTGATTTAGTCACCATATCTCTCCTTTATCTCTGCTGGTGCTGACTACACTGTGCAGGGGTTTGGGCTAGAGGTATTGTGCTGCTGACAAATTGTACTGTGTTACCTGATACTTCAAGTTATATCATGCCTGCTTCTGAGGGTAACGGTTCTGGGGCTGAACACACGAAGCCGCCTAGCAATGAAGGAAGTCTCACGGATTCTACAGTGGGCAGAACGCCATCTACCGGCCATATCGGCAATATTCATTCCGGGAGTCCTGAATTGGGAAGCGGACTTTCTTAGTCGTCAGGACGTGCATGCCGGCGAGTGGGGCCTCCATCCTGAAGTGTTTTAACTCCTAGTGGAAAGGTGGGGCCTTCCAGACGTAGATCTGATGGCGTCTCGACACAATCACAAGGTTCCGGTCTTCGGAGCAAGGACAAGGGATCCTCAAGCAGCATTCGTGGATGCGCTGACGGTACCGTGGAGGTTTCGGCTGCCATACGTGTTCCCTCCGGTGTCACTCCTGCCCAGGGTAATTCGGAAGTTCAAGCAAGAAAAAGGAATTCTGCTTCTCATAGCTCTAGCATGGCCCAGATGGCACTGGTTCTCAGACCTGCAAGGCCTATCGTCAGAGCGTCCAATTTTACTTCCACAACGCCCAGACCTCCTCGTTCAGGGCCCGTGTGTCTACCAGGACCTAGCCCGGCTGTCTTTGACGGCGTGGCTCTTGAAGCTTCCGTCTTAAGGGCTAAAGGGTTTTCTGAGGCGGTCATTCAAACTATGTTGCGGGCCCGGAAACCGACTTCTGCTAGGATTTACTATAGGGTCTGGCATTCTTACTTTGTTTGGTGCGCATCTAATGATTATGACGCTTCCAAGTTTAGTATAGCCAAGTTGTTGGCTTTTCTTCAGCAGGGCCTGGACTTAGGCCTGCATCTGGCCTCCCTCAAGGTTCAAATATCTGCCTTGTCGGTGTGGTTTCAGAGAAAAATTGCGACCTTACCTGATGTGCATACCTTTACTCAGGGTGTGTTGCATATCCAACCTCCCTATGTCCCGCCTGTGGCTCCTTGGGACTTGTCGGTGGTTTTGGAGGTGTTACAAGAGTCTCCGTTTGAACCTCTTGGTTCAGCTGACCTTAAGTGGCTTTCCCTTAAGGTGGTGTTTCTGCTGGCTATTGCTTCAGCTAGAAGAGTGTCGGATTTGGGTGCCTTGTCCTGTAGTTCCCCATATCTGATATTTCACCGTGACCGGGCGGTTCTTAGGACTCGTCCCGGTTATCTACCTAAGGTGGTTTCTTCGTTCCACCTTAACCAGGAGATTGTAGTTCCGGTACTTGCTTCTCCTGATCTGTCTCCCAAAGAGCGGTCTTTTGATGTGGTACGGGCTCTCCGTATCTATGTGAAGAGAACTGCTCCTATTAGGAAATCTGATTCTCTTTTTGTTGTGTTTGGGTTTCACAAACGGGGCTGGCCTGCTCACAAGCAAACTCTGGCCAGATGGATTATAATGGTGATTGCACATGCTTATGTGGAGGCTGGTCTCTCTGCTCCTGATCACATTAAGGCCCATTCTACTCGGTCTGTTGGACCTTCTTGGGCGGCCCAACGTGGTGCGACCCTTGAACAATTGTGCAAGGCGGCTACGTGGTCCTCTGTGAACACGTTCATAAGGTTCTATGCCTTCGATACTGCCGCTTCCCAGGATGCTTCCTTTGAACGTCGGGTTCTTGTGCCCACTACAGTGCGTCCCCTCCCATAAGGAACTGCTTTAGGACATCCCCATTGTCCATTCCTTGTGGAGCCCAGTGTACCCCGCAGCAGAAAACGAGTTTTATGGTAAGAACTTACCTTTGTTAAAACTCTTTCTGCGAGGTACACTGGGCTCCACAAGGTGCCCACCCTGACGCACTTAGCTTCTTTGGGTTGTTATGGCATTAGCCGCTGACATGTCTCCTGTCGTGAGTATGCGGTGTTGTGGCTACTAACTGTTGTCGTCTCTTTTCCTGCTACTGCATTGGACTGGTTAACTAAAAACTGAAATCCTGTGCAGGGAGGCGGGGTGATATAGGAGGCGGCGCTATGCGTTCTGGGAACAGTCAAAGCTTTGAGCCTGTTGGTGCCTCAGATCAAGATCCTACTCTACACCCATTGTCCATTCCTTGTGGAGCCCAGTGTACCTCGCAGAAAGAGTTTTAACAAAGGTAAGTTCTTACCATAAAACTCGTTTTTTTCCACACTAGTCTTCAGAAGATTAATTTATTGAAATATTTCAACTGCAAAACAAGACACTATTATCAGAAGCACAGGAAAAGAAGTACCTATTAAGTCTGCTGTTGGTAAGTGGGGTTGGGGTAAAACCTGGTATTTGTAGGTCCATAGAGACCTGCAGTGGGTAAGAAGATGTTATTCAGAGGAGTAGGACACCTCCCTCTGATTTCCTCTGATTCAACGGACCAACTTCTGCAGACTTCGTTTCCCTGCTGCATATTTGTGTGATAGGAATAATAGTGTGGTGTCGGAATTGGGCGCAAATTAAATATTTTAACAAAATCAATGGAATTTGAACTCCTTGTACTGTATTTTTGATTTTGTCAGTTAAATGGTAAATATGTAAAAAACTAAAAATACCTTTGAAATAATTACATACGCAGTTATGACAACAAAATTAAAATAGAGATGAAGCACAATAGATTTGGTAGAAAAATAAAAATAAATACTGTTGCAAGTATTTTTTATGATCTCTGGTGAATCTGTCATATATGTTATCAAATGACTGTAAGAAGTTAATAATGCAGTGAAGAGGAGCCCTGGTGCGCACACCGCCTACCTGAAATACAAGTGCTTTGTGTATTCCTGCAGTATTTAGCCTCTATTACTTTTAGTGGTGTGTGCCAGGATGTGGGGATGCCACAGGGTGTTCCGGGTATCTCCTCTCCTAGCCATCGGCAGAGCTCTTGTGCAGCCAACGCATTTCACCTAGCCAATTGTGTCAGGCTTTGCCAGGGACATGTCCCTAGTGATGCCCGGCACTGCTGGCATTGGACACACTCTCATTCATTAATCCCAGAAACAACACACAGGAGATCAGATCAGGCACCCACTGCCCCTGCTATTCGGGAAATTACTTCAGGCACTGAGTATCACACTAAAGTTTATCACACAGACAGACAAAGCAATACCTTCCCCAGCAACTTCTGCAGCTACTCAATAAGTCAGGAGGTTGCTATATGAGTGGTGTTAGGTGATAAGGAAAGTGCCTGCTGGAAAGTGTGAAGGAGGAGGTGAAGGAGGAGTTGAGGCAGTAAGCAGTGGTCTCAGGTAGGAGAGACAGAGAGAAAGCATTAAAGGGGTAATTCAGACCTGATTGCTAGGGTGCGTTTTTTGCATCCCTGCTATCAGATAGTCGCCGCCTACAGGGGGAGAGTGTATGATGTGTGCATTTGTGTGATCCCATTTGTAGCAGAGCTGCACAAACATCAGTTTGTGCAGTCCCTGCTCAGCCCAGGATTTACTTCGCCGCTGCGATGATTTCCTGGTGATCGGGGCCGAAGCTGACGTCAGACACCCTCCTGCTAAACGCCTGGGCCCGCCTGCGTTTTTTCCGGAGACACACCCACAAACGCACCTCATCCTGCGATCGCTTTTTTTGCACCATCCCGTCGCTAGGCACCGATGCCCGGTGTAGTCGTCCAACGCGCCGGTGCATTGCGGTGCATATGCATGCGCAGTTCAGATATGATCGTCCACTGTGCGAAAACGCACAGCAGCGATCAGGTCTGAATTACCCCCTGAGACTCTAAGAGGGCGATTCAATTGTTTTTTGCGCACTGGTAAGTAATGAGCGTCCGACGGAGCTATTACAGCAGTGGTTCCCGAACTCAGAGCTCCCAAAAGTTCATGCTCTCCTGGTCACCTAGCAGGTGCACTGGTGTATTCATTACTCACTGACACATTTTAAAAGATCCAAAGGTGAAGCTAATTATTTCACTTGTGATTATGAGGAGACCTGAAATACGTGAACTGTTGGGGGTCCTTGAGGACCAAGTTTGGGAACCACTGCTCTACAGGAGCAGAATCCAATGACCAGCCACAGCAAAACAGAATACAATGAGACGGATGTAATGACGTCCAAGTTCGGTGGTTGTGCGTGACGCCGGCCAAACTCAGCCGTTTTTCTAAAGGGGCAATCACTTACAAGGCGAAACCATGACATGTAAGTGATTGCCCCTTTAAAAAACGTTCGAGTTCGGCTGGCATCCCGCACAGGCACCAAACTTGGGAGTCATCACATTCAGCCCAATATGTGTGTGCACCACCCAGGGGCGGATTGGGATGGAAAACCAGCCACAGAAATTTATGGAAGCAGCCCTAATTGGGGGTGCTGTCTGATGAGGGGGTGGGGTCTGTTGAGGGGTGCGGGATCCCTCCTCATAGGGTCTGATTGTACGCAATTGCTGCCTTCGTTGCATCATTTGCTGCAGTTGTGTCTAAGACCAGGGGTGGATTATTAACCAAGAGGGGCCCTGTAAACATTTTTAGAGGTGGCCCGACATGGGTAGCACAAGAGGTGTAGCATACTGAGCAGCCATGACTGCATCACTGGATGGCAGAGTTGCTGTACTGCAGAGATGGAATAACAGAATGAATGGGTGTGGTATGGCTGTGTGGCGGTTTCCATACTGACACCGGGATCCCGGCGGGGAGGGGCGAGTGCAGCAAGCGGTCGCTACGGGTTCTATTCCCACTCTATGGGTGTCGTGGACACCCACAAGTGGAAATAGTCCCCGTCGATTGGCATGCCGACCGTCGGGATAGTGAGGTGGCGGGATGTTGGTGGAGGTCATGTGACTGTCGGTCTCCCAACCGCCGGTCACATGAATACTAGAGATGAGCGCCTGAAATTTTTCGGGTTTTGTGTTTTGGTTTTGGGTTCGGTTCCGCGGCCGTGTTTTGGGTTCGACCGCGTTTTGGCAAAACCTCACCGAATTTTTTTTGTCGGATTCGGGTGTGTTTTGGATTCGGGTGTTTTTTTCAAAAAGCCCTAAAAAACAGCTTAAATCATAGAATTTGGGGGTCATTTTGATCCCATATTATTATTAACCTCAAAAACCATAATTTCCACTCATTTTCAGTCTATTCTGAATACCTCACACCTCACAATATTATTTTTAGTCCTAAAATTTGCACCGAGGTCGCTGGATGACTAAGCTAAGCGACCCTAGTGGCCGACACAAACACCTGGCCTATCTAGGAGTGGCACTGCAGTGTCACGCAGGATGTCCCTTCCAAAAAACCCTCCCCAAACAGCACATGACGCAAAGAAAAAAAGAGGCGCAATGAGGTAGCTGACTGTGTGAGTAAGATAAGCGACCCTAGTGGCCGACACAAACACCGGGCCCATCTAGGAGTGGCACTGCAGTGTCACGCAGGATGGCCCTTCCAAAAAACCCTCCCCAAACAGCACATGACGCAAAGAAAAAAAGAGGCGCAATGAGGTAGCTGACTGTGTGAGTAAGATAAGCGACCCTAGTGGCCGACACAAACACCGGGCCCATTTAGGAGTGTCACTGCAGTGTCACGCAGGATGTCCCTTCCAAAAAACCCTCCCCAAACAGCACATGACGCAAAGAAAATAAGAGGCGCAATGAGGTAGCTGTGTGAGTAAGATTAGCGACCCTAGTGGCCGACACAAACACCGGGCCCATCTAGGAGTGTCACTGCAGTGTCACGCAGGATGTCCCTTCCAAAAAACCCTCCCCAAACAGCACATGACGCAAAGAAAAAGAAAAGAAAAAAGAGGTGCAAGATGGAATTGTCCTTGGGCTCTCCCACCCACCCTTATGTTGTATAAACAAAACAGGACATGCACACTTTAACCAACCCATCATTTCAGTGACAGGGTCTGCCACACGACTGTGACTGATATGACGGGTTGGTTTGGACCCCCCCCAAAAAAGAAGCAATTAATCTCTCCTTGCACAAACTGGCTCTACAGAGGCAAGATGTCCACCTCATCATCATCCTCCGATATATCACCGTGTACATCCCCCTCCTCACAGATTATCAATTCGTCCCCACTGGAATCCACCATCTCAGCTCCCTGTGTACTTTGTGGAGGCAATTGCTGCTGGTCAATGTCTCCGCGGAGGAATTGATTATAATTCATTTTAATGAACATCATCTTCTCCACATTTTCTGGATGTAACCTCGTACGCCGATTGCTGACAAGGTGAGCGGCGGCACTAAACACTCTTTCGGAGTACACACTTGTGGGAGGGCAACTTAGGTAGAATAAAGCCAGTTTGTGCAATGGCCTCCAAATTGCCTCTTTTTCCTGCCAGTATAAGTATGGACTGTGTGACGTGCCTACTTGGATGCGGTCACTCATATAATCCTCCACCATTCTTTCAATGGTGAGAGAATCATATGCAGTGACAGTAGACGACATGTCCGTAATCGTTGTCAGGTCCTTCAGTCCGGACCAGATGTCAGCATCAGCAGTCGCTCCAGACTGCCCTGCATCACCGCCAGCGGGTGGGCTCGGAATTCTGAGCCTTTTCCTCGCACCCCCAGTTGCGGGAGAATGTGAAGGAGGAGATGTTGACAGGTCGCGTTCCGCTTGACTTGACAATTTTCTCACCAGCAGGTCTTTCAACCCCAGCAGACTTGTGTCTGCCGGAAAGAGAGATCCAAGGTAGGCTTTAAATCTAGGATCGAGCACGGTGGCCAAAATGTAGTGCTCTGATTTCAACAGATTGACCACCCGTGAATCCTTGTTAAGCGAATTAAGGGCTCCATCCACAAGTCCCACATGCCTAGCGGAATCGCTCTGTGTTAGCTCCTCCTTCAATGTCTCCAGCTTCTTCTGCAAAAGCCTGATGAGGGGAATGACCTGACTCAGGCTGGCAGTGTCTGAACTGACTTCACGTGTGGCAAGTTCAAAGGGCAGCAGAACCTTGCACAACGTTGAAATCATTCTCCACTGCGCTTGAGACAGGTGCATTCCACCTCCTATATCGTGCTCAATTGTATAGGCTTGAATGGCCTTTTGCTGCTCCTCCAACCTCTGAAGCATATAGAGGGTTGAATTCCACCTCGTTACCACTTCTTGCTTCAGATGATGGCAGGGCAGGTTCAGTAGTTTTTGGTGGTGCTCCAGTCTTCTGTACGTGGTGCCTGTACGCCGAAAGTGTCCCGCAATTCTTCTGGCCACCGACAGCATCTCTTGCACGCCCCTGTCGTTTTTTAAATAATTCTGCACCACCAAATTCAAGGTATGTGCAAAACATGGGACGTGCTGGAATTTGCCCATATTTAATGCACACACAATATTGCTGGCGTTGTCCGATGCCACAAATCCACAGGAGAGTCCAATTGGGGTAAGCCATTCCGCGATAATCTTCCTCAGTTGCCGTAAGAGGTTTTCAGCTGTGTGCGTATTCTGGAAACCGGTGATACAAAGCGTAGCCTGCCTAGGAAAGAGTTGGCGTTTGCGAGATGCTGCTACTGGTGCCGCCGCTGCTGTTCTTGCGGCGGGAGTCCATACATCTACCCAGTGGGCTGTCACAGTCATATAGTCCTGACCCTGCCCTGCTCCACTTGTCCACATGTCCGTGGTTAAGTGGACATTGGGTACAGCTGCATTTTTTAGGACACTGGTGACTCTTTTTCTGAGGTCTGTGTAAATTTTCGGTATCGCCTGCCTAGAGAAATGGAACCTAGATGGTATTTGGTACCGGGGACACAGTACCTCCAACAAGTCTCTAGTTGGCTCTGCAGTAATGATGGATACCGGAACCACGGTTCTCACCACCCAGGATGCCAAGGCCTCAGTTATCCGCTTTGCAGTAGGATGACTGCTGTGATATTTCATCTTCCTCGCAAAGGACTGTTGGACAGTCAATTGCTTGGTGGAAGTAGTAAAAGTGGTCTTACGACTTCCCCTCTGGGATGACCATCGACTCCCAGCAGCAACAACAGCAGCGCCAGCAGCAGTAGGCGTTACACGCAAGGATGCATCGGAGGAATCCCAGGCAGGAGAGGACTCGTCAGAATTGCCAGTGACATGGCCTGCAGGACTATTGGCATTCCTGGGGAAGGAGGAAATTGACACTGAGGGAGTTGGTGGGGTGGTTTGCGTGAGCTTGGTTACAAGAGGAAGGGATTTACTGGTCAGTGGACTGCTTCCGCTGTCACCCAAAGTTTTTGAACTTGTCACTGACTTATTATGAATGCGCTGCAGGTGACGTATAAGGGAGGATGTTCCGAGGTGGTTAACGTCCTTACCCCTACTTATTACAGCTTGACAAAGGGAACACACGGCTTGACACCTGTTGTCCGCATTTCTGTTGAAATAGTTCCACACCGAAGAGCTGATTTTTTTGGTATTTTCACCAGGCATGTCAACGGCCATATTCCTCCCACGGACAACAGGTGTCTCCCCGGGTGCCTGACTTAAACAAACCACCTCACCATCAGAATCCTCCTGGTCAATTTCCTCCCCAGCGCCAGCAACACCCATATCCTCCTCATCCTGGTGTACTTCAACACTGACATCTTCAATCTGACTATCAGGAACTGGACTGCGGGTGCTCCTTCCAGCACTTGCAGGGGGCGTGCAAATGGTGGAAGGCGCATGCTCTTCACGTCCAGTGTTGGGAAGGTCAGGCATCGCAACCGACACAATTGGACTCTCCTTGTGGATTTGGGATTTCGAAGAACGCACAGTTCTTTGCGGTGCTACTGCTTTTGCCAGCTTGAGTCTTTTCATTTTTCTAGCGAGAGGCTGAGTGCCTCCATCCTCATGTGAAGCTGAACCACTAGCCATGAACATAGGCCAGGGCCTCAGCCGTTCCTTGCCACTCCGTGTGGTAAATGGCATATTGGCAAGTTTACGCTTCTCCTCCGACAATTTTATTTTAGGTTTTGGAGTCCTTTTTTTACTGATATTTGGTGTTTTGGATTTGACATGCTCTGTACTATGACATTGGGCATCGGCCTTGGCAGACGACGTTGCTGGCATTTCATCGTCTCGGCCATGACTAGTGGCAGCAGCTTCAGCACGAGGTGGAAGTGGATCTTGATCTTTCCCTAATTTTGGAACCTCAACATTTTTGTTCTCCATATTTTAATAGGCACAACTAAAAGGCACCTCAGGTAAACAATGGAGATGGATGGATACTAGTATACAATTATGGACGGACTGCCGAGTGCCGACACAGAGGTAGCTACAGCCGTGAACTACCGTACTGTACTGTGTCTGCTGCTAATATAGACTGGTTGATAAAGAGATGTAGTAGTATGTATGTATAAAGAAGAAAGAAAAAAAAACCTCGGGTAGGTGGTATACAATTATGGACGGACTGCCGAGTGCCGACACAGAGGTAGCTACAGCCGTGAACTACCGTACTGTACTGTGTCTGCTGCTAATATAGACTGGTTGATAAAGAGATGTAGTAGTATGTATGTATAAAGAAGAAAGAAAAAAAAACCTCGGGTAGGTGGTATACAATTATGGACGGACTGCCGAGTGCCGACACAGAGGTAGCTACAGCCGTGAACTACCGTACTGTACTGTGTCTGCTGCTAATATAGACTGGTTGATAAAGAGATGTAGTAGTATGTATGTATAAAGAAGAAAGAAAAAAAAACCTCGGGTAGGTGGTATACAATTATGGACGGACTGCCGAGTGCCGACACAGAGGTAGCTACAGCCGTGGACTACCGTACTGTACTGTGTCTGCTGCTAATATAAACTGGTTGATAAAGAGATGTAGTAGTATGTATGTATAAAGAAGAAAGAAAAAAAAACCTCGGGTAGGTGGTATACAATTATGGACGGACTGCCGAGTGCCGACACAGAGGTAGCTACAGCCGTGAACTACCGTACTGTACTGTGTCTGCTGCTAATATAGACTGGTTGATAAAGAGATGTAGTAGTATGTATGTATAAAGAAGAAAGAAAAAAAAACCTCGGGTAGGTGGTATACAATTATGGACGGACTGCCGAGTGCCGACACAGAGGTAGCTACAGCCGTGAACTACCGTACTGTACTGTGTCTGCTGCTAATATAGACTGGTTGATAAAGAGATGTAGTAGTATGTATGTATAAAGAAGAAAGAAAAAAAAAACACGGGTAGGTGGTATACAATTATGGACGGACTGCCGAGTGCCGACACAGAGGTAGCTACAGCCGTGAACTACCGTACTGTGTCTGCTGCTAATATAGACTGGTTGATAAAGAGATGTAGTAGTATGTATGTATAAAGAAGAAAGAAAAAAAAACCACGGGTAGGTGGTATACAATTATGGACGGACTGCCGAGTGCCGACACAGAGGTAGCTACAGCCGTGAACTACCGTACTGTACTGTGTCTGCTGCTAATATAGACTGGTTGATAAAGAGATGTAGTAGTATGTATGTATAAAGAAGAAAGAAAAAAAAACCACGGGTAGGTGGTATACAATTATGGACGGACTGCCGAGTGCCGACACAGAGGTAGCTACAGCCGTGAACTACCGTACTGTGTCTGCTGCTAATATAGACTGGTTGATAAAGAGATGTAGTAGTATGTATGTATAAAGAAGAAAGAAAAAAAAACCTCGGGTAGGTGGTATACAATTATGGACGGACTGCCGAGTGCCGACACAGAGGTAGCTACAGCCGTGATCTACCGTACTGTGTCTGCTGCGACTGGATGATAAATAATGATATAAAAAATATATATATATCACTACTGCAGCCGGACAGGTATATATATTATATAATGACGGACCTGCTGGACACTGTCAGCAGAATGAGTTTTTTATAGAATAAAAAAAAAAACACCACACAAGTGAAGTCACACGACGAGTGTTTAACTTTTTCAGGCAATCACACAATATAGTATACTACTAACTATACTGGTGGTCAGTGTGGTCAGGTCACTGGTCAGTCACACTGGCAGTGGCACTCCTGCAGCAAAAGTGTGCACTGTTTAATTTTAATATAATATGTACTCCTGGCTCCTGCTATAACCTATAACTATTAACTGGCACTGCAGTGCTCCCCAGTCTCCCCCACAATTATAAGCTGTGTGAGCTGAGCACAGTCAGATATATATACATAGATGATGCAGCACACTGGGCTGAGCAGTGCACACAGATATGGTATGTGACTGAGTCACTGTGTGTATCGTTTTTTTCAGGCAGAGAACGGATATATTAAATAAAACTGCACTGTCTGGTGGTCACTGTGGTCAGTCACTAGTAAACTCTGCACTCTCTACACTTCTACAGTACTCCTAAGCTCCAGTAAATCAGGTCAATCTCTCTCTCTCTCTCTCTCTTCTAATCTAAATGGAGAGGACGCCAGCCACGTCCTCTCCCTATCAATCTCAATGCACGTGTGAAAATGGCGGCGACGCGCGGCTCCTTATATAGAATCCGAGTCTCGCGAGAATCCGACAGCGTCATGATGACGTTCGGGCGCGCTCGGGTTAACCGAGCAAGGCGGGAAGATCCGAGTCGCTCGGACCCGTGAAAAAAAACATGAAGTTCGTGCGGGTTCGGATTCAGAGAAACCGAACCCGCTCATCTCTAATGAATACCACCCAAATGAATGGGGACAATGCAGTGGACTAAGTGCGGTGGGCTGCCTGTCATGTGGGGGGTGGGGCCATATGCAGGGGTGCCAGAATGTGTTGTGGTTGGGGGTGTGTGGAATAAAATACATTTTGATGTTCCGCCAACGACTGGTGCTCCCCCAATGATTGCCCCACCACCACCACTACTGTGCAGGGAGCGCTTACCTCCAGATCACCACGGAGACTAAAGTCCTTCTTTAAAAAGTCTGCCGCTGCAGCGTGATTCCCCATGCCCTGTCCTAGCTGGCTCTTCACAGACATGCATTACTGGGAGGAGGCGTGGCCATGCTGAGCCTGCCGGGACATCCACTCCCCCTCCCAGTAATGCATCTATGTGAAGATCCAGCTAGGACAGGGCCTTGGGGAACCACACTGCACCAGCAGACATTTTTAAAGTAGGACTGAAGTCTCTGCAGCGGATCCGGAGGTAAGCGCTCCCCCTTCCCAGCGCCTGCACCTCTGCCATGTTTGGGGGGCACGCTGCCCCCTTGCTCACCCCCACCCCCCCATTGCGACGCCTCTGGTCACATGACAACACACAAAACAGGCCACACAGACAAGAGGTCTACAAGGAATCTTCCTGGTGTGCCCGATGGCAGTGACGTGCGGTGGGGTGAGGCAGAGCCTTTCCTGTCATACTAACGTTTGCACCAGAGTTTTTACTGTATAAAGTATATGAAAAATACTAATGATATGTTTGAAATATCTTCTTTGCATCATTCAAATCATTTTAATAGCCAAAACTCTGGAGTAAAAAGTCTATGGCAGGTGAGGCAGTGCCTCACCTGGCTAATGTTTCCGCACATCTCTGATCAAAACTCACCAAATTTCCCGGAATTTATACTGCTGCACCTGTGTATAATGCCCAGATGTACCGTTTGGCTCATATATTGCATGTAAATTTGGTCATGGGGCTAGCCAGTGCCTCCTGAGCCATTTAGCTCACTGCACGTCCTTGTCCAATGGCCAATCTGCCCCTGGCAACACCCCAAGTCCGGTACCAAACTGATTACACTTGTAAATGTACATGTGTATGATTTTACTAACTACATTCTTGTAGAGATCCACAACTTATTTATTATTTCTCTTACGTCCTAGAGGATGCTGGGGTCCATCCTAGTACCATGGGGTATAGACGGTTCTGCAGGAGCCTTCGGCACTTTAAGACTTTTCAACAGTGTGAACTGGCTCCTCCCTCTATGCCCCTCCTCCAGACCTCAGTTTAGAAAATGTGCCCAGGAGACTGGATGCACACTAGTGGAGCTCTACAGAGCTTTGCTGGAAAAATACTTTCTTAGGTTTTCATTTTACAGGGAAGCTGCTGGCAACAGCTTCTCTGCTTCGTGGGACTTAGGGGGGGAAGTAGGAACCAGCTTCTCAATTAGTTAATGGTTCTGCTTCCGCTGACAGGACACCATTAGCTCCTGAAGGGTACTGAACACAGCCCAAGCCTGGCCAGCGTTCACTCCCACAGCACTGCCACCACCCCCTAACAGAGCCAGAAGTCAAAAGGATGGTGAGTATATTACCAGAGTCCTGCAGAGAGGGGATCCTCCGGTCATCGTTGGCGACATACAGGTACACCATGTCATGTCTCTCAGCACAAGGGTGCAGAGCGTGCGGGGGGGAGGTCGCTCTGAGGGCATGTTTTGAAACCTTACTCCCACTGACAAAAAGGGTACATACATGTACAGCTGCTGATGTGTCATCCCCAGCCAGTATAAATATTACATTGCTGAGGCTGAAGGGCGGGGCTTCTCCTCAGACTTGCCAGAACTCTCACTGGGTACCATTTTCTCCTGCAGAAACTCCAGTGTGAAGCTCCTGAAAGCTGTTTCTCCTCATGACAACGTTGATACAAGTACAGGGTGTTATAGAAGGGGCAGAGAGTGTTCATTATAATTAGGTCTGTGGGTCTATTATTGGTATATGCACTGTAAGTGGGTAATATTTCCACAATTCACAATAAGGCGCAGTGTGTAGACTGGCACATCCCTCTGTGTCTCTCTGACAGACTTTAGTGTGGGTCTGTCCCCAATAGCTCCCCTGTGTGATAGGGGTGTGTGTGTGTGTGTGTGTGTGTGTGCGTGCGTGCGTGCGTGCGTGCGTGTGTGCGTGCGTGTGTGTGTGTGTTTGTGTGATAGGGTGTGTGTGTGTGTGTGTGTGTGTGTGTGTGTGTGTGTGTGTGTGTTTGTGTGGCGTCCCACCACCTGTGATCTGGACCCGGCCTCAACCAAGCTTCTAATAGGTTGTATGGATATAATTGGTCCTGTCTTTGCAAAAATTGTTCAATGCTCTTTGCAGACAGGCATCTTTCCTGGATCCCTAAAGGAAGCAATTGTTAGACCGCTTCTTAAAAAACCTAATTTAGATCCCGACTGCATGACCAACTACAGACCGGTATCAAATCTTCCTTTCCTAGGAAAGGTTATTGAGAAAGTGGTTGCAAAACAACTGGAAACCCGCCTGACAACCCATGATATTTATGATCCATTCCAATCAGGATTCAGGAGAAGACATAGCACTGAAACAGCCCTGGTGTGTGTGTTAAATGATCTTCTGATTGCAAGAGACAGAGGTGACTGTTCAATATTAATCCTTCTGGATCTCTCGGCAGCATTTGATACCGTGGACCATGGGCTTCTGATTGAGCGACTGATACATTTCTGTGGTCTGGATGGCACAGTCCTAAGCTGGTTCAAATCATTTCTCACAGGCAGGTCACAGAGAGTATCGTCTGGACTATACTCATCACCCCCCAGTGCCATTGCCATATGGTGTCCCACAAGGTTCTATACTAAACCCCATGCTTTTTGCAGTATACATGCTTCCATTGGGCGAAATAATCAGGCGCCATGTCCTGGTCTACCACTGCTATGCAGATGATACACAACTGTACTTGTCCTTTGCTCCGGGCACTGATAACCCAATAGCAACCCTAAATTGCTGTCTAGCTGAGCTTCAGGAGTGGATGAGTGCCAGTTGGCTGCGGCTGAAGCCGGATAAAACAGAGGTCCTTATGAATATGATACGACCGCAACATCAAAGGGCAAGACCGCAGCATAGCCAACCAACTGGACTTACACTCGGGGATTCAGAATTACAGACCAGTGATCATGTGCGGAATCTTGGTGTTGTCCTGGATGGTGGCTTGACACTTAAACATCAGATATCAGCCACAATCAAATCCTCATTCTTTCACCTGAGGAACATAGCCAGAATCAAGCGCTTAATTCCCTCAGACGATCTGCCAAAAGTCATACATGCATTTGTATCATCTCGATTAGACTACTGTAATGCCCTCTACCTTGGTCTCCCAGCATAAGAATTGCACCGCTTACAGCTGGTGCAAAACACAGCTGCCAGGCTGTTAACCAACCAGCCCCATTCTAGCCACATAACACCCATCCTCTACTCCCTTCACTGGCTGCCTGTAAGATGGCGAATCATCTTCAAGATTGGCTTACTGAGTTTCAAAGCATTACATGACCAGGGCCCAAGGTACCTGAAGCAGCTTCTGATCCCATACTGCCCGACTCGATTACTGCGATCTGTAGATGAAGGACTTATAGCAGTACCTAGAATCTCCCGTAATTCATCCGGGGGTTAAGCTTTTAGTCATGTGGCTCCGACTCTATGGAACTCACTTCCCAGCACAGTGCGAGAGGCCCCAACTATAGAACCCTTCAAAAGTAGACTCAAGACTTTCCTGTTTACTCTAGCATTTTCATAATGTCCCTTTTATTATCTTCATGCTTCTGTATTTTATGAAAATGTACTTCATTATTTTCTGTACTATATTATGCTAAATATATATGCTAAATATTGGAGGCAGTCTGTGGAGGATGAACTGTTTACTGACCCCTCCATATCATCCACTCGGGTCCCATCCAGTTCCCAGAAAAGGTCTCTGGCCCAGATAATGCAAGGGGACACAGACACAGATTCCGACTCTAACGTCAACACTGGGGTTTTGAGAGGGGTAGACCCCAACTTAGCCAAAAGCATACAATGTATGATAGTTGCTATAAAGGAAGTGTTGGAGTTTCCTGAAACAACACTGTTCCCTGAGGAAAAGGATTAATTTAAATTAAATAAAAAGCAGGTTGTGACTTTTCCTCCTTCAAAGGATTTGAATGAGTTCTTTGAAGAATCCTGGGCTAACCCTGAGAAGAAATTTACCCTTCATAGAAGGATACGTGTAGTGTACCCTCTCCCTGATGAAGACAGACACAAATGGGAGACACTCCCAATCATAGACACCTCAGTTTATCGGCTGTCTAAGAAAATAGTTTTACCTGCCCCTGGTTCAGCCTCTTTAAAAGATCCAGCTGACCGTAAATTAGAAACAACCCTAAAATCCATCATTGCTTGTGCGTGGGTAGGTAACGCTGTGGAAAAATGGTCTGACAACTTGCTTGTTAACATAGACACAGTTGACAGGGATGAAATAGCCCTAACTCTCGGCCATATCAAAGATGCTGCAGGTTACTTAGTTGAAGCTATGAAGGATATTGGGTTGCTGAGTTCAAGATCCTTTGCTATGGCAATTTCAGCCCACAGGGCGCTGTGGATCCGCCAATGGAATGCTGATGCGGAATCAAAAAAGAATATTGAGGCGCTTCCTTACAATGGAGAAGCCCTCTTTGGAGACAAGCTGGATGCCATGATTTCAACAACTACATCAGGCAAGTCAGCATTTCTGCCTTCCACAGCTGCTCCACCTAGGAAAGGATTTCATTCTCATACGATGCAATCCTTTCGGCCCAACAAGTCCAAAAAAGCAAAGGGTACCCCCTTCTGCGCAGGAAGTGGTCGAGGAAGAGGTAAAAAAATCTACAACACCATCAGGCTCGCAGGAGCAGAAGTCAACAGCTACTTCTGCTAAAATCTCAGCATGACGCTGAGGCTCCCCTGCGGGAGTACGATCGGGTGGAGGCACGTCTACTGTCTTTCAGCCAGGTCTGGGTTCACTCAGATCTGGATCCTTGGGTATTGTAGATAGTATCCCAAGGGTACAAATTGGAATTTCAGGACCTTCCCCATGCTGATTTTTCAAATCAGCCTTATCAGCTTCTGTTCAGAGCAAAAGTGCTGAACGCAATACAGAAATTATGTCAAGACAACGTAATTTCCTTAGTTCCTGTGTCACAACAGGAAAAGGGTTTTAATCAAGCCTGTTTGTGGTGCCGAAACCGGATGGCTCGGTCAGACCGATTTTAAACCTAAAGACTCTGAACCTTTATTTGAAAAGGTTCAAATTCAAGATGGAATCCCTGAGAGCGGTGATCTCCAGCTTGGAGGAAAAGGAATTTTCTGGTAACGATGGACATCAAAGATGCTTATTTACATGTTCCCATCTACCCGCCGCATCAGGCATACCTGAGGTTTGCGGTGCAGGACTGCCACTACCAGTTCCAAACATTGCCTTTCAGGCTCTACACGGCTCGAGAATATTCACCAACATTATGGCAGAGATGATGGTTCTTCTTCGCAAGAAAGGAGTCAAAGTCATCCCATACTTGGACGATCTCATTATAAAAGCGAGATCCAGGGAGAAACTAGTGCAGAACATTGCACTTTCCCTGACGGTGCTTCAACAGCACGGTTGGATCATAAACCTTCCAAAATCACAATTGGAACCCACAATGAGGTTATAATTTCTGGGAATGATATTGGACACGGAAGCACAGAAAGTATTCCTACCGGTGGAAAAGGCTCTGGAGATCCAGAGGATGGTCAAACAAGTTTTAAAACCAGCACGCATATCGATTCATCCGTGCATCCGCCTCCTGGGGAAGATGGTAGCGGCCTACGAGGCTCTACAATTTGGCCGATTCCACGTCAGGGTGTTCCAATGGGACTTACTGGACAAGTGGTCCGGCTCGCACCTAGACATGCACCAGAGGATAATCCTGTCAACAAAAGCCAGTATTTCACTCTTGTGGTGGCTTCAAAGTTCTCACCTCCTGGAGGGACACAGGTTCGGGATTCAGACTTGTATCCTGGTGACCACAGATGCAAGCCTCCGAGGTTGGGGAGCAGTCACGCAAGGGGAAAGCTTCCAAGGATGATGGTCAAGTCAAGAAGTACTCCTTCACATAAACATTCTGGAATTGAGAGCTGTGTACAACAGTCTTCATCAAGCGGCACATACAGATCCAGTCAGACAATGTAACGGTAGTAGCTTACATAAACCGCCAGGGTGGAAAAAAAACAAAAACAAAACAGAGCGGCAATGGCAGAGGTGACAAAGATACTCCTCTGGGGAGAAAGACATGCAAAAGCTCTGTCGGCAATTTTCATTCCGGGAGTGGACAACTGGGAAGCAGACTTCCTCAGCAGACACGATCTCCATCCAGAAAAATGGGGCCTCCACACAGAAGTCTTTGCAGAGGTAGCAGATCGTTGCGGCGTTCCTCAAGTAGATATAATGGCATCACGTCTCAACAAGAAGCTTCAGAAATATTGTTCCAGGTCGAGAGACCCACAAGCAATAGCAATGGATGCACTGGTGACCCAGTGGGTGTTTCAGTCGGTGTATCTGTTCCCTCCACTTCCACTAATACCAAAAGTTCTTAAGATCATCAGAAGAACAAGAGTTTGAGCAATTATCATTGCTCCAGACTGGACAAGGGGGGCTTGGAATCTAAATCTTCAGGAGTTATTACTGGAAGATCCTCAGCCTCTTCCTCTTCGCGAGGACCTGCTTCAGCAGGGGCCGTTTATCAAGACTTACCGCGGCTGCGTTTGACGGCATGGCTGTCAAACGCAGCCGCTGTTGAGCTCCAGATCCTAGCCCGTAAGGGTATTCCCAATGAAGTCATTCCCACACTTATTCTGGCCAGGAAAGGGGTAATGTCCAAACATTACCATCGTATTTGGAGAAAATATGTATCTTGGTGTAAATCCAAGAAGTCTCCTGCGGTGGAGTTTAAATTAGGACGTCTTCTCCGATTTCTACAGGTGGGTTGGATCCTGGCTTGAGATTAGGGTCAATCAAGGTCCAAATTTCGGCCTTGTCCATTTTCTTTCAGAAACAGTTGGCTTCCCTTCTTGAGGTCCAGACGTTCGTGAAGGGGGTTCTGCGCATCCAACCTCCCTTTCTGCCTCCTCCGGCGCCATAGGATCTTAATGTGGTGTTGCAGTTCCTTAAATCGGACTGTTTTGAGCCTCTACAAGAGGTAGAGTTGAAGTTTCTCACTTGGAAAGTGGTCATGCTGTTGGCCTTGGCCTCAGGCAGACGAGTAACTGAATTAGGGGCTCTGTCACACAATAGTCCTTATTTGATTTTTCATAAAGATAGAGCTGAACTGCGGACGCATCATCATTTTCTTCCAAAGGTTGTGTCTTATTTCCATATCAACCAACCTGTGGTGGTGCCAGTGGCTTCTGACACCTCAGCCGTTTCAAAGTCCATGGATGTCGTCAGAGCGTTGAGGACTTAATTTGCCTGGCTCGGATAAGGAAAACAGAATCTTTATTTGTCCTCTATGACATCAACAAGATTGGGGGTCCTGTTTCTAAGCAGACTATTACGCGCTGGATCAGAGGTACCATTCAGCACGCTTATTCCTCGGCAGAATTGCCGTTACCGAGTTCGGTAAAGGCCCACTCTACAAGGAAAGTGGGTTCTCCCTGGGCGGATGCCCGGGGTGTCTCGGCGTTGCAAATTTGCGGAGCAGCTACTTGGTCAGGGGCAAACATGTTTGCTAAGTTTTACAGGTTTGACACCTTGGCTGCTGACGACCTTCAGTTTGGTCAGTCAGTTCTGCAGGAACATTAGCACTTTCCCGCCCGTACTGGGAGCCTTGGTACATCCCCATGGTACTAAAATGGACCCCAGCATCCTCTAGGACGTAAGAGAAAATAGGATTTTAATTACCTACCGGTAAATCCTTTTCTCGTAGACCGTAGAGGATGCTGGGCGCCCGCCCAGTGCTCATTTTTCCTGCAAATTAAGTTTTGTCTTTTTACACAGGTTCTCATGAGTTAAGATGTTTTACAGCAGTTGCTGTTACGTTATACATGCACGTTAGCATGAGTTATGGTAAAGGCCATGTTAGGCCACTTTTTTTTGGTATGGTGTGAGCTAGTGTGAATCTCGCCACTAGTTTAATGTAAATTCTTCTCTCTAAATTATCCGTCTCCTCGGGCACAGTTCCAATACTGAGGTCTGGAGGAGGGGCATAGAGGGAGGAGCCATTTCACACCGTTGAAAAGTCTTAAAGTGCCTGCGGAACCGTCTACACCACCCATGGTACTAAAATGGACCCCAGCATCCTCTACGGACTACGAGAAAAGGATTTACCGGTAGGTAATTAAAATCCTATTTTAGAAATTAACATATAACAGTTACAGGTATTTGTTGATCCAAATAGTGTATAACTGCACCGTCTTTAACATTTTAATTGAATTCTTAAGGGGGGTACACACGGAGAGATCCGTGCTTAAAATCTAAGCAATCTTGCTAGATTGCTTAGATTTTAAGCATGGATCTGCCGTGTGTATGCCCCCCAGCGATAGCGATGCGCGGCCCCGCACATCGCTATCGCCAGTGCTAGATTGAGCCTGCATGCAGGCTCAATCTAGCGGGTCGCTCACTTCACCATTGTGTGAAGTGAGCGGCCCCCCGTCGGCTTTCCCCCTCGCTCAGCACATCGCGCTGTGCTGAGCGGGGTGAGAGATGTGTGCTGAGCGGTCTGTGTTAAGATCGCTCAGCACACATCTCTCCCGTGAGTACCCCCCTTTAGGCATCAAGGAGTCTATTCATGTATATCGCGAAAAATTATTTGTTACTTGTCACTATACATTGCATTGGTTCGAGCAGTGCCCACTGTCTCCGCACCGATGTTCTGGTGGACCTGAACTCTATGGAGAAGCAGATAGCTAAACTTTCCGTTACTTCATGAATCGCACTAAAGTATTGTGATGCGATTCAGACATGGAGCTGAGCTGCCACTGGAGAAGTCAGGGAATTCCCCACGGTAACTGGATCCGTAATAGGACAAAGAAGAGAAAAGTCCTGTTTAACGCAAAACAGGGCTTTTCTCTGCATTATGAATAGACCCCTTAATGTTTTTTAGCCAGTGGTGGCTACAGAGGTGGGGCAGTAGTGCAGAGATTCAAATAGGGGAGCCATACCAACTGGCGATAATCACTCAGTTGTGTGAACATCGACACTGTGTCCCGATCCCGATGGTTGTGTTGGAGAATCAGGAATATTAAATATGTTTAAAAATCCTTATTCCCCAATCCGGAAAAACTGTTGGGATCAGCAAATCTGGCATTTTTTAACATAACTTCTCAGACACCCTGATGGATTGGCGATCATCGTTGCCGGTGGAGCGGTGAAACAGGCCACCTGATGTATGGGGCTTTTATATGTTTACATTTTTTCTATATTGGTAATGAGGCTGCACACCACCTATGCATTAACACAAAATTTATTTGAACAAAATCTGGCGGTATTTTGTAGGTTCCTATTAGCAAACAAATAATGGTTAGGAGTTGATTAATAAAGAAACATCATTTCAGATTCATTTGTGTCCCAAATTCTTTGTAGCCTTATTGTCTGTATGTTGCTTGTGAGGTCTTTGCCTCTCTGCCTGGGGTGTGTCACTACAAGATCAAGGTTGTTCAAGTGAGTTTCTGTGGGCAGCACACCCAGTTTCTCATACGTCCTAGAGGATGCTGGGGTCCACTTCATGACCATGGGGTATAGACGGTTCCGCAGGAGCCATGGGCACTCTTAAGACTTTTCAACGGGTGTGAACTGGCTCCTCCTTCTATGCCCCTCCTCCAGACCTCAGTTTCAGAAATGTGCCCAGGCAGACTGGATGCACTCCAGGGGAGCTCTTCTGAGCTTCTCTGAAAAAACTTATCTTAGGTTTTTTATTTTCATCGAGAACTGCTGGCAACAGTCTCCCTGCTTCGTGGGACTGAGGGGGCAGAAGTAGGAACCAACTTCCTAAAGAGTTTTATGGCTCTGCTTCTGGCTGACAGGACACCATTAGCTCCTGAAGGGTACTGAATGCTAGCCATGTCTAGATGCTCACTCCCACAGCACGCCGTCACCCCCCTCACAGAGCCAGAAGTCAGAAGACAGGTGAGTAGAAGAAGACAGGTCTTTTATCAAGTAAAGTGACGGCTGAGGTACCGCGCGGCTGGTGGCAGTGCAGCGTGCCATTGCTGCCCACACACACAGGCACTGCAGGGTGCGGGGCACGGGGGGGGGCGCCCTGGGCAGCAAAAACACCTCTATAAACTGGCAAAGGGGGGCATAAGATGCCCAGGCACAGCCCTACCCCCGCCAGTATAAATATTATGCAAAGTCTCTGAGGTAAAAATGCGCCATTGTGGTGGCGGAGATTCTTCCTCAGGCAGCCAGCACACTTCTCAGTGCCATTTTCTCTCTCCTCAGGCTGCAGAGACATCGCTGGTCCTCCTTCACTTCTGACTACAAGTATCAGGGTGCAAAATAGGGGGGGTGTGGGGCACAAGCGAATTTGGTGCTTTACAAGTCTGTTTTACTGTGTAAAGAGCGCTGCATGTCAGTGGGCATTCTGTGTTCACAGGCATTAGATACTGGCGCTGGGGTTGTGAACTGGCTGCTCCTAAACTGTGTCCCTCTGACAGATTTTACTGTGGGTCTGTCCCCTATAAGTCCCAGTGTGTCTGTGTGTGTGTTGTACACGTGTGTAAGACATGTCAGAGGCAGGGAGTTCCTCCCCAGAGGAAACCATTTTAGGGACACAGAAGTGTAATGTGGTGGCACTGCCGGCACACCAAGAGCCTGCATGGGTGACAGAAATACGTGATAGTATGCATCATATCAATAGGAGATTAGATAAGTCTGAATCTCATGCTGAATGCTGGAGAAAATCTGTAGAAGATGTGATTTTTCAGGGTTCTGTTCTTCCATCCGCAGGTGACCCCTCTGGGTCACATAAGAGACCATTTGCGAATATTGTGAATACTGATACCAACACGGACACTGATTCCTGTGTCGACGATAGTGACTCCAGGGAAATAGTTCATAAATTGACAAAAAATATACAATATATGATTGTAGCTATAAGGGAAGTTCTGGAAGTCATGGAAGCCACTCCGGTACCTCAGGAGAAGGCTTATTTCTATAAAGAAAAGAAATCTAAGGTCACTTTCCCTCCTTCCCACGAGCTTAATACTCTCTTTGAAGGGATGTGGGTGAATCTCGAAAAGAAATGTCATATTCCCAAGAGAATTCAAATAGCTTATCCTTTCCCGATAGAGGACAGGAAAAAATGGGGGTCACCCCCTGTGTTAGACTGTGCACTGCCCAGGTTGACAAAGAAGGTAATTCTCCCTGCACCTGGCACGGCTTCACTAAAGAAGCCGGCTGACCGGAAAATGGAAACTACATTGAAATCCATTTACGTTGCCAATGGTACACTGCTCAGGCCCACAATTGCTTGCGCATGGGTGAGTCGCGCTATTGAAAAATGGTCAGACAGCGTGTCATTAGAAATAGACACGATTGATAAAGATGAGATAATCCTTAAATTAGGGAATATCAAAGATGCTGCCGCATACATGCTAGAAGTGATGAAAGATATTGGACTCTTGAGTTCACAAGCAGCTACCATGGCAGTATCGGCTCGGAGGGCGTTGTGGATTCGCCAGTGGAACGCGGATGCAGATTCCAAAAGAAATATGGAGGCTCTCCCATATAAAGGTGAGGCGTTATTTGGCGATGGACTGGATGTGTTAGTCTTGGCGGCTACCGCAGGTAAGTCGACATTTTTGCCCTCTGCGCCTGCATCGGCAAAAAGGACATATCACTCTCACATAGAGTCCTTTCGGCCCAATAAATACAAGAAAGCGAGAGGTTCCCCCTTCTTTGCAGGTAGGGGAAGGGGAAAGGGAAAGAAGTCCGCAGCGGCTTCAGGTTCCCAGGAGCAGAAGTCTACCCCTACTTCTGCCAAATCTACAGCATGACGCTGGGGCTCCCTTGCGGGAGGCCGCTCGGGTGGGTGCACGTCTCAAATTGTTCAGCCAAGGTTGGGTTCAGTTTTGGCTGGACCCCTGTGTTTTGCAGATAGTATCCCAGGGGTACAAGCTGGAGTTTCAAGACGTTCCCCCATGCCGATTTTTCAAATCGACCTTGCCAGCTTCTCTTACAGAACGAGAGGCAGTAACAGCGGCAATTAAAAAATTATGTCAGGATCAGGTCGTAGTCCTGGTACCTTTGTCACAATAAGGGGAGGGATTTTATTCCAGCCTCTTTGTAGTTTCGAAGCCGGACGGCTCGGTCAGATCGATCCTAAACCTAAAAAATCTGAATCTCTACTTGAAACGGTTCAAGTTCAAGATGAAATCATTTAGGACAGTGATTTCCAGTCTGGAGGAGGGGGATTACATGGTGTCAGTAGATAAAGGATGCTTACCTGCATGTTCCCATTTATCCTCTTCACCAGGCTTATCTGAGATTTGCGGTTCAGGACTGCCATTACCAGTTCCAGACGTTGCCTTTCGGTCTCTCCACGGTGCCGAGGGTATTCACCAAGGTGATGGCAGAGATGATGGTCCTCCTTCGTCAAAAAGGAGTCAATATAATTCCTTATCTGGACGATCTCCTGATAAAGGCGAGATCCAGGGAGCAGTTGCTACAGATCATCACGCTCTCCCTGTCCATACTCCAACAACACAGTTGGCTCATAAATTTTCCAAAGTCACAGTTGGAACCGACGACAAAATTGTTTTTTCTCTGGATGATTCTGGACACAGAAGTTCAGAGAGTATTTCTTCCAGTGGAAAAGGCTCTGGAAATCCAGAAAATGGTAAAACAGATATTGAAACCATCAAGTGTGTCGATCCATCAGTGCATTCGGTTGTTGGGGAAGATGGTGGTGGCCTACGAGGCCATACAGTTTGGCAGGTTCCATGCCAGAGTATTCCAGTGGGACCTGTTGGACAAGTGGTCAGGATCCCACCTACACATGCACCGGAAGATAATCCTGTCGTCAAAAGCCAGGCTCCTGTGGTGGCTACACAGCTCGCACCTACTAGAGGGACGCAGGTTCGGGATTCAGGACTGGGTCCTGGTAACCACGGATGCAAGTCTCCGAGGCTGGGGAGCTGTCACTCAGGGAGAAAGATTCCAAGGAAAATGGTCAAGTCAGGAAACCTGCCTTCACATAAACGTGCTGGAATTGAGAGCCATTTACAACGGCCTTCTACAAGCGGTACATCTTCTTCAAGATCATCCCGTGCAGATCCAGTTGGACAATGTAACAGCAGTCGCGTACATAAACAGGCAGGGTGGAACAAAAAGCAGAGCGGCGATGGCAGAGGTGACAAAGATCCTTCTCTGGGCAGAAAGACATGTAACGGCTCTGTCGGCAATTTTCATTCCGGGAGTAGACAACTGGGAAGCAGACTTCCTCAGCAGACACAATCTCCATCCAGGAGAGTGGGGCCTCCACCAAGAAGTCTTAGCAGAGGAGACAAGTCTTTGGGGAGTTCCTCAAGTAGACATGATGGCATCTCGTCGCAACAAGAAGCTTCAGAAATATTGTTCCAGGTCCAGAGACCCTCAAGCAATAGCAGTGGATGCGCTAGTGACCCAGTGGGTATTTCGGTCAGTGTATGTCTTCCCTCCACTTCCGCTGATCCCAAAAGTTCTCAGAATCATAAGAAGAACAAGGGTTCGAGCAATATTCATTGCCCCAGACTGGCCAAGGAGGGCTTGGTACCCAGATCTTCAGGAGTTGCTCATAAAAGATCCTCGGCCTCTTCCTCTTCGTGAGGACCTGCTGCAGCAGGGGCCATGCATGTATCAAGACTTACCGCGGCTACGTTTGATGGCATGGCTGTTGAGTGCCGGATCCTAGCCCAAAATGGTATTCCAAAGGAAGTCATTCCCACACTTATTCAGGCCAGGAAAGGAGTAACGTCGAAACATTACCACCGTATTTGGAGAAAATATGTGTCTTGGTGTGAATCCAAGAAGGTCCTACGGAAGAGTTTCAGTTGGGATGTTTTCTCCATTTTCTGCAGGCTCGTGTGGAGGTGGGCTTTCGATTGGGGTCAATCAAGGTCCAGATTTCGGCCTTGTCAATTTTCTTCCAAAACAATTTCCCGCTCTTCCAGAGGTTCAGACCTTTGTCAAAGGGGTTCTGCACATCCAGCCTCCATTTGTGCCTCCAGTGGCACCATGGGACCTTAATGTGGTGTTGCAGTTCCTTCAATCGGATTGGTTTGAGCCTCTACAAGAGATAGAGTTGAAGTTTCTCACTTGGAAAGTGGTGATGCTTTTGGCATTGGCATCCGCAAGGCGGGTGTCTGATTTGGGGGCCTTGTCTCACAAGAGCCCTTACCTGGTCTTTCATGAGGATAGGGCAGAGTTGAGAACTCGCCAACATTTTCTTCCAAAGGTGGTTTCATCTTTCCACATAAACCAACCTATTGTGGTGCCAGTATTTACTGACACGTTCACTGAGTCAAAGTCTCTAGATGTGGTTAAAGCTTTGAAGGTTTATGTCACTAGAACAGCTAGGATAAGGAAAACAGAGGCTCTGTTTGTCCTGTATGCTCTCGCTTCCAAGCAGACTATTGCGCGCTGGATCAGAGGTACGATTCATTATGCAAAATTCTACGGCTGGATTGCCGTTACCTACATCGGTGAAGGCCAATTCTACTAGGAAGGTGGGCTCCTCATGGGCGGCTGCCTGGGGGGTCTCGGCATTACAACTTTGCCGAGCAGCTACTTGGTCACGGTCAAACACATTTGCTAAGTTCTACAAGTTTGACCCCTTGGCCGATGAAGACCTCAAGTTCGGTCAATCGCTGCTGCAGGGTCATCCGCACTCTCCCGCCCGTACTGGAGCTTTGGTATAAACCCCATGGTCATGAAGTGGACCCCAGCATCCTCTAGGACGTATGAGAAAACAGGATTGTATTACCTACCGGTAAATCCTTTTCTCCTAGTCCGTAGAGGATGCTGGGCGCCCGTCCCAGTGCATACTTTACCTGCAGTTTTGTTTATTAGAATTACACATGTTGTGTTTTATTAGTTTCAGCATGTTTGCTGTAATTGGTTCATGCCTGTTGGTGTGTGTTATGTTGAATGCCATGTTGTGCGGCATGGTTGAGGTGTGAGCTGGTATGTATCGCACCATTAGTATTAAAGTAAATCCTTTCCTCGAAATGTCCATCTCCCTGGGCACAGTTCCTATACTGAGGACTGGAGGAGGGGCATAGAGGGAGGAGCCAGTTCACACCCATTGAAAAGTCTTAAGAGTGCCCATGGCTCCTGCGGAACCGTCTATACCCCATGGTCATGAAGTGGACCCCAGCATCCTCTACGGACTAGGAGAAAAGGATTTACCGGTATATATTAAAATCCTGTTTTTTTACTCCACTACCTGTGTGTTACATTTTAACATACAGTACACTGCCAGCTGGCAGTATATTTGTCTATATGATCCGATCATTTATTGACCCTGTGGATGCATGTTATTCCTAGTAATCAGTAGGGATGTGCACCGGAAATTTTTTGGGTTTTCTGTTTTGGTTTTGGATTCGATTCCGCGGCAGTGTTTTGGATTCGGACGCGTTTTGGCAAAACCTCCCTGAAATTTTTTTGTCGGATTCGGGTGCATTTTGGATTCGGGTGTTTTTTCTCAAAACCCCCTCAAAAACAGCTTAAATCATAGAATTTGGGGGTCATTTTGATCCCATAGTATTATTAACCTAAATAACCATAATTTCCACTCATTTCCAGTCTATTCTGAACACCTCACAATATTATTTTTAGTCCTAAAATTTGCACAGAGGTCGCTGGAAGAGTAAGCAAAGCGACCCAAGTGGCTGGCACAAACACCTGGCCCATCTAGGAGTGGCACTGCAGTGTCAGACAGGATGGCACTTAAAAAAATTGTCCCAAAACAGCACATGATGCAAAGAAAAAAAGAGGTGCACCAAGGTCGCTGGATGGCTAAGCTAAGCGACCCAAGTGGCCGACACAAACACCTGGCCCATCTAGGAGTGGCACTGCAGTGTCAGACAGGATGGCACTTAAAAAAATAGTCCCCAAACAGCACATGATGCTAAGAAAAAAAGAGGTGCACCAAGGTCGCTGGATGGCTAAGCTAAGCGACACAAGTGGCCGGCACAAACACCTGGCCCATCTAGGAGTGGCACTGCAGTGTCAGACAGGATGGCACTTAAAAAAATAGTCCCCAAACAGCACATGATGCAAAGAAAAAAAGAGGTGCACCAAGGTCGCTGGATGGCTAAGCTAAGCGACCCAAGTGGCCGACACAAACACCTGGCCCATCTAGGAGTGGCACTGCAGTGTCAGACAGGATGGCACTTAAAAAAATAGTCCCCAAACAGCACATGATGCAAAGAAAAAAGAGGTGCACCAAGGTCGCTGGATGGCTAACCTAAGCGACCCAAGTGGCCGACACAAACACCTGGCCCATCTAGGAGTGGCACTGCAGTGTCAGACAGGATGGCACTTAAAAAAATAGTCCCCAAACAGCACATGATACAAAGAAAAAAAGAGGTGCACCAAGGTCGTTGGATGGCTAACCTAAGCGACCCAAGTGGCCGGCACAAACACCTGGCCCATCTAGGAGTGGCACTGCAGTGTCAGACAGGATGGCACTTAAAAAAATAGTCCCCAAACAGCACATGATGCTAAGAAAAAAAGAGGTGCACCAAGGTCGCTGGATGGCTAAGCTAAGCGACCCAAGTGGCCGACACAAACACCTGGCCCATCTAGGAGTGGCACTGCAGTGTCAGACAGGATGGCACTTAAAAAATAGTCCCCAATCAGCACATGATGCAAAGAAAAAAAGAGGTGCACCAAGGTCGCTGGATGGCTAAGCTAAGCGACCCAAGTGGCCGACACAAACATCTGGCCCATCTAGGAGTGGCACTGCAGTGTCAGACAGGATGGCACTTAAAAAAATAGTCCCCAAACAGCACATGATGCAAAGAAAAAAAGAGGTGCACCAAGGTCGCTGGATGGCTAAGCTAAGCGACCCAAGTGGCCGACACAAACACCTGGCCCATCTAGGAGTGGCACTGCAGTGTCAGACAGGATGGCACTTAAAAAAATAGTCCCCAAACAGCACATGATACAAAGAAAAAAAGAGGTGCACCTAGGTCGCTGGATGGCTAAGCTAAGCGACCCAAGTGGCCGACACAAACACCTGGCCCATCTTGGAGTGGCACTGCAGTGTCAGACAGGATGGCACTTAAAAAAATAGTCCCCAAACAGCACATGATGCTAAGAAAAAAAGAGGTGCACCAAGGTCGCTGGATGGCTAAGCTAAGCGACACAAGTGGCCGGCACAAACACCTGGCCCATCTAGGAGTGGCACTGCAGTGTCAGACAGGATGGCACTTAAAAAAATAGTCCCCAAACAGCACATGATGCAAAGAAAAAAAGAGGTGCACCAAGGTCGCTGGATGGCTAAGCTAAGCGACCCAAGTGGCCGACACAAACACCTGGCCCATCTAGGAGTGGCACTGCAGTGTCAGACAGGATGGCACTTAAAAAAATAGTCCCCAAACAGCACATGATGCAAAGAAAAAAGAGGTGCACCAAGGTCGCTGGATGGCTAACCTAAGCGACCCAAGTGGCCGACACAAACACCTGGCCCATCTAGGAGTGGCACTGCAGTGTCAGACAGGATGGCACTTAAAAAAATAGTCCCCAAACAGCACATGATACAAAGAAAAAAAGAGGTGCACCAAGGTCGCTGGATGGCTAAGCTAAGCGACCCAAGTGGCCGGCACAAACACCTGGCCCATCTAGGAGTGGCACTGCAGTGTCAGACAGGATGGCACTTAAAAAAATAGTCCCCAAACAGCACATGATGCTAAGAAAAAAAGAGGTGCACCAAGGTCGCTGGATGGCTAAGCTAAGCGACCCAAGTGGCCGACACAAACACCTGGCCCATCTAGGAGTGGCACTGCAGTGTCAGACAGGATGGCACTTAAAAAATAGTCCCCAATCAGCACATGATGCAAAGAAAAAAAGAGGTGCACCAAGGTCGCTGGATGGCTAAGCTAAGCGACCCAAGTCGCCGACACAAACATCTGGCCCATCTAGGAGTGGCACTGCAGTGTCAGACAGGATGGCACTTAAAAAAATAGTCCCCAAACAGCACATGATGCAAAGAAAAAAAGAGGTGCACCAAGGTCGCTGGATGGCTAAGCTAAGCGACCCAAGTGGCCGACACAAACACCTGGCCCATCTAGGAGTGGCACTGCAGTGTCAGACAGGATGGCACTTAAAAAAATAGTCCCCAAACAGCACATGATGCATATAAAAAAAGAGGTGCACCAAGGTCGTTGGATGGCTAAGCTAAGCGACCCAAGTGGCCGACACAAACACCTGGCCCATCTAGGAGTGGCACTGCAGTGTCAGACAGGATGGCACTTAAAAAAATAGTCCCCAAACAGCACATGATGCTAAGAAAAAAAGAGGTGCACCAAGGTTGCTGGATGGCTAACCTAAGCGACACAAGTGGCCGACACAAACACCTGGCCCATCTAGGAGTGGCACTGCAGTGTCAGACAGGATGGCACTTAAAAAAATAGTCCCCAAACAGCACATGATGCAAAGAAAAAAAGAGGTGCACCAAGGTCGCTGGATGGCTAAGCTAAGCGACCCAAGTGGCCGACACAAACACCTGGCCCATCTAGGAGTGGCACTGCAGTGTCAGACAGGATGGCACTTAAAAAAATAGTCCCCAAACAGCACATGATGCAAAGAAAAAAGAGGCGCACCAAGGTCGCTGGATGGCTAACCTAAGCGACCCAAGTGGCCGACACAAACACCTGGCCCATCTAGGAGTGGCACTGCAGTGTCAGACAGGATGGCACTTAAAAAAATAGTCCCCAAACAGCACATCTTACAAAGAAAAAAAGAGGTGCACCAAGGTCGTTGGATGGCTAAGCTAAGCGACCCAAGTGGCCGGCCTCACTCCACATTTTTGTTCTCCATCTTTTAATATGTGGAATTATATGCCAGTAATATATCAATAGCAATGGCCTACTGTACGGGGTACTGCTATATATATATATATATATATATATATATATATATATATACTGGTGGTCAGCAAACGTCTGCACTGTCCTCCTACTATATACTGCGCACAACTACAGTGCAGCACAGATATGGATAGTATACTTGACGACACAGAGGTAGAGCAATGGACTACTGTACCGTACTACTATATATATATATATATATATATATATATACTTGTGGTCAGCAAAATTCTGCACTGTCCTCCTACTATATACTGCGCACAACTACAATGCAGCACAGATATGGATAGCATACTTGATGACACAGAGGTAGAGCAATGGCCTACTGTACCGTACTGCTATATATATATATATATATATATATATATATATTGCAAATAGAGGAAGGCTTGTCGGCGCTTAACCGCGATACTGAATTATACTAGAATGTAGACCAGAGTGTTATGAATGATTGAAAAGTTCTCCTTATTCAGACACTCCCTTAGATATATTTGGGCGTCAGCTATACCTTAAAGAGAGAAGCGTTGGTAAAGTGCTTCATGTACAGTGTAAAGGTAAAAAGGAATAAGGTGATTTTCAGCGACCAATGGTGTCTTATAATTTGGAGGAGACTCAGTAAAAAAAATTTATAAAAAATAGTAAAAATTTTTAATAGACTGTAATTAGCACCAACATAAAAGTAAATAAATATAAATAAAAGCAATGGACCTAAGACAAGGAGCCAGCAAATAAGTGAGAAATCAATGGAACTAATTAAAAGATGTAAAAAATGCATACAATTAATAGTTCAAGCTAATAAAAGACAGGAGAATGAATTCCTAACAATATAAAATTGGAAGTAAGATCAACATATAAATAGTATAAAAAAGGTTCTTAGCTTTTTTTGAGAGGATATATATCATAACACCCAACGCGTTTCGTCCTCTCTGGACTTCATCAAGGGGTGGCATATGACTGGGACAGATCATCTATATATACCTAAGTTAATGAGGAAGTGATTGTTACATCACTTCCTGTCAATTAACAATAGTCAAATAAGTCAATGTGTATACACATCAAAAACGAAGCTATAATAGCCTTGCAGCAAGGCATCCCCATGCTATGCAAAACCGCTTTAGAATGGAGTCATTATTGTGTTTAAAAAGTCATTTTTCACACTTTTAAGCTTGTGATCCTGGACTTCCTGTCCGGATCGTGGGTGACGTCACGTCCGCCCCACTTCCGGCGTCCGGCAATCCTCATTGCGCATGCGCCGACCGCGGGTTAGATGGTATCGTACGTCTGCTGTGCATATATTCTCCCTTCAGAGGCGGGGAAGAGTTCGTACAGCGGCGGCCATGTTCTTGAAGAATGTTCATCTCAAGCAACTGTTTGTGTGATCATGTGATCGCGGCGGCCATCTTTGTTGTGACTTTTCATATTAAAATATGCTCATTCGACCGAGAAAAGAGAAACAAATATGATTTTAAGACCACTGTGAAGGCAAATATTAGTATTAAATTCCACTGGTGCCCCTGATTACAGGGTTTTTTTGCATAGCATATATATATATATTGGATGTATATCCACTTCTTAATATCACCGCATAGAGCACAGGGATAGTAAATAATTATAGTATTTATAATGGATTGGAAGGTGTTGGTTTTTTGCAGTGTTAAAATCTGTATAAAAAAACTGCATGAAAGCGGTGAGTGAAGATATTCATATACAGGAGTGAATCAGCGGCAGACAGGTTTCTTGGTGTGTTAGAAAGATAATCAGGTGTTAGCCTGGTTGTTAGAATAGATCAGCTTCTTTTTTGGCACCCACATTCCACGTAATGAAGTTAGTACAATATCCTCATAGCCCTTGCACACAAAGGTATTACAGCACCCAGTATTCCATGATGGTTCCCCATCTATGTACTAAACGGGGCCCAGCACTGCTTGGCTTCCAAGATCGAACGGAGTTGGGCATCTCCAGTGCGGTATGGCTGTATAATTGGCATGGTTTTTTGGAGGTATCATAATGTGATTACGTGGTTTGGAAGGTAGCCCAAATAGAAATAGAAGTAGAGAGAGGACAGGTTAATATAATATGAACAAGATGTAGTCCGCTTACGTTACAAAAAGGGGGCTATTTCATAGCCCTCGTTGAAGCCATCAGGGTGCAGGGTATTAAGTTCAAAAATCCAGTACATTTCCCTTTTTGATAAAAGGTTAGAGAGGTCTCCGCCTCTCTCGCCCAGTGAGACTAGTTCAATGCCCTTGAAGGTTAGATCGTCCGGGTCCGAGTTGTGACAAGCATGGAAATGTTTCGATACTGCGTGTGTCAGTACTTTGTTTTTAATGTTCCTTATATGTTCCTGAATGCGGATTTTCAAAGGTCTTTTCGTTTTACCTATGTACTTCATCCCACATGAGCACTCCAGCATGTATATCACTGACACCGTATTACAGTTAATGAACTGCTTAATCTTATAGTCTTTCTCTCCGTTTGTTTTCTTGAAGGTTTTTCTTATGGGGTGTACGTAGCGGCATACATTGCAGCGGCCGCATTTGTAACACCCGACGCATTTGGGCATGCTGGATCTTACTTCCGGGTTCCTCAGCATGCTTGGTGCCACCAGATCTTTAAGGTTTTGCAATTTCTTAAATACCACAAGAGGGTCTTTTGGGAGATAGTCTTTCAAAATCGGATCCATCAGGAGAATGTTCCAGTGTTTTTTTAGGGTTTTCTTAATAATGTTCTCATGTCTACTAAACGTAGTGACAAACCTCACTGTGTCATCTCTTTTTTCCTTGGATTTATATTTCAAAAGTTGTTTCCTCTCCAAATTCTTGGCCTTCAGGTTGGCTTCTTCCAAAAGATGGTTCGGATATCCTTTTTCTTTGAATCTTTCGGTGTATACCTGCAGTTGTTGGTCTCGGTCCTCAGTATCCTTACAGTTCCGAGCAATTCTGTTGAACTGGGAGAAGGGGATATTCTTCTTCCATTGTTGACTGTGATTGCTTCGGTAGTGTACGTAGCTGTTCATATCCACTTCCTTAATGTAGTTCTTGGTGATCACTTCATTACCTGTATGTGTCAGAACTAAGTCGAGGAACTCTATCTTCTCTGTGCTTTCCTTTGCAGTGAAATGAAGATTCATGGAATTATTGGATAAGTACGTGAAGAATTCTTTAAAACTTGCACCGTCACCGTCCCACACAAGCAAAATGTCATCTATATAACGTTTATAAAATGCAATATTTTGTTGGAATGGATGATCCTTAAAAATGTACTCATTTTCCCAATTTCCCATAAAAAGATTAGCGAAACTGGGCGCAAAAATTGTGCCTATTGCGGTGCCGCAGATTTGTAAAAAATAGGTATCTAAAAATTTAAAATAGTTACGTTTCAAAATAAAATTCATTAGTTCACATAAAAATATCCTGTGCTCCTCTGTGATCTCTGCATCCTTACTCAGGAATCCATTACAGGCCTCTACACCCTTGTCATGTTCTATGCAGGTGTAGAGCGACTGAACGTCTATGGTGATCCATCTATAAGTATCTTTCCATTCGAATGAGTCCATCAGGTTCAGGACGGATGTAGTGTCTTTTAAATAAGCTGGCAGGTTCAACACATGTTTCCTCAGAAATACAT
Source organism: Pseudophryne corroboree (assembly GCF_028390025.1). Taxonomy (NCBI): domain Eukaryota; kingdom Metazoa; phylum Chordata; class Amphibia; order Anura; family Myobatrachidae; genus Pseudophryne; species Pseudophryne corroboree. The sequence continues at coordinate 203,561,364 of NC_086453.1, read as the reverse complement.
CCACGTATTCGGATAAGTGTGACGTCAGTGAATCTATCCCGGCCACAATGGGTCTTCCTGGGGGATTCGTCATAGATTTATGCACCTTGGGTAAGAAGTAAAAAATGGGGGTGATGGGGTTGGCGTTGAACAGGTACTGGTATTCTTCTTTAGTTAAAATCTCACACCTGAATGCTTTTAAAAGTATGGTTCTCAGTTCCTCCACAAAACCATCTTTTGGATCTCCTGGGAGGGGGGTGTATGAAGTCCTATCCCCCAGCAGTCTGTTTGCTTCTGCGACGTATGCCTCCCGGTCCATAATGACCAGCCCCCCCCCCCTTTATCAGCAGATTTTATAACAATGTTTTTGTTATCCTGAAGTTCCTTAATCGCCTTTGTTTCTCTGTTCGTGAGATTCTTCTCTTTAATATCCTCCATTTCAGTTTCGCATAGATCCTTTTTAACCAGATCATAAAAAATGCCCACATTGTGGCCTTTTGATTCCAAGGGATAAAATTTTGAAGTCGGTTTTAGTCCCGATTTGGATTGGTCATAATTGCGGATCACCGCATTTTCCTTTTTGAGAAAGTGCCTTTTGAGTGTTAGCTTCCGTACAAACTTGTTCAGATCTATGAAGACGTCAAACTTGTTCATGCCTTTTGTAGGTGCGTAGGAGAGACCTTTGTTCAGTAGTGAATGCAAATATTAGTATTAAATTCCACTGGTGCCCCTGATTACAGGGGTTTTTTGCATAGCATATATATATATATTGGATGTATATCCACTTCTTAATATCACCGCATAGAGCACAGGGACAGTAAATAATTATAGTATTTATAATGGAGGAGATTGGAAGGTGTTGGTTTTTTGCAGTGTTGAAATCTGTATAAAAAAACTGCATGAAAGCGGTGAGTGAAGATATTCATATACAGGAGTGAATCAGCGGCAGACAGGTTTCTTGGTGTGTTAGAAAGATAATCAGGTGTTAGCCTGGTTGTTAGAATAGATCAGCTTCTTTTTTGGCACCCACATTCCACGTAATGAAGTTAGTACAATATCCTCATAGCCCTTGCACACAAAGGTATTACAGCACCCAGTATTCCATGATGGTTCCCCATCTATGTACTAAACGGGGCCCAGCACTGCTTGGCTTCCAAGATCGAACGGAGTTGGGCATCTCCAGTGCGGTATGGCTGTATAATTGGCATGGTTTTTTGGAGGTATCATAATGTGATTACGTGGTTTGGAAGGTAGCCCAAATAGAAATAGAAGTAGAGAGAGGACAGGTTAATATAATATGAACAAGATGTAGTCCGCTTACGTTACAAAAAGGGGGCTATTTCATAGCCCTCGTTGAAGCCATCAGGGTGCAGGGTATTAAGTTCAAAAATCCAGTACATTTCCCTTTTTGATAAAAGGTTAGAGAGGTCTCCGCCTCTCTCGCCCAGTGAGAGTAGTTCATTGCCCTTGAAGGTTAGATCGTCCGGGTCCGAGTTGTGACAAGCATGGAAATGTTTCGATACTGCGTGTGTCAGTACTTTGTTTTTAATGTTCCTTATATGTTCCTGAGTGCGGATTTTCAAAGGTCTTTTCGTTTTACCTATGTACTTCATCCCACATGAGCACTCCAGCATGTATATCACTGACACCGTATTACAGTTAATGAACTGCTTAATCTTATAGTCTTTCTCTCCGTTTGTTTTCTTGAAGGTTTTTCTTATGGGGTGTACGTAGCGGCATACATTGCAGCGGCCGCATTTGTAACACCCGACGCATTTGGGCATGCTGGATCTTACTTCCGGGTTCCTCAGCATGCTTGGTGCCACCAGATCTTTAAGGTTTTGCGATTTCTTAAATACCACAAGAGGGTCTTTTGGGAGATAGTCTTTCAAAATCGGATCCATCAGGAGAATGTTCCAGTGTTTTTTTAGGGTTTTCTTAATAATGTTCTCATGTCTACTAAACGTAGTGACAAACCTCACTGTGTCATCTCTTTTTTCCTTGGATTTATATTTCAAAAGTTGTTTCCTCTCCAAATTCTTGGCCTTCAGGTTGGCTTCTTCCAAAAGATGGTTCGGATATCCTTTTTCTTTGAATCTTTCGGTGTATACCTGCAGTTGTTGGTCTCGGTCCTCAGTATCCTTACAGTTCCGAGCAATTCTGTTGAACTGGGAGAAGGGGATATTCTTCTTCCATTGTTGACTGTGATTGCTTCGGTAGTGTACGTAGCTGTTCATATCCACTTCCTTAATGTAGTTCTTGGTGATCACTTCATTACCTGTATGTGTCAGAACTAAGTCGAGGAACTCTATCTTCTCTGTGCTTTCCTTTGCAGTGAAATGAAGATTCATGGAATTATTGGATAAGTACGTGAAGAATTCTTTAAAACTTGCACCGTCACCGTCCCACACAAGCAAAATGTCATCTATATAACGTTTATAAAATGCAATATTTTGTTGGAATGGATGATCCTTAAAAATGTACTCATTTTCCCAATTTCCCATAAAAAGATTAGCGAAACTGGGCGCAAAAATTGTGCCTATTGAGGTGCCGCAGATTTGTAAAAAATAGGTATCTAAAAATTTAAAATAGTTACGTTTCAAAATAAAATTCATTAGTTCACATAAAAATATCCTGTGCTCCTCTGTGATCTCTGCATCCTTACTCAGGAATCCATTACAGGCCTCTACACCCTTGTCATGTTCTATGCAGGTGTAGAGCGACTGAACGTCTATGGTGATCCATCTATAAGTATCTTTCCATTCGAATGAGTCCATCAGGTTCAGGACGGATGTAGTGTCTTTTAAATAAGCTGGCAGGTTCAACACATGTTTCCTCAGAAATACATCCACGTATTCGGATAAGTGTGACGTCAGTGAATCTATCCCGGCCACAATGGGTCTTCCTGGGGGATTCGTCATAGATTTATGCACCTTGGGTAAGAAGTAAAAAATGGGGGTGATGGGGTTGGCGTTGAACAGGTACTGGTATTCTTCTTTAGTTAAAATCTCACACCTGAATGCTTTTAAAAGTATGGTTCTCAGTTCCTCCACAAAACCATCTTTTGGATCTCCTGGGAGGGGGGTGTATGAAGTCCTATCCCCCAGCAGTCTGTTTGCTTCTGCGACGTATGCCTCCCGGTCCATAATGACCAGCCCCCCCCCCTTTATCAGCAGATTTTATAACAATGTTTTTGTTATCCTGAAGTTCCTTAATCGCCTTTGTTTCTCTGTTCGTGAGATTCTTCTCTTTAATATCCTCCATTTCAGTTTCGCATAGATCCTTTTTAACCAGATCATAAAAAATGCCCACATTGTGGCCTTTTGATTCCAAGGGATAAAATTTTGAAGTCGGTTTTAGTCCCGATTTGGATTGGTCATAATTGCGGATCACCGCATTTTCCTTTTTGAGAAAGTGCCTTTTGAGTGTTAGCTTCCGTACAAACTTGTTCAGATCTATGAAGACGTCAAACTTGTTCATGCCTTTTGTAGGTGCGTAGGAGAGACCTTTGTTCAGTAGTGAACTTTCATATTTTGATAACGTGTGGCTTGATAAATTGAAGATACCCTTCGGTGTCGGATCTTCTAGTGGAGATGTCTTCTTTTGCTGTTGTAAATACTTGTTCCTCCTGCCCCCTCGACATCCTCTTCTTCTGCTAGTCTTCTTTTTAGAGGTGTCGTGTTCGTGACCTTCTCCTTCGGTATATTTCTTGCCATGGTTTTGAATCGTGTGCTTTTGCCTGGTGATAAAAAATCCTCCTCAGTTGCCGAGTTCAATCTTTGTAGTGTAGAAAATCTATTGGTGGTCTGTATATTCTGTCTTTTCTGTGGATAGTTCCTTCCGTTATCTATACCTCTTCTTGGTACAGATTGCCAATATTCCCTCTTTGTTCTCGGTTCAATCTTGTCATTTCCATTAAATCTGCTCCAATTCTTGACTTTGTTGTTCTCATAATCTTGCTTGTCCCGTACAAATTTCTTTCCTTTATTCCTTATAACCTCATCTTCAACTTGCTCCAGTTTCCTATTCAATACTTTTTCGTTGATCTTGAAATCCTCTTTGTCCTTGAATATTTCTAACTTCGTTTCAGTCTCTTTGATTTCTGTTTCCAGGGTGGAGATGATCCGTTTTTTCTCTGTCACCAGGATTTTCATTAGTTTAATTGAACAGCTGTGGAGTGTGTTATCCCATTCTTTCATGAATTCGGGGTTTTCTGTTCCAAATGTGGGCTGTTTGTTTATTCTGAGGCCCCTGGGTATTCGATCCACGCTGATATAGTGCTCCAACCCTTTAACGTCCCACCATGCCTTCACTTCTTTAATTAGTAGTCTTTCCATACTCCAGAATATCTCATCAAGTGAGTCCGTACTGGGTACGCTCTCAGTGGTATTGGTTTAATTAAAGATCTTATGGCATACATTATTTCTTTTGTTGGTGCGTTCCCCGGTTCTGAACATACTGTATGAGCGGTATCGGCTTATGGAAGGCAGCCGTAGGCAAAGATTACCATGGAAATTGCAAATAGAGGAAGGCTTGTCGGCGCTTAACCGCGATACCGAATTATACTAGAATGTAGACCAGAGTGTTATGAATGATTGAAAAGTTCTCCTTATTCAGACACTCCATTAGATATATTTGGGCGTCAGCTATACCTTAAAGAGAGAAGCGTTAGTAAAGTGCTTCATGTACAGTGTAAAGGTAAAAAGGAATAAGGTGATTTTCAGCGACCAATGGTGTCTTATAATTTGGAGGAGACTCAGTAAATTTTTTTTATAAAAAATAGTAAAATTTTTTAATAGACTGTAATTAGCACCAACATAAAAGTAAATAAATATAAATAAAAGCAATGGCCCTAAGACAAGGAGCCAGCAAATAAGTGAGAAATCAATGGAACTAATTAAAAGATGTAAAAAATGCATACAATTAATAGTTCAAGCTAATAAAAGACAGGAGAATGAATTCCTAACAATATAAAATTGGAAGTAAGATCAACATATAAATAGTATAAAAAAGGTTCTTAGCTTTTTTTGAGAGGATATATATCATAACACCCAACGCGTTTCGTCCTCTCTGGACTTCATCAAGGGGTGGCATATGACTGGGACAGATCATCTATATATACCTAAGTTAATGAGGAAGTGATTGTTACATCACTTCCTGTCAATTAACAATAGTCAAATTAGTCAATGTGTATACACATCAAAAACGAAGCTATAATAGCCTTGCAGCAAGGTATCCCCATGCTATGCAAAACCGCTTTAGAATGGAGTCATTATTGTGTTTAAAAAGTCATTTTTCACACTTTTAAGCTTGTGATCCTGGACTTCCTGTCCGGATCGTGGGTGACGTCACGTCCGCCCCACTTCCGGCGTCCGGCAATCCTCATTGCGCATGCGCCGACCGCGGGTTAGATGGTATCGTACGTCTGCTGTGCATATATTCTCCCTTCAGAGGCGGGGAAGAGTTCGTACAGCGGCGGCCATGTTCTTGAAGAATGTTCATCTCAAGCAACTGTTTGTGTGATCATGTGATCGCGGCGGCCATCTTTGTTGTGACTTTTCATATTAAAATATGCTCATTCGACCGAGAAAAGAGAAACAAATACAGTCAACAATGGAAGAAGAATATCCCCTTCTCCCAGTTCAACAGAATTGCTCGGAACTGTAAGGATACTGAGGACCGAGACCAACAACTGCAGGTATACACCGAAAGATTCAAAGAAAAAGGATATCCGAACCATCTTTTGGAAGAAGCCAACCTGAAGGCCAAGAATTTGGAGAGGAAACAACTTTTGAAATATAAATCCAAGGAAAAAAGAGATGACACAGTGAGGTTTGTCACTACGTTTAGTAGACATGAGAACATTATTAAGAAAACCCTAAAAAAACACTGGAACATTCTCCTGATGGATCCGATTTTGAAAGACTATCTCCCAAAAGACCCTCTTGTGGTATTTAAGAAATCGCAAAACCTTAAAGATCTGGTGGCACCAAGCATGCTGAGGAACCCGGAAGTAAGATCTAGCATGCCCAAATGCGTCGGGTGTTACAAATGCGGCCGCTGCAATGTATGCCGCTACGTACACCCCATAAGAAAAACCTTCAAGAAAACAAACAGAGAGAAAGACTATAAGATTAAGCAGTTCATTAACTGTAATACGGTGTCAGTGATATACATGCTGGAGTGCTCATGTGGGATGAAGTACATAGGTAAAACGAAAAGACCTTTGAAAATCCGCATTCAGGAACATATAAGGAACATTAAAAACAAAGTACTGACACACGCAGTATCGAAACATTTCCATGCTTGTCACAACTCGGACCCGGACGATCTAACCTTCAAGGGCATTGAACTAGTCTCACTGGGCGAGAGAGGCGGAGACCTCTCTAACCTTTTATCAAAAAGGGAAATGTACTGGATTTTTGAACTTAATACCCTGCACCCTGATGGCTTCAACGAGGGCTATGAAATAGCCCCCTTTTTGTAACGTAAGCTGACTACATCTTGTTCATATTATATTAACCTGTCCAGTCTCTCTACTTCTATTTCTATTTGGGCTACCTTCCAAACCACGTAATCACATTATGATACCTGTTTAGAAAATAAATAGGTGTATAAATTGCGCAGATTTAGTCCTAAATGATTACATATAATAAACCATTACTTCCCTTTTGTTTCTCTATGGGGAGTAACTTCTCGGATATCACCATGTATTGAATTGTCTGAACAGAAAAAAATAATATAACAATAGTGCAGACATCCAAAGCAGAAAACACAGAATGGTCCTTTAAATACCACACTCACAATGTGTCAATAGTTTGCGAGCATATCATAGGTCTCAGCTTGAAGGAGCGGGATTCTTCTGCTATCCACCTGAACTTCAGGTCATCGATCCAGAAATCCCACAGAGTCCGGATACTCCAAGGTACAAGTTCAGGATCAGGATCAGTCCAAATGCTCAGTCCACCAGGTAAAAAAGCCACACCGCTTAATGCATTTCGAACCTCACTGGGTTCTTCCTCAGAAGCGTTTGTGGCTGAACGGCTTTTCCTACATTTATACACATCTAAATTAACTAACATAATATCCATCAGCTGTGTCCAGATACCAGATCCTCCTTCAAATTTCGCGGGGAAGATGATGACATAATAATTGTCCAATAGCGAAGGCTTCACTTCGTCCTCCGTCGCTGCAGCGACGGAGGACGAAGTGAAGCCTTCGCTATTGGACAATGATTATGTCATCATCTTCCCCGCGAAATTTGAAGGAGGATCTGGTATCTGGACACAGCTGATGGATATTATGTTAGTTAATTTAGATGTGTATAAATGTAGGAAAAGCCGTTCAGCCACAAACGCTTCTGAGGAAGAACCCAGTGAGGTTCGAAATGCATTAAGCGGTGTGGCTTTTTTACCTGGTGGACTGAGCATTTGGACTGATCCTGATCCTGAACTTGTACCTTGGAGTATCCGGACTCTGTGGGATTTCTGGATCGATGACCTGAAGTTCAGGTGGATAGCAGAAGAATCCCGCTCCTTCAAGCTGAGACCTATGATATGCTCGCAAACTATTGACACATTGTGAGTGTGGTATTTAAAGGACCATTCTGTGTTTTCTGCTTTGGATGTCTGCACTATTGTTATATTATTTTTTTCAGTTCAGACAATTCAATACATGGTGATATCCGAGAAGTTACTCCCCATAGAGAAACAAAAGGGAAGTAATGGTTTATTATATGTAATCATTTAGGACTAAATCTGCGCAATTTATACACCTATTTATTTTCTAAACAGTTGTATATGGAAAATTAGTGGATTTTTCCAAGGTGTATATGCTGTATTTTTTAATGTCTGTCTAGCGCAAATTTGCACAAATACTTTTTATTGCATCAATTTTCTATTCACTTTTTTTGTGTTTTTGCTGCAGAAATGTTTACATATAGAGAAGATAGGAGAGAAATATCAAAACAAACCTTCCTACCCACCACTGACATTAATGTCAGTGATGAAAGTTTGGAATCTGTTTTTTGTAAATTAGAACCAATAATGTTAAAAGAAAATAGGATCTTCTGGGAAATAGTTACATTGGAGCAATATCAAATGTCAAAAATTATACCCAAGGGATTAAAAATTATAAAAACTCCATCCTTTGCCATATCTAGTAGTTCTTTTAAGAAAGACTGGGAAGTAATTCTCAATGATTGTTCTTGTGCCCTAATTGATTTAATTCTAAGGGAAAGGAGGGAGACATTGAAATTATTGAATAATGAAATAAATGATTTACAAATTATTATTCAACCTTATAAAGAACTACAGGATTTTATGAGAGCAGAGAAAGATCTGCTGTATAAAATAATGAAAAATACCAATGAGCTTCGAGAGAAAAAACAAAAAAAGTATCAGAGAGATCTTAAACAAATAGATGAAGATACTAATTTATCAATAATACAGTCTAATGCCCAAAAAAAACAAAAAGTAAATATTGACTCTAATAAGAATATCAGTAAAGGGGTATTACAAAAAGTGGTTAAATATCCCAATAGGGATGGTAAGTTTAATGGGAGGCCTAATGTAGAATCAGGTCACCAAAGAACAAACTACAGACAGGGCAATTGGAGGTCTAGAAATTATGAACAGGACTCGTATAGACAATCAAATTGGAGAAGAAACCGCCCCCAAATTGCAAGGTTCAATGAGGTAGAATCTTGGGTCCAAAAGCCTCCCAATAGGTTTCAACCTATTGAAAGAAATAACAGTTGGAGGGGTGAACAGGTTCAAGAACATAGATTCATGGATAGGGATCGTAGGGCCCTGAGAACCTCTAATAGGTATCACTTATTGGAACCGACTACCCCAGTAGAACCAAGTTCTCCTTTTCGTTGGGATTACAGATCAACGAGAAGGAGATAAGTTCTAGTACCCATAAAAATAAGAAAAGAGTACCGGTCCCAAAAAAATGTAAACGTGGAAAAAGGGCAGGTAAGAAGAAAAAAATTCAGCCTAAATTTAAATTACCACCAAAAAAGACAGAGTCCGATGGTAAGATTTTCAATTTAAGTAAAAGGATTTTGACCCCTGTAGAAATCAGGGTACTAAAAAAAGGGTTGAAATTTGCCCCTACAGGGGAAGTCGATCCTTTTGGTCTTTATATAGACACACAAAAATATATAAGAAAACTTACACTTAAAAAGTTTTTTATGAATAAAAATAAAGAGGGTACTGTTCAAGACATAGAGACTCTGTCAGGACGTGAAAAATTCAAGAATACTTCCAGTTTTAACCCAACTTATGAGAGGGGGAAATTCATCAATTGTTTCAACGAAGTCATTAATGACGAGTTGGAAAAACTGATGAAACAGAAAAAGAAGGTTAAATGCAATTTGTCTAAAAAAGAATATGAGGCAGTAAGATCACTAAAGGATGATAAGGAGGTGATCATTAAGCCAGCAGATAAGGGTGGTGGAGTGGTCCTGATGAACAAATTGGATTATATGGAGGAAATCATGAAACAACTAAACTCAGGGGATACTTATAAAAAATTAAGATCAGACCCCACACAGAGGATTAGTGAAGCCTTACTAACATTAACATCCAATGCATTAAAGGATGGAGTAATTAATGAAAAAGAACATGATTTCCTTAATATAAAAGAACCTTCAGTACCAACTATATACGTCCTTCCAAAGGTTCACAAGGACCCCCTCCACCCTCCCGGTCGTCCGATTATATCGGGGACTAACAGTTTAACTTCAAATTTGTCAGCATTAATTGACCACTTTCTACAGCCATTGGTAGTAAAAACCAAGGCGTATTTGAAAGATACGGGTGACGTTTTGAGAAAAATTACCAATGTTCAATATACCAGCTCTACCATTTTATGTAGTGCTGATGTATGCACTCTGTATACTGTTATCAAAAAAGAGAAAGGGCTGGAAGCTATCTCTTATTTCTTGGATAAAAGTGATTATGACGAGCTAACCAGAAAATTCGTTTTGGATGGTATAGGTTTTATATTAGATAATAATTATTTTTACTTCAATGGGACATACTATATCCAACAAGTAGGAACAGCTATGGGTACCAGATTTGCCCCCAGTTACGCCAATTTATACATGGCTTATTGGGAAGATCATAATATTTTTGGAGTCGATGGACTGGGGGCAGGTCTGGTATCCTGGCATCGTTATATCGATGATGTCCTATTCCTTTGGAATGGACATGAACAAGATCTTTCTATCTTCACAGATAAATTAAATCAAAATGACTTTAATCTTAAATTTGTAACAACAAGTAGTTCTAAGGAAATATCCTTCTTGGATCTATGTTTATATGTGGAAGATGACATCCTGAAGACTAAGACCTTCAGGAAGGCAACAGACTCCAACGGATATATAGAAATGGGAAGTTTACATCACCCTAACTGGCTAGACGGTATTCCGTTTAGCCAGTTCACACGTATTAAGCGGAACTGTAGTGATCAAACCACCTGTAATGAACAAATATTGGAAACTACCGATAGGTTCATTAATAAAGGCTATTCAGTGGAACTTATAAATAAAGCACGTATTAAAGTAGAGAATATCAATAGGGACGACCTTTTAAAGGAGAAGGACAAGAGCAAAAACCAAAAAATGAAAGAAACAAGTGGGCGTTCATTAGTCAGTTTAATCCCCTGCATAAGGATATTGAAAGAATCTTTAGAAGAAATTGGTATCTATTACAGAAAGATCCAGTTATAGGAAAAGAAATTCCCGATATACCCACCTTTATTTACAGGAAGGCACCATCTTTGAAGGATAAATTGGTAAGAAGTGCCATAGACGATAATATGAGAGTGAGTAATAGAACCAAGGGGTTCCATAGATGTGGACAGTGTTTGATGTGTAGAATGGTGAAGAGTACTTCTACTAAGATCACAGAGTTCACCGTAAATAATGAAACATACAGAATTAATGATTTTATTACATGTCAATCAAAAAATATAATCTATGGGATAGAATGCACATGCGGGCTACTTTATGTAGGCAGGACAAGTAGAAACTTAAAGACCCGTCTTGCAGAACATGTGTATAATATCCGGAAGGGTTTGGAAACACACTCACTTTCAGCTCATTTTAAAACTCATCACGATAAAAAAGAATGTTTTATAAAAAGGTTTTGGGGGATAGAGCAAGTTAAACCAACATGGCGGACCAAAGATTTAGAAAGGAGATTAGCTAAGAGTGAAATGAATTGGATTTTTAAGCTAAAATCCTTACAACCTAAAGGTCTTAACACCGACTTCGAGATGAAGTGGTTTTTATAGTGTCTATATGATTTTATTAATATATTTCTTAATTGTTTTATTATCAATTTTAATATTAATTTTCAAATTTATTGATCATTATTATGAATTTCGTTATTGTATGTCTGTTTAGGTCTTAAACTATATACATATCTATATATTTTTTTTTATGGTGCTGCTCTGAGTGACAGAGGAGGGTTTGGAACGCACACTTCCGCGTTTTGGAGGACACATCTCTGTATGTGACATGTGATGGGCGTGCGTCTCGTCCGTCACTGCGGACGACGGAGAACGGGAAGTGCTCATCTGGTCTGGTGCGCTATGCATGAACCGCAAGGGAGCCGGGTGGAACGCACGATGTCATTTCCTGTCCTCCGTCAGCAGCGACGGAGGACGAAGTGAAGCCTTCGCTATTGGACAATGATTATGTCATCATCTTCCCCGCGAAATTTGAAGGAGGATCTGGTATCTGGACACAGCTGATGGATATTATGTTAGTTAATTTAGATGTGTATAAATGTAGGAAAAGCCGTTCAGCCACAAACGCTTCTGAGGAAGAACCCAGTGAGGTTCGAAATGCATTAAGCGGTGTGGCTTTTTTACCTGGTGGACTGAGCATTTGGACTGATCCTGATCCTGAACTTGTACCTTGGAGTATCCGGACTCTGTGGGATTTCTGGATCGATGACCTGAAGTTCAGGTGGATAGCAGAAGAATCCCGCTCCTTCAAGCTGAGACCTATGATATGCTCGCAAACTATTGACACATTGTGAGTGTGGTATTTAAAGGACCATTCTGTGTTTTCTGCTTTGGATGTCTGCACTATTGTTATATTATTTTTTTCAGTTCAGACAATTCAATACATGGTGATATCCGAGAAGTTACTCCCCATAGAGAAACAAAAGGGAAGTAATGGTTTATTATATGTAATCATTTAGGACTAAATCTGCGCAATTTATACACCTATTTATTTTCTAAACAGTTGTATATGGAAAATTAGTGGATTTTTCCAAGGTGTATATGCTGTATTTTTTAATGTCTGTCTAGCGCAAATTTGCACAAATACTTTTTATTACATTATGATACCTCCAAAAAACCATGCCAATTATACAGCCATACCGCACTGGAGATGCCCAACTCCGTTCGATCTTGGAAGCCAAGCAGTACTGGGCCCAGTTAGTACATAGATGGGGAACCATCATGGAATACTGGGTGCTGTAATACCTTTGTGTGCAAGGGCTATGAGGATATTGTACTAACTTCATTACGTGGAATGTGGGTGCCAAAAAAGAAGCTGATCTATTCTAACAACAAGGCTAACACCTGATTATCTTTCTAACACACCAAGAAATCTGTCTGCCACTGATTCACTCCTGTATATGAATATCTTCACTCACCGCTTTCATGCAGTTTTTTTATACAGATTTTAACACTGCAAAAAACCAACACCTTCCAATCTCCTCCATTATAAATACTATAATTATTTACTATCCCTGTGCTCTATGCGGTGATATTAAGAAGTGGATATACATCCAATATATATATATATGCTATGCAAAAAAAACCTGTAATCAGGGGCACCAGTGGAATTTAATACTAATATTTGCATTCACAGTGGTCTTAAAATCATATTTGTTTCTCTTTTCTCGGTCGAATGAGCATATTTTAATATGAAAAGTCACAACAAAGATGGCCGCTGCGATCACATGATCACACAAACAGTTGCTTGAGATGAACATTCTTCAAGAACATGGCCGCCGCTGTACGAACTCTTCCCCGCCTCTGAAGGGAGAATATATGCACAGCAGACGTACGATACCATCTAACCCGCGGTCGGCGCATGCGCAATGAGGATTGCCGGACGCCGGAAGTGGGGCGGACGTGACGTCACCCACGATCCGGACAGGAAGTCCAGGATCACAAGCTTAAAAGTGTGAAAAATTACTTTTTAAACACAATAATGACTCCATTCTAAAGCGGTTTTGCATAGCATGGGGATACCTTGCTGCAAGGCTATTATAGCTTCGTTTTTGATGTGTATACACATTGACTAATTTGACTATTGTTAATTGACAGGAAGTGATGTAACAATCACTTCCTCATTAACTTAGGTATATAGATGATCTGTCCCAGTCATATGCCACCCCTTGATGAAGTCCAGAGAGGACGAAACGCGTTGAATGTTATGATATATATCCTCTCAAAAAAAGCTAAGAACCTTTTTTATACTATTTATATGTTGATCTTACTTCCAATTTTATATTGTTAGGAATTCATTCTCCTGTCTTTTATTAGCTTGAACTATTAATTGTATGCATTTTTTACATCTTTTAATTAGTTCCATTGATTTCTCACTTATTTGCTGGCTCCTTGTCTTAGGGCCATTGCTTTTATTTATATTTATTTACTTTTATGTTGGTGCTAATTACAGTCTATTAAAAAATTTTACTATTTTTTATAAAAAAAATTTACTGAGTCTCCTCCAAATTATAAGACACCATTGGTCGCTGAAAATCACCTTATTCCTTTTTACCTTTACACTGTACATGAAGAACTTTACCAACGCTTCTCTCTTTAAGGTATAGCTGACGCCCAAATATTTCTAAGGGAGTGTCTGAATAAGGAGAACTTTTCAATCATTCATAACACTCTGGTCTACATTCTAGTATAATTCGGTATCGCGGTTAAGCGCCGACAAGCCTTCCTCTATTTGCAATTTCCATGGTAATCTTTGCCTACGGCTGCCTTCCATAAGCCGATACCGCTCATACAGTATGTTCAGAACCGGGGAACGCACCAACAAAAGAAATAATGTATGCCATAAGATCTTTAATGAAACCAATACCACTGAGAGCGTACCCAGTACGGACTCACTTGATGAGTTATTCTGGAGTATGGAAAGACTACTAATTAAAGAAGCGAAGGCATGGTGGGACGTTAAAGGGTTGGAGCACTATATCAGCGTGGATCGAATACCCAGGGGCCTCAGAATAAACAAACAGCCCACATTTGGAACAGAAAACCCCGAATTCATGAAAGAATGGGATAACACACTCCACAGCTGTTCAATTAAACTAATGAAAATCCTGGTGACAGAGAAAAAATGGATCATCTCCACCCTGGAAACAGAAATCAAAGAGACTGAAACGAAGTTAGAAATATTCAAGGACAAAGAGGATTTCAAGATCAACGAAAAAGTATTGAATAGGAAACTGGAGCAAGTTGAAGATGAGGTTATAAGGAATAAAGGAAAGAAATTTGTACGGGACAAGCAAGATTATGAGAACAACAAAGTCAAGAATTGGAGCAGATTTAATGGAAATGACAAGATTGAACCGAGAACAAAGAGGGAATATTGGCAATCTGTACCAAGAAGAGGTATAGATAACGGAAGGAACTATCCACAGAAAAGACAGAATATACAGACCACCAATAGATTTTCTACACTACAAAGATTGAACTCGGCAACTGAGGAGGATTTTTTATCACCAGGCAAAAGCACACGATTCAAAACCATGGCAAGAAATATACCGAAGGAGAAGGTCACGAACACGACACCTCTAAAAAGAAGACTAGCAGAAGAAGAGGATGTCGAGGGGGCAGGAGGAACAAGTATTTACAACAGCAAAAGAAGACATCTCCACTAGAAGATCCGACACCGAAGGGTATCTTCAATTTATCAAGCCACACGTTATCAAAATATGAAAGTTCACTACTGAACAAAGGTCTCTCCTACGCACCTACAAAAGGCATGAACAAGTTTGACGTCTTCATAGATCTGAACAAGTTTGTACGGAAGCTAACACTCAAAAGGCACTTTCTCAAAAAGGAAAATGCGGTGATCCGCAATTATGACCAATCCAAATCGGGACTAAAACCGACTTCAAAATTTTATCCCTTGGAATCAAAAGGCCACAATGTGGGCATTTTTTATGATCTGGTTAAAAAGGATCTATGCGAAACTGAAATGGAGGATATTAAAGAGAAGAATCTCACGAACAGAGAAACAAAGGCGATTAAGGAACTTCAGGATAACAAAAACATTGTTATAAAATCTGCTGATAAAGGGGGGGGCTGGTCATTATGGACCGGGAGGCATACGTCGCAGAAGCAAACAGACTGCTGGGGGATAGGACTTCATACACCCCCCTCCCAGGAGATCCAAAAGATGGTTTTGTGGAGGAACTGAGAACCATACTTTTAAAAGCATTCAGGTGTGAGATTTTAACTAAAGAAGAATACCAGTACCTGTTCAACGCCAACCCCATCACCCCCATTTTTTACTTCTTACCCAAGGTACATAAATCTATGACGAATCCCCCAGGAAGACCCATTGTGGCCGGGATAGATTCACTGACGTCACACTTATCCGAATACGTGGATGTATTTCTGAGGAAACATGTGTTGAACCTGCCAGCTTATTTAAAAGACACTACATCCGTCCTGAACCTGATGGACTCATTCGAATGGAAAGATACTTATAGAATGGATCACCATAGACGTTCAGTCGCTCTACACCTGCATAGAACATGACAAGGGTGTAGAGGCCTGTAATGGATTCCTGAGTAAGGATGCAGAGATCACAGAGGAGCACAGGATATTTTTATGTGAACTAATGAATTTTATTTTGAAACGTAACTATTTTAAATTTTTAGATACCTATTTTTTTACAAATCTGTGGCACCGCAATGGGCACAATTTTTGCGCCCAGTTTCGCTAATCTTTTTATGGGAAATTGGGAAAATGAGTACATTTTTAAGGATCATCCATTCCAACAAAATATTGCATTTTATAAACGTTATATAGATGACATTTTGCTTGTGTGGGACGGTGACGGTGCAAGTTTTAAAGAATTCTTCACGTACTTATCCAATAATTCCATAAATCTTCATTTCACTGCAAAGGAAAGCACAGAGAAGATAGAGTTCCTCGACTTAGTTCTGACACATACAGGTAATGAAGTGATCACCAAGAACTACATTAAGGAAGTGGATATGAACAGCTACGTACACTACCGAAGCAATCACAGTCAACAATGGAAGAAGAATATCCCCTTCTCCCAGTTCAACAGAATTGCTCGGAACTGTAAGGATACTGAGGACCGAGACCAACAACTGCAGGTATACACCGAAAGATTCAAAGAAAAAGGATATCCGAACCATCTTTTGGAAGAAGCCAACCTGAAGGCCAAGAATTTGGAGAGGAAACAACTTTTGAAATATAAATCCAAGGAAAAAAGAGATGACACAGTGAGGTTTGTCACTACGTTTAGTAGACATGAGAACATTATTAAGAAAACCCTAAAAAAACACTGGAACATTCTCCTGATGGATCCGATTTTGAAAGACTATCTCCCAAAAGACCCTCTTGTGGTATTTAAGAAATCGCAAAACCTTAAAAATCTGGTGGCACCAAGCATGCTGAAGAACCCGGAAGTAAGATCTAGCATGCCCAAATGCGTCGGGTGTTACAAATGCGGCCGCTGCAATGTATGCCACTACGTACACCCCATAAGAAAAACCTTCAAGAAAACAAACGGAGAGAAAGACTATAAGATTAAGCAGTTCATTAACTGTAATACGGTGTCAGTGATATACATGCTGGAGTGCTCATGTGGGATGAAGTACAGAGGTAAAACGAAAAGACCTTTGAAAATCCGCATTCAGGAACAGATAAGGAACATTAAAAACAAAGTACTGACACACGCAGTATCAAAACATTTCCATGCTTGTCACAACTCGGACCCGGACGATCTAACCTTCAAGGGCATTGAACTAGTCTCACTGGGCGAGAGAGGCGGAGACCTCTCTAACCTTTTATCAAAAAGGGAAATGTACTGGATTTTTGAACTTAAAACCCTGCACCCTGATGGCTTCAACGAGGGCTATGAAATAGCCCCCTTTTTGTAACGTAAGCTGACTACATCTTGTTCATATTATATTAACCTGTCCTCTCTCTACTTCTATTTCTATTTGGGCTACCTTCCAAACCACGTAATCACATTATGATACCTCCAAAAAACCATGCCAATTATACAGCCATACCGCACTGGAGATGCCCAACTCCGTTCGATCTTGGAAGCCAAGCAGTGCTGGGCCCAGTTAGTACATAGATGGGGAACCATCATGGAATACTGGGTGCTGTAATACCTTTGTGTGCAAGGGCTATGAGGATATTGTACTAACTTCATTACGTGGAATGTGGGTGCCAAAAAAGAAGCTGATCTATTCTAACAACCAGGCTAACACCTGATTATCTTTCTAACACACCAAGAAATCTGTCTGCCGCTGATTCACTCCTGTATATGAATATCTTCACTCCCCGCTTTCATGCAGTTTTTTTATACAGATTTTAACACTGCAAAAAACCAACACCTTCCAATCTCCTCCATTATAAATACTATAATTATTTACTATCCCTGTGCTCTAGGCGGTGATATTAAGAAGTGGATATACATCCAATATATATATATATATGCTATGCAAAAAAACCCTGTAATCAGGGGCACCAGTGGAATTTAATACTAATATTTGCATTCACAGTGGTCTTAAAATCATATTTGTTTCTCTTTTCTCGATCGAATGAGCATATTTTAATATGAAAAGTCACAACAAAGATGGCCGCAGCGATCACATGATCACACAAACAGTTGCTTGAGATGAACATTCTTCAAGAACATGGCCGCCGCTGTACGAACTCTTCCCCGCCTCTGAAGGGAGAATATATGCACAGCAGACGTACGATACCATCTAACCCGCGGTCGGCGCATGCGCAATGAGGATTGCCGGACGCCGGAAGTGGGGCGGACGTGACGTCACCCACGATCCGGACAGGAAGTCCAGGATCACAAGCTTAAAAGTGTGAAAAATGACTTTTTAAACACAATAATGACTCCATTCTAAAGCGGTTTTGCATAGCATGGGGATACCTTGCTGCAAGGCTATTATAGCTTCGTTTTTGATGTGTATACACATTGACTAATTTGACTATTGTTAATTGACAGGAAGTGATGTAACAATCACTTCCTCATTAACTTAGGTATATATAGATGATCTGTCCCAGTCATATGCCACCCCTTGATGAAGTCCAGAGAGGACGAAACGCGTTGGGTGTTATGATATATATCCTCTCAAAAAAAGCTAAGAACCTTTTTTATACTATTTATATGTTGATCTTACTTCCAATTTTATATTGTTAGGAATTCATTCTCCTGTCTTTTATTAGCTTGAACTATTAATTGTATGCATTTTTTACATCTTTTAATTAGTTCCATTGATTTCTCACTTATTTGCTGGCTCCTTGTCTTAGGGCCATTGCTTTTATTTATATTTATTTACTTTTATGTTGGTGCTAATTACAGTCTATTAAAAATTTTTACTATTTTTTATAAAAAAAATTTACTGAGTCTCCTCCAAATTATAAGATACCATTGGTCGCTGAAAATCACCTTATTCCTTTTTACCCATATATATATATATGTATATATACCGGTAGTCAGCAAAATTCAGCAATGTCCTCCTACTATATACTTAGCACAACTACAATGCAGCACAGATATGGATAGTATACTTGATGACACATAGTTAGAGCAATGGCCTACTGTACCGTACTGCTATATATATATATACTGGTGGTCAGCAAAATTCTGCACTGTCCTCCTACTATATACTGCGCACAACTACAATGCAGCACATATAAGGATAGTATACTTGATGACACAGAGGTAGAGCAATGGCCTACTGTACCGTACTGCTATATATATATATATATATATATATATATATATTGGTGGTCAGCAAAATTCTGCACTGTCCTCCTACTATATACTGCACACAACTACAATGCAGCACAGATATGGATAGTATACTTGATGACACAGAGGTAGAGCAATGGCCTACTGTACCGTACTGCTATATATATATATATATACTGGTGGTCAGCAAAATTCTGCACTGTCCTCCTACTATATACTGCTCACAACTACAATGCAGCACAGATATGGATAGTATACTTGACAACACAGAGGTAGAGCAATGGCCTACTGTACCGTACTTCTATATATATATATATATATATATATATATATACTGGTGGTCAGCAAAATTCTGCACTGTCCTACTACTATATACTGCGCACAACTACAATGCAGCACAGATATGGATAGTATACTTGATGACACAGAGGTAGAGCAATGGCCTACTGTACCGTACTGCTATATATATATATATATATATATATATATATACTGGTGGTCAGCAAAATTCTGCACTGTCCTCCTCCTATATACTGTTAGGATTCTGTTCAGTATGTATCTGGTGTCAGCTGATCCATATGTGTTCTGTTCCTTGGCTCTGTGTACATGCAGCTCAGCAGGTGCACAGGGTTTGTAATTACTAGTGAACACTCCCAGCCTGGCCTTGTTCATTGGTTAGTGTGGCTGTTAAAGGCCAGCTAGCTGAGTTCTCAGACGCCGGTGATATTATACTACTTTCCTGCCTGAACTACCTGCATTGCCTGGTGTCTTCGTCCTAGCTCCTGTTCATGCCGAGAAGCCTGGTTTTCCAGTTCATGTAATCCTGCCACAACCATTCTTGCCAGCTCATGTTCATGCCAGAACTATTTAGTTAAGTATCATGGACTTTCACTGTGATCTGTGGATTCTCTAGTATTCACTATTCGTGTTACATGTTACTATGGACTACCTCTATGCCTGCATGCTGTTATGCTTTGTTATACAAATCCTGCAATCAGTTCCGTGGATTATATTACTCTGATTCTTTATTCAACTGTCTCATTACTCTGCTGCAATTCTCAGTCTGCAAACCCATTTACTCTTAGCTCACATTGTACCCTGGATTGTTACTGTGATTCCTCTGCCATACCTCATTATACCACTGCTATAATAAATACTTAGTATTCCTGCATTTCTGTGGACATTCATTTCCGGCAACAGTGATTGTTATACATTCTAGTCCTGTAATCAAGTCCTGGCTCTTAGCTGTTATATTACTCACCTGCTGTCCATAATCAGTGTAAGTGTGCTGCACATTTCAGTATTAAAGGGAGAGTCCATAGTCTGCTAACCTTTAATTCTGCTACAACATGCTCAAGTTATTACTGTATTCCCCAGTCAAGTCTGGTTAACCATTTCTATGTCACACTGCATCTGCCTGCATCTCCAGTAGTAATTCTCTCCTTGTAATTCACCTGCCAAACATTAGAGGCAGGTGAATCGTAACATTATCACCGGCCATAAAACACACTACTGGAGTAGTATGCTCAGCATGGACCCAGTCGTTTCAAGTCCAGTCCAGATCTCAGCCGGTCAGACTCATGTTGCAGATCCAGTTCCGGGTCTTCTGAGCAAGCTGCAGAACTTTGAGAGTACACAGACACTGCTGTTACAAGCCTTTTTAGGAATATCTTCTCGTGTGGATCTGCTGCAGCAGCAGAGTATTCCAACCTCTCAAAGTGTCCTGGAGGCAGTTAATCCTTGCCATAATCAGCCTGGTGAGGACAATATTGTTGGTACATTTTCTTGCAACTGTTCCAGGTCCTCTCTGTCCCATGGTGGAGTGAATCCTGAGCGACTGAGTAATTTGTTCGTGAAAATTGAGCAGTTACAAACGTTTTTTACTGGTATAACTCAATTGATACCAGAAATTTTTGGGAGTTTTCTGGACCTTTTCAAAGCTTACTCTCAGGTTTCTGAGACCAATGTGACTACAGACTCTTGCTTCCCCACTACTGAAATTCCCTCGTCAGGTTGGGGTGAAGGGAGATTTCGGAGTTACCTGCGACCCAGGCTTTCTAAAGCTGAACGCCAGCGGCGTATTGAGAATGGTCTCTGTCTCTATTGTGGGAGTGCTGAACACCTGATTAAAGACTGTTCATTATGCAGGTTCAGAAATAGTGATAAACTTCAGCCTTCCAGGGTTCAAGCTGATAAATCACTCAATGTTCTTCCAGACCCTATTTCTCCCAAAAAGCTTGCCCAAAAGAAAACTCTTATTTACAATTGGAGTCCTGTGACGAGGGGCTCAGAACTTAAATTTGGGAACCAGCAGGAAACTATTAAGTCTCTTATCAGCAGTGAGGTGTTCACCGCCTGTGCCCCAGGAGGGGTCTCGACTGGCTGTGCCCCAGGAGGGGACTCGTGTGCCAAAGCCCCAGGAGGGGACTCGTGTGCCAAAGCCCCAGGAGGGGACTCGTGTGCCAAAGCCCCAGGAGGGGACTCGTGTGCCAAAGCCCCAGGAGTGAACTCGTGTGCCAAAGCCCCAGGAGGGGTTCCCACTGCCCTTGCCTCACGGCATGAGGACCCGTCTGCCCTTGCCTCATGGCATGAGGACCCGTCTGCCCTTGCCTCACGGCATGAGGACCCATCTGCCCTTGCCTCATGGCATGAGGACCCGTCTGCCCTTGCCTCATGGCATGAGGACCCGTCTGCCCTTGCCTCATGGCATGAGGACCCGTCTGCCCTTGCCTCACGGCATGAGGACCCGTCTGCCCTTGCCTCACGGCATGAGGACCCGTCTGCCCTTGCCTCACGGCATGAGGACCCGTCTGCCCTTGCCTCGCGGCATGAGGACCCGTCTGCCCTTGCCTCGCGGCATGAGGACCCGTCTGCCCTTGCCTCGCGGCATGAGGACCCGTCTGCCCTTGCCTCGCGGCATGAGGACCCGTCTGCCCTTGCCTCGCGGCATGAGGACCCGTCTGCCCTTGCCTCGCGGCATGAGGACCCGCCTGCCCTTGCCTCGCGGCATGAGGACCCGCCTGCCCTTGCCTCACGGCATGAGGACGCTGTTTTCCCTTCCATCGGGCAAGCGAGGACTGCCGTGTCAACGGTCAGTCCAAATGTTGTCTTGTCTTTCAGGGTCACTAAGTCATCCAAGTCTGCCTTTCCAGAGGTCCGTGAAGTGCCTGCCTTTCCAGAGGTCCGTGAGGTGCCTGCCTTTCCAGAGGTCCGTGAGGTGCCTGCCTTTCCAGAGGTCCGTGAGGTGCCTGCCTTGCCAGAGGTCCGAGAGGTGTCCGCCTTGCCAGAGGTCCGAGAGGTGTCCGCCTTGCCAGAGGTCCGAGAGGTGTCCGCCTTGCCAGAGGTCCGAGAGGTGCCCGCCTTGCCAGAGGTCCGAGAGGTGCCCGCCTTGCCAGAGGTCCGAGAGGTGCCCGCCTTGCCAGAGGTCATGCCAAGGCCTGTCCAGCCCCAGGAGGGGGTTCTGCCTGTCCAGCCCCAGGAGGGGGTTCTGCCTGTCCAGCCCCAGGAGGGGGTTCTCCCTGTCCAGCCCCAGGAGGGGGTTCTGCCCGTCCAGCCTCAGGAGGGGGCTCTGCCTGTCCAGATTCCAGAAAGGGTAGTTGATGGCCTCTCACCAAAAGGGTCATCAAACCCTGAAGTCCCAGGATGGGTTCCAGTTTTTGTGTCCAGTTCTGAAGCCCTAGAAAGGGCATCTGATTCAAGTTCTAGTGTTAAACATTGTGCCTCAGAGTTGATTTCCAGTGTGAACACAGCTTTCTCAGACTGTATCCAAAGTGCCTCCAAACACTATCATGTCGCATCTGTTAGCTTTAGTTCCAAGAAAAATCTCCATTGTAATACTCCAGGGAATATTGTCTTTGAAGGAGATCTTGCCCAATTCCGTGCCCTGGCTCGTCAGTATCTCGTATACATCGAATCAGACTCGTCAATCAGCATCACTCCTGCCAATGCAGTTAATTATTTCCTCAGATCCTTCAGAGGGGAAGCTTTGGACTGGGCCAAAACCTTCATCAAGTCCAAAAATCCATTGCTCACTGATCTTCCTGCCTTCATTAAAGCGGTACAACAAAGATTCACCCCAAAATCAGACTGTTCAAACTTGTTCATAAATTCAAATTCTGTCGTATCTATTTCCAGTCAAAGTTTACCTGTTCCGGTCAGTAAAGTTAAGTTAACTGCTTCTGCTAATGAGTCTCCATGTCTTGCTGATCCTAAAGAGAAATTTCCTGCCCTACCGGTTCCCGGGAAGAACCTTAAGTTTCGTAAGTCTCAAGTAGAGGCTTCATGTCCTGTCGGTCCTGAGAAAGTTCTTCCTTCTGTCAAGCCTGAAAAGAAAGTCCAGTCTGTGGGTCCTGTTAAAGACTCTCATTCTTTTGGTCCTGACCAAGACCCAGACCCTATTATCTTTAATCGGAGGTTGGAGCAATTTCGAGATCTGTTTCTTCAAGTTCGGGAATTGGGTCCATGCCTTTCCTCTGATGCTGAGATAATTCTATCCTTGGGCATGGCCTTCAAGGGGGAGGCTCTGAAATGGCTTAAACCACTCATCTCTTCCAACGATCCTGTTCTTCGAGACTTGAAAGCCTTCAGTAATGCTGTAACTAAAAGATTTAGTGGTCCTGAAATTGATTTTTCTGAATGTTCTGGGAGTCCTGCCTTGTCCACGAAAGAATCTTCTATTACTGAAGTCGGATCTCCTTTGAGGAACCTGCGCACGAATGACTCTTCATCTTACAAAGACTGCAGGCTTCCAAAATCTTCAAAACAACAAACCAAGTACATAACTTCTGGCTGTATGTCATTCTCCTCCCCATACAATTGGTCTTCTGAAAATTCCTGTCAGATGAACTCATCATCTGCTCAGTCTGTCAAGTTTTTATCTCCTGCTAAGAAAGCTGTGGTTTTGCCTTGTGACGTTGACTCCAATTCGGATTATGACTCAGTAGCTGAAGAAGCTTTGTTACTGGAGTCACCTGTAAGCTATGACAATGTCTTTATGCTTCCAGTGGTAAAACCAAAACGGTCCCGTAAGAAGAAGCATCGTCGGAGATCTTGAACTTATGATTTATCTCTAAGACTTTTTGTTTCCCTTAGTCCTGTTCGGGTGTCCGGAGACCACCCTGAAGGGGGGGGGGGGTAATGTTAGGATTCTGTTCAGTATGTATCTGGTGTCAGCTGATCCATATGTGTTATGTTCCTTGGCTCTGTGTACATGCAGCTCAGCAGGTGCACAGGGTTTGTAATTAATAGTGAACACTCCCAGCCTGGCCTTGTTCATTGGTTAGTGTGGCTGTTAAAGGCCAGCTAGCTGAGTTCTCAGACGCCGGTGATATTATACTACTTTCCTGCCTGAACTACCTGCATTGCCTGGTGTCTTCGTCCTAGCTCCTGTTCATGCCGAGAAGCCTGGTTTTCCAGTTCATGTAATCCTGCCACAACCATTCTTGCCAGCTCATGTTCATGCCAGAACTATTTAGTTAAGTATCATGGACTTTCACTGTGATCTGTGGATTCTCTAGTATTCACTATTCGTGTTACATGTTACTATGGACTTCCTCTATGCCTGCATGCTGTTATGCTTTGTTATACAAATCCTGCAATCAGTTCCGTGGATTATATTACTCTGATTCTTTATTCAACTGTCTCATTACTCTGCTGCAATTCTCAGTCTGCAAACCCATTTACTCTTAGCTCACATTGGGGCAGATGTATTAACCTGGAGAAGGCATAAGGAAGTGATAAACCAGTGATATGTGCAAGGTGATAGAGGCACCAGCCAATCAGCTCCGATATGTAAATTAACAGTTAGGATCTGATTGGCTGGTGCCTTTATCACCTTGCACATATCACTGGTTTATCACTTCCTTATGCCGTCTCCAGGTTAATACATCTGCCCCATTGTACCCTGGATTGTTACTGTGATTCCTCTGCCATACCTCATTATACCACTGCTATAATAAATACTTAGTATTCCTGCATTTCTGTGGACATTCATTTCCGGCAACAGTGATTGTTATACATTCTAGTCCTGTAATCAAGTCCTGGCTCTTAGCTGTTATATTACTCACCTGCTGTCCATAATCAGTGTAAGTGTGCTGCACATTTCAGTATTAAAGGGAGAGTCCATAGTCTGCTAACCTTTAATTCTGCTACAACGTGCTCAAGTTATTACTGTATTCCCCAGTCAAGTCTGGTTAACCATTTCTATGTCACACTGCATCTGCCTGCATCTCCAGTAGTAATTCTCTCCTTGTAATTCACCTGCCAAACATTAGAGGCAGGTGAATCGTAACATATACTGTGCACAACTACATTGCAGCACAGATATGGATAGTATACTTGACGACACAGAGGTAGAGCAATGGCCTACTGTACCATACTGCTATATATATATATATACTGGTGGTCAGCAAAATTCTGCACTGTCCTCCTACTATATACTGCGCACAACTACAATGCAGCACAGATATGGATAGTATATTTGACGACACAGAGGTAGAGCAATGGCCTACTGTACCGTACTTCTATATATATATATATATATATATACCGGTGGTCAGCAAAATTCTGCACTGTCCTCCTACTATATACTGCGCACAACTACAATGCAGCACAGATATGGATAGTTTACTTGACGACACATAGTTAGAGCAATGGCCTACTGTACCGTAATGCTATATATATATATATACTGGTGGTCAGCAAAAATCTGCACTGTCCTCCTACTATATACTGCGCACAACTACAATGCAGCACATATATGGATAGTATACTTGATGACACAGAGGTAGAGCAATGGCCTACTGTACCGTACTGCTATATATATATATATATACTGGTGGTCAGCAAAATTCTGCACTGTCCTCCTACTATATACTGCGCACAACTAAAATGCAGCACAGATATGGATAGTATACTTGACGACACAGAGGTAGAGCAATGGCCTACTATACCGTACTACTATATATATATACTGGTGGTCAGCAAAATTCTGCACTGTCCTCCTACTATATACTGCGCACAACTACAATGTAGCACAGATATGGATAGTATACTTGACGACACAGAGGTAGAGCAATGGCCTACTGTACCGTACTGCTATATATATATATACTGGTGGTCAGCAAAATTCTGCACTGTCCTCCTACTATATACTGCGCACAACTACAATGCAGCACAGATATGGATAGTATACTTGACGACACAGAGGTAGAGCAATAGACTACTGTACCGTACTGCTATATATATATATATATATACTGGTGGTCAGCAAAATTCTGCACTGTCCTCCTACTATCTACTGCACAAAACTACAATGCAGCACAGATAAGGATAGTATACTTGACGACACACAGGTAGAGCAATGGCCTACTGTACCTTACTGCTATATATATGTATATATATATATATATACTGGTGGTCAGCTAAATTCTGCACTGTCCTCCTACTATATACTGTGCACAACTACAATGCAGCACAGATATGGATAGTATACTTGACGACACAGAGGTAGAGCAATGGCCTACTTTACCGTACTGCTATATATATATATATATATATATATATATATATATATACTGGTGGTCAGCAAAATTCTGCACTGTCCTCCTACTATATACTGCGCACAACTGCAATGCAGCACAGATATGGATAGTATACTTGACGACACAGAGGTAGAGCAATGGCCTACTGTACCGTACTTCTATATATATATATATATATATACCGGTGGTCAGCAAAATTCTGCACAGTCCTCCTACTATATACTGCGCACAACTACAATGCAGCACAGATATGGATAGTAAACTTGACGACACATATTTAGAGCAATAGCCTACTGTACTGTACTGCTATATATATATATATACTGGTGGTCAGCAAAATTCTGCACTGTTCTCCTACTATATACTGCGCACAACTACAATGCAGCACAGATATGGATAGTATACTTGATGACACATAGGTAGAGCAATGGCCTACTGTACCGTACTGCTATATATATATATATATATATATATATATATACTGGTGGTCAGCAAAATTCTGCACTGTCCTCCTACTATATACTGCGCACAACTACAATGCAGCACAGATATGGATAGTATACTTGATGACACAGAGGTAGAGCAATGGCCTACTGTACCATACTTCTATATATACATATATATATATATATATATACCGGTGGTCAGCAAAATTCTGCACTGTCCTCATACTATATACTTCGAACAACTACAATGCAGCACAGATATGGATAGAATACTTGACGACACAGAGGTAGAGCAATGGCCTACTATACCATACTGCTATATTTATATACTGTTGGTCAGCAAAATTCTGCACTGTCCTCCTACTATATACTATGCACAACTACAATGCAGCACAGATAAGGATAGTATACTTGACGACACACAGGTAGAGCAATGGCCTACTGTACCTTACTGCTATATATATATATATATATATATATATATACTGGTGGTCAGCTAAATTCTGCACTGTCCTCCTACTATATACTGTGCACAACTACAATGCAGCACAGATATGGATAGTATACTTGACGACACAGAGGTAGAGCAATGGCCTACTTTACCGTACTGCTATATATATATATATATATATATACTGGTGGTCAGCAAAATTCTGCACTGTCCTCCTACTATATACTGCGCACAACTGCAATGCAGCACAGATATGGATAGTATACTTGACGACACAGAGGTAGAGCAATGGCCTACTGTACCGTACTTCTATATATATATATATATATATACCGGTGGTCAGCAAAATTCTGCACAGTCCTCCTACTATATACTGCGCACAACTACAATGCAGCACAGATATGGATAGTAAACTTGACGACACATATTTAGAGCAATAGCCTACTGTACTGTACTGCTATATATATATATATACTGGTGGTCAGCAAAATTCTACACTGTTCTCCTACTATATACTGCGCACAACTACAATGCAGCACAGATATGGATAGTATACTTGATGACACAGAGGTAGAGCAATGGCCTACTGTACCGTACTGCTATATATATATATATATATATATACTGGTGGTCAGCAAAATTCTGCACTGTCCTCCTACTATATACTGCGCACAACTACAATGCAGCACAGATATGGATAGTATACTTGACGACACAGAGGTAGAGCAATGGCCTACTGTACCATACTTCTATATATATATATATATATATATATATATATATATATACCGGTGGTAAGCAAAATTCTGCACTGTCCTCATACTATATACTTCGAACAACTACAATGCAGCACAGATATGGATAGAATACTTGACGACACAGAGGTAGAGCAATGGCCTACTATACCATACTGCTATATTTATATACTGTTGGTCAGCAAAATTCTGCACTGTCCTCCTACTATATACTACGCACAACTACAATGCAGCACAGATATGGATAGTATACTTGACGACACAGAGGTAGAGCAATGGACTACTGTACCGTACTGCTATATATATATATATATACTGGTGGTCAGCAAAATTCTGCACTGTCCTCCTACTATATACTGTGCACAACTACAATGCAGCACAGATATGGATAGTATACTTGATGACACACATGTAGAGCAATAGCCTACTGTACCGTACTGCTATATATATATATATATATATATATATATATATACTGGTGGTCAGCTAAATTCTGCACTGTCCTCCTACTTTATACTGTGCACAACTACAATGCAGCACAGATATGGATACTATACTTGAAGACACAGAGGTAGAGCAATGGCCTACTGTACCATACTGCTATATATATACTGGTGGTCAGCAAAATTCTGCACTGTCCTCCTACTATATACTGCGCACAACTACAATGCAGCACAGATATGGATAGTATACTTGACGACACAGAGGTAGAGTAATGGCCTACTGTACCGTACTTCTATATATATATATATATATATATATATTTATATACCGGTGGTCAGCAAAATTCTGCACTGTCCTCCTACTATATACTGTGCACAACTACAATGCAGCACAGATATGGATAGTTTACTTGACGACACATAGTTAGAGCAATAACCTACTGTACCGTAATGCTATATATATATACTGGTGGTCAGCAAAAATCTGCACTGTCCTCCTACTATATACTGCGCACAACTACAATGCAGCACATATATGGATAGTATACTTGACAACACAGAGGTAGAGCAATGGCCTACTATACCGTACTACTATATATATATACTGGTGGTCAGCAAAATTCTGCACTGTCCTACTACTATATACTGTGCACAACTACAATGTAGCACAGATATGGATAGTATACTTGACGACACAGAGGTAGAGCAATGGCCTACTGTACCGTACTTCTATATATATATATATATATACCGGTGGTCAGCAAAATTCTGCACTGTCCTCCTACTATATACTGCGCACAACTACAATGCAGCACAGATATGGATAGTTTACTTGACGACACATAGTTAGAGCAATGGCCTACTGTACCGTAATGCTATATATATATATACTGGTGGTCAGCAAAATTCTGTACTGTCCTACTACTATATACTGCGCACAACTACAATGCAGCAAAGATATGGATAGTATACTTGACAACACAGAGGTAGAGCAATGGCCTACTATACCGTACTACTATATATATATACTGGTGGTCAGCAAAATTCTGCACTGTCCTACTACTATATACTGCGCACAACTACAATGTAGCACAGATATGGATAGTATACTCGACGACACAGAGGTAGAGCAATGGACTACTGTACCGTACTGCTATATATATATATATATATACTGGTGGTCAGCAAAATTCTGCACTGTCCTCCTACTATATACTGTGCACAACTACAATGCAGCACAGATATGGATAGTATACTTGATGACACACATGTAGAGCAATAGCCTACTGTACCGTACTGCTATATATATATATATATATATATATATATATATACTGGTGGTCAGCTAAATTCTGCACTGTCCTCCTACTTTATACTGTGCACAACTACAATGCAGCACAGATATGGATACTATACTTGAAGACACAGAGGTAGAGCAATGGCCTACTGTACCATACTGCTATATATATACTGGTGGTCAGCAAAATTCTGCACTGTCCTCCTACTATATACTGCGCACAACTACAATGCAGCACAGATATGGATAGTATACTTGACGACACAGAGGTAGAGTAATGGCCTACTGTACCGTACTTCTATATATATATATATATATATATATTTATATACCGGTGGTCAGCAAAATTCTGCACTGTCCTCCTACTATATACTGTGCACAACTACAATGCAGCACAGATATGGATAGTTTACTTGACGACACATAGTTAGAGCAATAACCTACTGTACCGTAATGCTATATATATATACTGGTGGTCAGCAAAAATCTGCACTGTCCTCCTACTATATACTGCGCACAACTACAATGCAGCACATATATGGATAGTATACTTGACAACACAGAGGTAGAGCAATGGCCTACTATACCGTACTACTATATATATATACTGGTGGTCAGCAAAATTCTGCACTGTCCTACTACTATATACTGTGCACAACTACAATGTAGCACAGATATGGATAGTATACTTGACGACACAGAGGTAGAGCAATGGCCTACTGTACCGTACTTCTATATATATATATATATATACCGGTGGTCAGCAAAATTCTGCAATGTCCTCCTACTATATACTGCGCACAACTACAATGCAGCACAGATATGGATAGTTTACTTGACGACACATAGTTAGAGCAATGGCCTACTGTACCGTAATGCTATATATATATATACTGGTGGTCAGCAAAATTCTGTACTGTCCTACTACTATATACTGCGCACAACTACAATGCAGCAAAGATATGGATAGTATACTTGACAACACAGAGGTAGAGCAATGGCCTACTATACCGTACTACTATATATATATACTGGTGGTCAGCAAAATTCTGCACTGTCCTACTACTATATACTGCGCACAACTACAATGTAGCACAGATATGGATAGTATACTCGACGACACAGAGGTAGAGCAATGGCCTACTGTACCGTACTGCTATATATATATATACTGGTGGTCAGCAAAATTCTGCACTGTCCTCCTACTATATACTTCGCACAACTACAATTCAGCACAGATATTGATAGTATACTTGACGACACATAGGTAGAGCAATGGCCTACTATACCATACTGCTATATATATATACTGTTGGTCAGCAAAATTCTGCACTGTCCTCCTACTATATACTGCGCACAACTACAATGCAGAACAGATATGGATAGTATACTTGACGACACAGAGGTAGAGCAATGGACTACTGTACCGTACTGCTATATATATATATACTGGTGGTCAGCAACATTCTGCACTGTCCTCCTACTATATACTGTGCACAACTACAATGCAGCACAGATATGGATAGTATACTTGACGACACACATGTAGAGCAATAGCCTACTGTACCGTACTGCTATATATATATATATATATTATATATATATACTGGTGGTCAGCTAAATTCTGCACTGTCCTCCTACTTTATACTGTGCACAACTACAATGCAGCACAGATATGGATAGTATACTTGACGACACAGAGGTAGAGCAATGGCCTACTGTACCATACTGCTATATATATATATATACTGGTGGTCAGCAAAATTCTGCACTGTCCTCCTACTATATACTGCGCACAACTACAATGCAGCACAGATATTGATAGTATACTTGACGACACAGAGGTAGAGTAATGGCCTGCTGTACCGTACTTCTATATATATATATATATATATTTATATACCGGTGGTCAGCAAAATTCTGCACTGTCCTCCTACTGTATACTGTGC
The DNA here is from genome assembly GCF_028390025.1 of Pseudophryne corroboree. Lineage (NCBI taxonomy): Eukaryota > Metazoa > Chordata > Amphibia > Anura > Myobatrachidae > Pseudophryne > Pseudophryne corroboree. The sequence goes on along the minus strand of NC_086453.1, from coordinate 203,529,467 downwards.
ACAACTACATTGCAGCACAGATATGGATAGTTTACTTGACGACACATAGTTAGAGCAATAACCTACTGTACCGTAATGCTATATATATATACTGGTGGTCAGCAAAAATCTGCACTGTCCTCCTACTATATACTGCGCACAACTACAATGCAGCACATATATGGATAGTATACTTGACAACACAGAGGTAGAGCAATGGCCTACTATACCGTACTACTATATATATATACTGGTGGTCAGCAAAATTCTGCACTGTCCTACTACTATATACTGTGCACAACTACAATGTAGCACAGATATGGATAGTATACTTGACGACACAGAGGTAGAGCAATGGCCTACTGTACCGTACTTCTATATATATATATATATATACCGGTGGTCAGCAAAATTCTGCACTGTCCTCCTACTATATACTGCGCACAACTACAATGCAGCACAGATATGGATAGTTTACTTGACGACACATAGTTAGAGCAATGGCCTACTGTACCGTAATGCTATATATATATATACTGGTGGTCAGCAAAATTCTGTACTGTCCTACTACTATATACTGCGCACAACTACAATGCAGCACAGATATGGATAGTATACTTGACAACACAGAGGTAGAGCAATGGCCTACTATACCGTACTACTATATATATATACTGGTGGTCAGCAAAATTCTGCACTGTCCTACTACTATATACTGCGCACAACTACAATGTAGCACAGATATGGATAGTATACTCGACGACACAGAGGTAGAGCAATGGCCTACTGTACCGTACTGCTATATATATATATATATACTGGTGGTCAGCAAAATTCTGCACTGTCCTCCTACTATATACTTCGCACAACTACAATTCAGCACAGATATTGATAGTATACTTGACGACACATAGGTAGAGCAATGGCCTACTATACCATACTGCTATATATATATACTGTTGGTCAGCAAAATTCTGCACTGTCCTCCTACTATATACTGCGCACAACTACAATGCAGAACAGATATGGATAGTATACTTGACGACACAGAGGTAGAGCAATAGACTACTGTACCGTACTGCTATATATATATATATATATATATATATATATATATACTGGTGGTCAGCAAAATTCTGCACTGTCCCCCTACTATCTACTGCGCACAACTACAATGCAGCACAGATATGGATAGTATACTTGACGACACACAGGTAGAGCAATGGCCTACTGTACCGTACTGCTATATATATATATATATATATATATATATATACTGGTGGTCAGCTAAATTCTGCACTGTCCTCCTACTATATACTGTGCACAACTATAATGCAGCACAGATATGGATAGTATACTTGACGACACAGAGGTAGAGCAATGGCCTACTGTACCGTAGTGCTATATATATATATACTGGTGGTCAGCAAAATTCTGCACTGTCCTCCTACTATATACTGCGCACAACTACAATGCAGCACAGATATGGATAGTATACTTGACGACACAGAGGTAGAGCAATGGCCTACTGTACCGTACTTCTATATATATATATATATATATATACCGATGGTCAGCAAAATGCTGCACAGTCCTCCTATTATATACTGCGCACAACTACAATGCAGCACAGATATGGATAGTATACTTGACGACACATAGTTGGAGCAATAGCCTACTGTACTGTACTGCTATATATATATACTGGTGGTCAGCAAAATTCTGCACTGTTCTCCTACTATATACTGCGCACAACTACAATGCAGCACAGATATGGATAGTATACTGGACGACACAGAGGTAGAGCAATGGCCTACTGTACCGTACTGCTATATATATATACCGGTGGTCAGCAAAATTCTGTACTGTCCTACTATATACTTCGCACAACTACAATGCAGCACACATATGGATGGTATACTTGACGACACAGAGGTAGAGCAATGGCCTACTATACCGTACTGCTATATATATATATATATATATACTGTTGATCAGCAAAATTCTGCACTGTCCTCCTACTATATACTGCGCACAACTACAATGCAGCACAGATATGGATAGTATACTTGATGACACAGAGGTAGAGCAATGGCCTACTGTACCGTACTTCTATATATATTTATATATAGCGGTGGTCAGCAAAATTCTGCACTGTCCTCCTACTATATACTGTGCACAATTACAATGCAGCACAGATATGGATAGTATACTTGACGACACATGGTTAGAGCAATGGCTTACTGTACCGTACTGCTATATATATATACTGGTGGTCAGCAAAATTCTTCACTGTCCTCCTACTATATACTGCGCACAACTACAATGCAGCACATATATGGATAGTATACTTGATGACACAGAGGTAGAGCAATGGCCTACTGTACCGTACTGCTATATATATATACTGGTGGTCAGCAAAATTCTGCACTGTCAAACTACTATATACTGCGCACAACTACAATGCAGCACAGATATGGATAGTATACTTGACGACACAGAGGTAGAGCAATGGCCTACTGTACCGTACTTCTATATATATTTATATATACCGGTGGTCAGCAAAATTCTGCCCTGTCCTCCTACTATATACTGTGCACAACTACAATGCAGCACAGATATGGATAGTATACTTGATGACACAGAGGTAGAGCAATGGCCTACTATGCCGTACTGCTATATATATATATATACTGTTTGTCAGCAAAATTCTGCACTGTCCTCCTACTATATACTGCGCACAACTACAATGCAGCACAGATATGGATAGTATACTTGACGACACAGAGGTAGAGCAATAGACTACTGTATCGTACTGCTATATATATATACTGGTGGTCAGCAAAATTCTGCACTGTCCTCCTACAATCTACTGCGCACAACTACAATGCAGCACAGATATGGATAGTATACTTGACGACACACAGGTAGAGCAATGGCCTACTGTACCGTACTGCTATATATATATGTATATATATATATATATATATATATATATATATATATATACTGGTGGTCAGCTAAATTCTGCACTGTCCTCCTACTATATACTGTGCACAACTACAATGCAGCACAGATATGGATAGTATACTTGACGACACAGAGGTAGAGCAATGGCCTACTTTACCGTACTGCTATATATATATACTGGTGGTCAGCAAAATTCTGCACTGTCCTCCTACTATATACTGCGCACAACTACAATGCAGCACAGATATGGATAGTATACTTGACGACACAGAGGTAGAGCAATGGCCTACTGTACCGTACTTCTATATATATATATATATATATATATATATATATATATACCGGTGGTCAGCAAAATGCTGCACAGTCCTCCTACTATATACTGCGCACAACTACAATGCAGCACAAATATGGATAGTATACTTGACGACACATAGTTAGAGCAATAGCCTACTGTACTGTACTGCTATATATATATACTGGTGGTCAGCAAAATTCTGCACTGTTCTCCTACTATATACTGCGCACAACTACAATGCAGCACAGATATGGATAGCATACTTGATGACACAGAGGTAGAGCAATGGCCTACTGTACCGTACTGCTATATATATATACTGGTGGTCAGTAAAATTCTGCACTGTCCTCCTACTATATACTGCTCACAACTACAATGCAGCACAGATATGGATAGCATACTTGACGACACAGAGGTAGAGCAATGGCCTACTGTACCGTACTGCTATATATATATACTGGTGGTCAGCAAAATTCTGCACTGTCCTACTACTATATACTGCGCACAACTACAATGCAGCACAGACATGGATAGTATACTTGACGACACAGAGGTAGAGCAATGGCCTACTGTACCGTACTGCTATATATATATATATATATATACTGGTGGTCAGCAAAATTCTGCACTGTCCTCCTACTATATACTGCGCACAACTACAATACAGCACAGATATGGATAGTATACTGGACGACACAGAGGTAGAGCAATGGCCTACTGTACCGTACTGCTATATATATATACTGGTGGTCAGCAAAATTCTGTACTGTCCTACTATATACTTCGCACAACTACAATGCAGCACACATATGGATGGTATACTTGACGACACAGAGGTAGAGCAATGGCCTACTATACCGTACTGCTATATATATATATATATATATATACTGTTGATCAGCAAAATTCTGCACTGTCCTCCTACTATATACTGCGCACAACTACAATGCAGCACAGATATGGATAGTATACTTGACGACACAGAGGTAGAGCAATGGACTACTGTACCGTACTGCTATATATATATATATATATACACTGGTGGTCAGCAAAATTCTGCACTGTCCTCCTACTATATACTGCGCACAACTACAATGCAGCACAGATATGGATATTATACTTGACGACACAGAGGTAGAGCAATGGCCTACTGTACCGTACTGCTATATATATATATATATATATATATACTGGTGGTCAGCAAAATTCTGCACTGTCCTCCTACTATATACTGCGCACAACTACAATACAGCACAGATATGGATAGTATACTTGACGACACAGAGGTAGAGCAATGGCCTACTGTACCGTACTTCTATATATTTCTATATATATATATATATATATATACCGGTGGTCAGCAAAATTCTGCACTGTTCTCCTACTGCAGTGGTTCCCAAACTGTGTGCCGTGGTACCCTGGGGTGCCGCGGGACACTTGCAGGGGTGCCTCAGGTTGGTGGTCAAGGACCAATTCAAACTATTTATTGTCAATTTAATAGGCAAAACCAGCGCTGATGGCTTCCAGTTATAAAATATGTGGACAAACAGAAGCAAATCTTGTCCATCACCACATAACTGACCCTAAGGACGACATATAAACGCAATCTACTTCATGTAATATTTCTTTCTAAATTTCTCATTAAGAAACTTGTGGCCTAGGGGTGCCGTGAAAAAAAAATCTGACACTCCAGGGTGCCGTGACTCACAAAAGTTTGGGAACCACTGTCCTACTATATACGTCGAACAACTACAATGCAGCACAGATATGGATATAATACTTGACGACACAGAGGTAGAGCAATGGCCTACTATACCATACTGCTATATATATATACTGTTGGTCAGCAAAATTCTGCACTGTCCTCCTACTATATACTGCGCACAACTACAATGCAGCACAGATTTGGATAGTTTACTTGACGACACATAGTTAGAGCAATGGCCTACTGTACCGTAATGCTATATATATATACTGGTGGTCAGCAAAAATCTGCACTGTCCTCCTACTATATACTGCGCACAACTACAATGCAGCACATATATGGATAGTATACTTGATGACACAGAGGTAGAGCAATGGCCTACTGTACCGTACTGCTATATATATATACTGGTGGTCAGCAAAATTCTGTACTGTCCTACTACTATATACTGCGCACAATTACAATGCAGCACAGATATGGATAGTATACTTGACAACACAGAGGTAGAGCAATGGCCTACTATACCGTACTACTATATATATATATACTGGTGGTCAGCAAAATTATGCACTGTCCTCCTACTATATACTGTGCACAACTACAATGCAGCACAGATATGGATAGTATACTTGACGACACATGGTTAGAGCAATGGCCTACTGTACCGTACTGCTATATATATATATATACTGGTGGTCAGCAAAATTATGCACTGTCCTCCTACTATATACTGCGCACAACTACAATGCAGCACATATATGGATAGTATACTTGATGACACAGAGGTAGAGCAATGGCCTACTGTACCGTACTGCTATATATATATACTGGTGGTCAGCAAAATTCTGCACTGTCAAACTACTATATACTGCGCACAACTACAATGCAGCACAGATATGGATAGTATACTTGACTACACAGAGGTAGAGCAATGGCCTACTGTACCGTACTTCTATATATATTTATATATACCGGTGGTCAGCAAAATTCTGCACTGTCCTCCTACTATATACTGTGCACAACTACAATGCAGCACAGATATGGATAGTATACTTGACGACACATGGTTAGAGCAATGGCCTACTGTACCGTACTGCTATATATATATATACTGGTGGTCAGCAAAATTCTGCACTGTCCTCCTACTATATACTGCGCATAACTACAATGCAGCACAGATATGGATAGTATACTTGACGACACAGAGGTAGAGCAATGTCCTACTTTACCGTACTGCTATATATATATATACTGGTGGTCAGCAAAATTCTGCACTATCCTCCTACTATATACTGCGCACAACTACAATGCAGCACAGATATGGATAGTATACTTGACGACACAGAGGTAGAGCAATGGCCTACTGTACCGTACTTCTATATATATATATATATATACCGGTGGTCAGCAAAATGCTGCACAGTCCTCCTACTATATACTGCGCACAACTACAATGCAGCACAGATATGGATAGTATTCTTGACGACACATAGTTAGAGCAATAGCCTACTGTACTGTACTGCTATATATATATACTGGTGGTCAGCAAAATTCTGCACTGTTCTCCTACTATATACTGCGCACAACTACAATGCAGCACAGATATGGATAGTATACTTGATGACACAGAGGTTGAGCAATGGCCTACTGTACCGTATTGCTATATATATATACTGGTGGTCAGTAAAATTCTGCACTGTCCTCCTACTATATACTGCTCACAACTACAATGCAGCACAGATATGGATAGCATACTTGACGACACAGAGGTAGAGCAATGGCCTACTGTACCGTACTGCTATATATATATACTGGTGGTCAGCAAAATTCTGCACTGTCCTACTACTATATACTGCGCACAACAACAATGCAGCACAGATATGGATAGTATACTTGACGACACAGAGGTAGAGCAATGGCCTACTGTACCGTACTGCTATATATATATATATATATATATATATACTGGTGGTCAGCAAAATTCTGCACTGTCCTCCTACTATATACTGCGCACAACTACAATGCAGCACAGATACGGATAGTATACTGGACGACACAGAGGTAGAGCAATGGCCTACTGTACCGTACTGCTATATATATATACTGGTGGTCAGCAAAATTCTGTACTGTCCTACTATATACTTCGCACAACTATAATGCAGCACACATATGGATGGTATACTTGACGACACAGAGGTAGAGCAATGGCCTACTATACCGTACTGCTATATATATATATATATATATATATACTGTTGATCAGCAAAATTCTGCACTGTCCTCCTACTATATACTGCGCACAACTACAATGCAGCACAGATATGGATAGTATACTTGACGACACAGAGGTAGAGCAATGGACTACTGTACCGTACTGCTATATATATATATATATATACACTGGTGGTCAGCAAAATTCTGCACTGTCCTCCTACTATATACTGCGCACAACTACAATGTAGCACAGATATGGATAGTATACTTGACGACACAGAGGTAGAGCAATGGCCTACTGTACCGTGCTGCTATATATATATATATATATATATATATATATATATACTGGTGGTCAGCTAAATTCTGCACTGTCCTCCTACTATATACTGTGCACAACTACAATGCAGCACAGATATGGATAGTATACTTGACGACACAGAGGTAGAGCAATGGCCTATTGTACCGTACTGCTATATATATATATATATATATATATATATATACTGGTGGTCAGCAAAATTCTGCACTGTCCTCCTACTATATACTGCGCACAACTACAATACAGCACAGATATGGATAGTATACTTGACGACACAGAGGTAGAGCAATGGCCTACTGTACCGTACTTCTATATATATATATATATATATATATATATATATATACCGGTGGTCAGCAAAATTCTGCACTGTCCTCCTACTATAAACTTCGAACAACTACAATGCAGCACAGATATGGATATAATACTTGACGACACAGAGGTAGAGCAATGGCCTACTATACCATACTGCTATATATATATATACTGGTGGTAAGCAAAATTCTGCACTGTCCTCCTACTATATACTGTGCACAACTACAATGCAGCACAGATATGGATAGTATACTTGACGACACACATGTAGAGCAATGGCCTACTGTACCGTACTGCTATATATATATATATATATATATATATATACTGGTGGTCAGCTAAATTGTGCACTGTCCTCCTACTATATACTGTGCACAACTACAATGCAGCACAGATATGAATAGTATACTTGACGACATAGAGGTAGAGCAATGGCCTACTGTACCATACTGCTATATATATATATACTGGTGGTCAGCAATATTCTGTACTGTCCTCCTACTATATACTGCGCACAACTACAATGCAGCACAGATATGGATAGTATACTTGACGACACAGAGGTAGAGCAATGTCCTACTGTACCGTACTTCTATATATATATATATATATATATATATATACCGGTGGTCAGCAAAATTCTGCACTGTCCTCCTACTATATACTGCGCACAACTACAATGCAGCACAGATATGGATAGTTTACTTGACGACACATAGTTAGAGCAATGGCCTACTGTACCGTAATGCTATATATATATACTGGTGGTCAGCAAAAAGCTGCACTGTCCTCCTACTTTATACTGCGCACAACTACAATGCAGCACATATATGGATAGTATACTTGATGACACAGAGGTAGAGCAATGGCCTACTGTACCGTACTGCTATATATATATATACTGGTGGTCAGCAAAATTCTGTACTGTCCTACTACTATATACTGCGCACAATTACAATGCAGCACAGATATGGATAGTATACTTGACAACACAGAGGTAGAGCAATGGCCTACTATACCGTACTACTATATATATATACTGGTGGTCAGCAAAATTATGCACTGTCCTCCTACTATATACTGTGCACAACTACAATGCAGCACAGATATGGATAGTATACTTGACGACACATGGTTAGAGCAATGGCCTACTGTACCGTACTGCTATATATATATACTGGTGGTCACCAAAATTCTGCACTGTCCTCCTACTATATACTGCGCACAACTACAATGCAGCACATATATGGATAGTATACTTGATGACACAGAGGTAGAGCAATGGCCTACTGTACCGTACTGCTATCTATATATACTGGTGGTCAGCAAAATTCTTGCACTGTCAAACTACTATATACTGCGCACAACTACAATGCAGCACAGATATGGATAGTATACTTGACGACACAGAGGTAGAGCAATGGCCTACTATACCGTACTTCTATATATATATTTATATATACCGGTGGTCAGCAAAATTCTGCACTGTCCTCCTACTATATACTGTGCACAACTACAATGCAGCACAGATATGGATAGTATACTTGACGACACATGGTTAGAGCAATGGCCTACTGTACCGTACTGCTATATATATATACTGGTGGTCATCAAAATTCTGCACTGTCCTCCTACTATATACTGCGCACAACTACAATGCAGCACATATATGGATAGTATACTTGATGACACAGAGGTAGAGCAATGGCCTACTATGCCGTACTGCTATATATATATACTGTTGGTCAGCAAAATTCTGCACTGTCCTCCTACTATATACTGCGCACAACTACAATGCAGCACAGATATGGATAGTATACTTGACGACACAGAGGTAGAGCAATAGACTACTGTACCGTACTGCTATATATATATCCTGGTGGTCAGCAAAATTCTGCACTGTCCTCCTACTATCTACTGCGCACAACTACAATGCAGCACAGATATGGATAGTATACTTGACGACACACAGGTAGAGCAATGGCCTACTGTACCGTACTGCTATATATATATATATGTATATGTATATATATATACTGGTGGTCAGCTAAATTCTGCACTGTCCTCCTACTATATACTGTGCACAACTACAATGCAGCACAGATATGGATAGTATACTTGACGACACATGGTTAGAGCAATGGCCTACTGTACCGTACTGCTATATATATATATACTGGTGGTCAGCAAAATTCTGCACTGTCCTCCTACTATATACTGCGCACAACTACAATGCAGCACATATATCGATAGTATACTTGACGACACAGAGGTAGAGCAATGTCCTACTTTACCGTTCTGCTATATATATATATACTGGTGGTCAGCAAAATTCTGCACTATCCTCCTACTATATACTGCGCACAACTACAATGCAGCACAGATATGGATAGTATACTTGACGACACAGAGGTAGAGCAATGGCCTACTGTACCGTACTTCTATATATATATATATATATATATATACCGGTGGTCAGCAAAATGCTGCACAGTCCTCCTACTATATACTGCGCACAACTACAATGCAGCACAGATATGGATAGTATTCTTGACGACACATAGTTAGAGCAATAGCCTACTGTACTGTACTGCTATATATATATACTGGTGGTCAGCAAAATTCTGCACTGTTCTCCTACTATATACTGCGCACAACTACAATGCAGCACAGATATGGATAGTATACTTGATGACACAGAGGTTGAGCAATGGCCTACTGTACCGTATTGCTATATTTATATACTGGTGGTCAGTAAAATTCTGCACTGTCCTCCTACTATATACTGCTCACAACTACAATGCAGCACAGATATGGATAGCATACTTGACGACACAGAGGTAGAGCAATGGCCTACTGTACCGTACTGCTATATATATATACTGGTGGTCAGCAAAATTCTGCACTGTCCTACTACTATATACTGCGCACAACAACAATGCAGCACAGATATGGATAGTATACTTGACGACACAGAGGTAGAGCAATGGCCTACTGTACCGTGCTGCTATATATATATATATATATATATATAAATACTGGTGGTCAGCAAAATTCTGCACTGTCCTCCTACTATATACTGCGCACAACTACAATGCAGCACAGATACGGATAGTATAGTGGACGACACAGAGGTAGAGCAATGGCCTACTGTACCGTACTGCTATATATATATACTGGTGGTCAGCAAAATTCTGTACTGTCCTACTATATACTTCGCACAACTACAATGCAGCACACATATGGATGGTATACTTGACGACACAGAGGTAGAGCAATGGCCTACTATACCGTACTGCTATATATATATATATATATATATATACTGTTGATCAGCAAAATTCTGCACTGTCCTCCTACTATATACTGCGCACAACTACAATGCAGCACAGATATGGATAGTATACTTGTCGACACAGAGGTAGAGCAATGGACTACTGTACCGTACTGCTATATATATATATATACACACTGGTGGTCAGCAAAATTCTGCACTGTCCTCCTACTATATACTGCGCACAACTACAATGTAGCACAGATATGGATAGTATACTTGACGACACAGAGGTAGAGCAATGGCCTACTGTACCGTGCTGCTATATATATATATATATATATATATACTGGTGGTCAGCTAAATTCTGCACTGTCCTCCTACTATATACTGTGCACAACTACAATGCAGCACAGATATGGATAGTATACTTGACGACACAGAGGTAGAGCAATGGCCTACTGTACCGTACTGCTATATATATATATATATATATATATACTGGTGGTCAGCAAAATTCTGCACTGTCCTCCTACTATATACTGCGCACAACTACAATACAGCACAGATATGGATAGTATACTTGACGACACAGAGGTAGAGCAATGGCCTACTGTACCGTACTTCTATATATATATATATATATATATATATATATACCGGTGGTCAGCAAAATTCTGCACTGTCCTCCTACTATAAACTTCGAACAACTACAATGCAGCACAGATATGGATATAATACTTGACGACACAGAGGTAGAGCAATGGCCTACTATACCATACTGCTATATATATATACTGGTGGTAAGCAAAATTCTGCACTGTCCTCCTACTATATACTGTGCACAACTACAATGCAGCACAGATATGGATAGTATACTTGACGACACACATGTAGAGCAATGGCCTACTGTACCGTACTGCTATATATATATATATATATATATATATACTGGTGGTCAGCTAAATTGTGCACTGTCCTCCTACTATATACTGTGCACAACTACAATGCAGCACAGATATGAATAGTATACTTGACGACATAGAGGTAGAGCAATGGCCTACTGTACCATACTGCTATATATATATATATACTGGTGGTCAGCAATATTCTGTACTGTCCTCCTACTATATACTGCGCACAACTACAATGCAGCACAGATATGGATAGTATACTTGACGACAGAGGTAGAGCAATGTCCTACTGTACCGTACTTATATATATATATATATATATATATATATATACCGGTGGTCAGCAAAATTCTGCACTGTCCTCCTACTATATACTGCGCACAACTACAATGCAGCACAGATATGGATAGTTTACTTGACGACACATAGTTAGAGCAATGGCCTACTGTACCGTAATGCTATATATATATACTGGTGGTCAGCAAAAATCTGCACTGTCCTCCTACTATATACTGCGCACAACTACAATGCAGCACATATATGGATAGTATACTTGATGACACAGAGATAGAGCAATGGCCTACTGTACCGTACTGCTATATATATATACTGGTGGTCAGCAAAATTCTGTACTGTCCTACTACTATATACTGCGCACAATTACAATGCAGCACAGATATGGATAGTATACTTGACAACACAGAGGTAGAGCAATGGCCTACTATACCGTACTACTATATATATATACTGGTGGTCAGCAAAATTATGCACTGTCCTCCTACTATATACTGTGCACAACTACAATGCAGCACAGATATGAATAGTATACTTGACGACACATGGTTAGAGCAATGGCCTACTGTACCGTACTGCTATATATATATACTGGTGGTCAGCAAAATTCTGCACTGTCCTCCTACTGTATACTGCGCACAACTACAATGCAGCACATATATGGATAGTATACTTGATGACACAGAGGTAGAGCAATGGCCTACTATGCCGTACTGCTATATATATATATACTGTTGGTCAGCAAAATTCTGCACTGTCCTCCTACTATATACTGCGCACAACTACAATGCAGCACAGATATGGATAGTATACTTGACGACACAGAGGTAGAGCAATAGACTACTGTACCGTACTGCTATATATATATACTGGTGGTCAGCAAAATTCTGCACTGTCCTCCTACTATCTACTGCGCACAACTACAATGCAGCACAGATATGGATAGTATACTTGACGACACACAGGTAGAGCAATGGCCTACTGTACCGTACTTATATATATATATATATATATATATATATATATATACCGGTGGTCAGCAAAATTCTGCACTGTCCTCCTACTATATACTGCGCACAACTACAATGCAGCACAGATATGGATAGTTTACTTGACGACACATAGTTAGAGCAATGGCCTACTGTACCGTAATGCTATATATATATACTGGTGGTCAGCAAAAATCTGCACTGTCCTCCTACTATATACTGCGCACAACTACAATGCAGCACATATATGGATAGTATACTTGATGACACAGAGGTAGAGCAATGGCCTACTGTACCGTACTGCTATATATATATACTGGTGGTCAGCAAAATTCTGTACTGTCCTACTACTATATACTGCGCACAATTACAATGCAGCACAGATATGGATAGTATACTTGACGACACAGAGGTAGAGCAATGGCCTACTATACCGTACTACTATATATATATACTGGTGGTCAGCAAAATTATGCACTGTCCTCCTACTATATACTGTGCACAACTACAATGCAGCACAGATATGAATAGTATACTTGACGACACATGGTTAGAGCAATGGCCTACTGTACCGTACTGCTATATATATATACTGGTGGTCATCAAAATTCTGCACTGTCCTCCTACTATATACTGCGCACAACTACAATGCAGCACATATATGGATAGTATACTTGATGACACAGAGGTAGAGCAATGGCCTACTATGCCGTACTGCTATATATATATATACTGTTGGTCAGCAAAATTCTGCACTGTCCTCCTACTATGTACTGCGCACAACTACAATGCAGCACAGATATGGATAGTATACTTGACGACACAGAGGTAGAGCAATAGACTACTGTACCGTACTGCTATATATATATACTGGTGGTCAGCAAAATTCTGCACTGTCCTCCTACTATCTACTGCGCACAACTACAATGCAGCACAGATATGGATAGTATACTTGACGACACACAGGTAGAGCAATGGCCTACTGTACCGTACTGCTATATATATATATGTATATATATATATATATATACTGGTGGTCAGCTAAATTCTGCACTGTCCTCCTACTATATACTGTGCACAACTACAGTGCAGCACAGATATGGATAGTATACCTGATGACACAGAGGTAGAGCAATGGCCTACTTTACCGTACTGCTATATATATATACTGGTGGTCAGCAAAATTCTGCACTGTCCTCCTACTATATACTGCGCACAACTACAATGCAGCACAGATATGGATAGTATACTTGATGACACAGAGATAGAGCAATGGCTTACTGTACCGTACTTCTATATATATATATATATACCGGTGGTCAGCAAAATGCTGCACAGTCCTCCTACTATATACTGCGCACAACTACAATGCAGCACAGATATGGATAGTATACTTGACGACACATTGTTAGAGCAATAGCCTACTGTACTGTACTGCTACATATATATACTGGTGGTCAGCAAAATTCTGCACTGTTCTCCTACTATATACTGCGCACAACTACAATGCAGCACAGATATGGATAGTATACTTGATGACACAGAGGTAGAGCAATGGCCTACTGTACCGTACTGCTATATATATATACTGGTGGTCAGTAAAATTCTGCACTGTTCTCCTACTATATACTGCGCACAACTACAATGCAGCACATATATGGATAGTATACTTGATGACACAGAGGTAGAGCAATGGCCTACTGTACCGTACTGCTATATATATATACTGGTGGTCAGCAAAATTCTTGCACTGTCAAACTACTATATACTGCGCACAACTACAATGCAGCACAGATATGGATAGTATACTTGATGACACAGAGATAGAGCAATGGCTTACTGTACCGTACTTCTATATATATATATATATACCGGTGGTCAGCAAAATGCTGCACAGTCCTCCTACTATATACTGCGCACAACTACAATGCAGCACAGATATGGATAGTATACTTGACGACACATTGTTAGAGCAATAGCCTACTGTACTGTACTGCTACATATATATACTGGTGGTCAGCAAAATTCTGCACTGTTCTCCTACTATATACTGCGCACAACTACAATGCAGCACAGATATGGATAGTATACTTGATGACACAGAGGTAGAGCAATGGCCTACTGTACCGTACTGCTATATATATATACTGGTGGTCAGTAAAATTCTGCACTGTTCTCCTACTATATACTGCGCACAACTACAATGCAGCACATATATGGATAGTATACTTGATGACACAGAGGTAGAGCAATGGCCTACTGTACCGTACTGCTATATATATATACTGGTGGTCAGCAAAATTCTTGCACTGTCAAACTACTATATACTGCGCACAACTACAATGCAGCACAGATATGGATAGTATACTTGACGACACAGAGGTAGAGCAATGGCCTACTGTACCGTACTTCTATATATATATTTATATATACCGGTGGTCAGCAAAATTCTGCACTGTCCTCCTACTATATACTGTGCACAACTACAATGCAGCACAGATATGGATAGTATACTTGACGACATATGGTTAGAGCAATGGCCTACTGTACCGTACTGCTATATATATATACTGGTGGTCATCAAAATTCTGCACTGTCCTCCTACTATATACTGCGCACAACTACAATGCAGCACATATATGGATAGTATACTTGATGACACAGAGGTAGAGCAATGGCCTACTATGCCGTACTGCTATATATATATACTGTTGGTCAGCAAAATTCTGCACTGTCCTCCTACTATATACTGCGCACAACTACAATGCAGCACAGATATGGATAGTATACTTGACGACACAGAGGTAGAGCAATAGACTACTGTACCGTACTGCTATATATACATACTGGTGGTCAGCAAAATTCTGCACTGTCCTCCTACTATCTACTGCGCACAACTACAATGCAGCACAGATATGGATAGTATACTTGACGACACACAGGTAGAGCAATGGCCTACTGTACCGTACTGCTATATATATATATATATATATATATATATATACTGGTGGTCAGCTAAATTCTGCACTGTCCTCCTACTATATACTGTGCACAACTACAATGCAGCACAGATATGGATAGTATACTTGACGACACATGGTTAGAGCAATGGCCTACTGTACCGTACTGCTATATATATATATACTGGTGGTCAGCAAAATTCTGCACTGTCCTCCTACTATATACTGCGCACAACTACAATGCAGCACAGATATCGATAGTATACTTGACGACACAGAGGTAGAGCAATGTCCTACTTTACCGTACTGCTATATATATATATACTGGTGGTCAGCAAAATTCTGCACTATCCTCCTACTATATACTGCGCACAACTACAATGCAGCACAGATATGCATAGTATACTTGACGACACAGAGGTAGAGCAATGGCCTACTGTACCGTACTTCTATATATATATATATATATATACCGGTGGTCAGCAAAATGCTGCACAGTCCTCCTACTTTATACTGCGCACAACTACAATGCAGCACAGATATGGATAGTATTCTTGACGACACATAGTTAGAGCAATAGCCTACTGTACTGTACTGCTATATATATATTCTGGTGGTCAGCAAAATTCTGCACTGTTCTCCTACTATATACTGCGCACAACTACAATGCAGCACAGATATGGATAGTATACTTGATGACACAGAGGTTGAGCAATGGCCTACTGTACCGTATTGCTATATATATATACTGGTGGTCAGTAAAATTCTGCACTGTCCTCCTACTATATACTGCTCACAACTACAATGCAGCACAGATATGGATAGCATACTTGACGACACAGAGGTAGAGCAATGGCCTACTGTACCGTACTGCTATATATATATACTGGTGGTCAGCAAAATTCTGCACTGTCCTACTACTATATACTGCGCACAACAACAATGCAGCACAGATATGGATAGTATACTTGACGACACAGAGGTAGAGCAATGGCCTACTGTACCGTACTGCTATATATATATATATATATATATATACTGGTGGTCAGCAAAATTCTGCACTGTCCTCCTACTATATACTGCGCACAACTACAATGCAGCACAGATACGGATAGTATAGTGGACGACACAGAGGTAGAGCAATGGCCTACTGTACCGTACTGCTATATATATATACTGGTGGTCAGCAAAATTCTGTACTGTCCTACTATATACTTCGCACAACTACAATGCAGCACACATATGGATGGTATACTTGACGACACAGAGGTAGAGCAATGGCCTACTATACCGTACTGCTATATATATATATATATATATATATATACTGTTGATCAGCAAAATTCTGCACTGTCCTCCTTCTATATACT
The DNA here is from genome assembly GCF_028390025.1 of Pseudophryne corroboree. Taxonomy (NCBI): domain Eukaryota; kingdom Metazoa; phylum Chordata; class Amphibia; order Anura; family Myobatrachidae; genus Pseudophryne; species Pseudophryne corroboree. The sequence goes on along the minus strand of NC_086453.1, from coordinate 203,511,863 downwards.
GCGCACAACTACAATGCAGCACAGATATGGATAGTATACTTGACGACACAGAGGTAGAGCAATGGACTACTGTACCGTACTGCTATATATATATATATATATACACTGGTGGTCAGCAAAATTCTGCACTGTCCTCCTACTATATACTGCGCACAACTACAATGTAGCACAGATATGGATAGTATACTTGACGACACAGAGGTAGAGCAATGGCCTACTGTACCGTGCTGCTATATATATATATATATATATATATATACTGGTGGTCAGCTAAATTCTGCACTGTCCTCCTACTATATACTGTGCACAACTACAATGCAGCACAGATATGGATAGTATACTTGACGACACAGAGGTAGAGCAATGGCCTACTGTACCGTACTGCTACATATATATATATATAATATATATATACTGGTGGTCAGCAAAATTCTGCACTGTCCTCCTACTATATACTGCGCACAACTACAATACAGCACAGATATGGATAGTATACTTGACGACACAGAGGTAGAGCAATGGCCTACTGTACCGTACTTCTATATATATATATATATATATATATATACCGGTGGTCAGCAAAATTCTGCACTGTCCTCCTACTATAAACTTCGAACAACTACAATACAGCACAGATATGGATATAATACTTGACGACACAGAGGTAGAGCAATGGCCTACTATACCATACTGCTATATATATATACTGGTGGTAAGCAAAATTCTGCACTGTCCTCCTACTATATACTGTGCACAACTACAATGCAGCACAGATATGGATAGTATACTTGACGACACACATGTAGAGCAATGGCCTACTGTATCGTACTGCTATATATATATATATATATATATATATACTGGTGGTCAGCTAAATTGTGCACTGTCCTCCTACTATATACTGTGCACAACTACAATGCAGCACAGATATGAATAGTATACTTGACGACATAGAGGTAGAGCAATGGCCTACTGTACCATACTGCTATATATATATATACTGGTGGTCAGCAATATTCTGTACTGTCCTCCTACTATATACTGCGCACAACTACAATGCAGCACAGATATGGATAGTATACTTGACGACACAGAGGTAGAGCAATGTCCTACTGTACCGTACTTATATATATATATATATATATATATATATACATACCGGTGGTCAGCAAAATTCTGCACTGTCCTCCTACTATATACTGCGCACAACTACAATGCAGCACAGATATGGATAGTTTACTTGACGACACATAGTTAGAGCAATGGCCTACTGTACCGTAATGCTATATATATATACTGGTGGTCAGCAAAAATCTGCACTGTCCTCCTACTATATACTGCGCACAACTACAATGCAGCACATATATGGATAGTATACTTGATGACACAGAGGTAGAGCAATGGCCTACTGTACCGTACTGCTATATATATATACTGGTGGTCAGCAAAATTCTGTACTGTCCTACTACTATATACTGCGCACAATTACAATGCAGCACAGATATGGACAGTATACTTGACAACACAGAGGTAGAGCAATGGCCTACTATACCGTACTACTATATATATATACTGGTGGTCAGCAAAATTATGCACTGTCCTCCTACTATATACTGTGCACAACTACAATGCAGCACAGATATGAATAGTATACTTGACGACACATGGTTAGAGCAATGGCCTACTGTACCGTACTGCTATATATATATATACTGGTGGTCAGCAAAATTCTGCACTGTCCTCCTACTATATACTGCGCACAACTACAATGCAGCACATATATGGATAGTATACTTGATGACACAGATGTAGAGCAATGGCCTACTGTACCGTACTGCTATATATATATACTGGTGGTCAGCAAAATTCTTGCACTGTCAAACTACTATATACTGCGCACAACTACAATGCAGCACAGATATGGATAGTATACTTGACGACACAGAGGTAGAGCAATGGCCTACTGTACCGTACTTCTATATATATTTATATATACCGGTGGTCAGCAAAATTCTGCACTGTCCTCCTACTATATACTGTGCACAACTACAATGCAGCACAGATATGGATAGTATACTTGACGACACATGGTTAGAGCAATGGCCTACTGTACCGTACTGCTATATATATATACTGGTGGTCATCAAAATTCTGCACTGTCCTCCTACTACATACTGCGCACAACTACAATGCAGCACATATATGGATAGTATACTTGATGACACAGAGGTAGAGCAATGGCCTACTATGCCGTACTGCTATATATATATACTGTTGGTCAGCAAAATTCTGCACTGTCCTCCTACTATATACTGCGCACAACTACAATGCAGCACAGATATGGATAGTATACTTGACGACACAGAGGTAGAGCAATAGACTACTGTACCGTACTGCTATATATATATACTGGTGGTCAGCAAAATTCTGCACTGTCCTCCTACTATCTACTGCGCACAACTACAATGCAGCACAGATATGGATAGTATACTTGACGACACACAGGTAGAGCAATGGCCTACTGTACCGTACTGCTATATATATATATGTATATATATATATATATATATATATACTGGTGGTCAGCTAAATTCTGCACTGTCCTCCTACTATATACTGTGCACAACTACAGTGCAGCACAGATATGGATAGTATACTTGATGACACAGAGGTAGAGCAATGGCCTACTTTACCGTACTGCTATATATATATACTGGTGGTCAGCAAAATTCTGCACTGTCCTCCTACTATATACTGCGCACAACTACAATGCAGCACAGATATGGATAGTATACTTGATGACACAGAGATAGAGCAATGGCTTACTGTACCGTACTTCTATATATATATATATATATATACCGGTGGTCAGCAAAATGCTGCACAGTCCTCCTACTATATACTGCGCACAACTACAATGCAGCACAGATATGGATAGTATACTTGACGACACATAGTTAGAGCAATAGCCTACTGTACTGTACTGCTACATATATATACTGGTGGTCAGCAAAATTCTGCACTGTTCTCCTACTATATACTGCGCACAACTACAATGCAGCACAGATATGGATAGTATACTTGATGACACAGAGGTAGAGCAATGGCCTACTGTACCGTACTGCTATATATATATACTGGTGGTCAGTAAAATTCTGCACTGTCCTCCTACTATATACTGCTCACAACTACAATGCAGCACAGATATGGATAGCATACTTGACGACACAGAGGTAGAGCAATGGCCTACTGTACCGTACTGCTATATATATATACTGGTGGTTAGCAAAATTCTGCACTGTCCTACTACTATATACTGCGCACAACTACAATGCAGCACAGATATGGATAGTATACTTGACGACACAGAGGTAGAGCAATGGCCTACTGTACCGTACTGCTATATATATATATATATACTGGTGGTCAGCAAAATTCTGCACTGTCCTCCTACTATATACTGCGCACAACTACAATGCAGCACAGATATGGATAGTGTACTGGACGACACAGAGATAGAGCAATGGCCTATTGTACCGTTCTGCTATATATATATATACTGGTGGTCAGCAAAATTCTGTACTGTCCTACTATATACTTCGCACAACTACAATGCAGCACACATATGGATGGTATACTTGACGACACAGAGGTAGAGCAATGGCCTACTATACCGTACTGCTATATATATATATACTGTTGATCAGCAAAATTCTGCACTGTCCTCCTACTATATACTGCGCACAACTACAATGCAGCACAGATATGGATAGTATACTTGACGACACAGAGGTAGAGCAATGGACTACTGTACCGTACTGCTATATATATATATATACACTGGTGGTCAGCAAAATTCTGCACTGTCCTCCTACTATATACTGCGCACAACTACAATGCAGCACAGATATGGATAGTATACTTGACGACACAGAGGTAGAGCAATGGCCTACTGTACCGTGCTGCTATATATATATATATATATACTGGTGGCCAGCTAAATTCTGCACCGTCCTCCTACTATATACTGTGCACAACTACAATGCAGCACAGATATGGATAGTATACTTGACGACACAGAGGTAGAGCAATGGCCTACTGTACCGTACTGCTATATATATATATATATATATATATATATACTGGTGGTCAGCAAAATTCTGCACTGTCCTCCTATTATATACTTCGAACAACTACAATGCAGCACAGATATGGATATAATACTTGACGACACAGAGGTAGAGCAATGGCCTACTATACCATACTGCTATATATATATACTGTTGGTCAGCAAAATTCTGCACTGTCCTCCTACTATTTACTGCGCACAACTACAATGCAGCACAGATATGGATAGTATACTTGACGACACAGAGGTAGAGCAATGGACTACTGTACCGTACTGCTATATATATATATATATATATATATATATATACTGGTGGTCAGCAAAATTCTGCACTGTCTTCCTACTATATACTGTGCACAACTACAATGCAGCACAGATATGGATAGTATACTTGACGACACACATGTAGAGCAATGGCCTACTGTACCGTACTGCTATATATAAATATATATATATATATATATATATATACTGGTGGTTAGCTAAATTGTGCACTGTCCTCCTACTATATACTGTGCACAACTACAATGCAGCACAGATATGGATAGTATACTTGACGACACAGAGGTAGAGCAATGGCCTACTGTACCATACTGCTATATATATATATACTGGTGGTCAGCAATATTCTGTACTGTCCTCCTACTATATACTGCGCACAACTACAATGCAGCACAGATATGGATAGTATACTTGACGACACAGAGGTAGAGCAATGTCCTACTGTACCGTACTTATATATATATATATATATATATATATATATATATATATACCGGTGGTCAGCAAAATTCTGCACTGTCCTCCTACTATATACTGCGCACAACTACAATGCAGCACAGATATGGATAGTTTACTTGACGACACATAGTTAGAGCAATGGCCTACTGTACCGTAATGCTATATATATATACTGGTGGTCAGCAAAAATCTGCACTGTCCTCCTACTATATACTGCGCACAACTACAATGCAGCACATATATGGATAGTATACTTGATGACACAGAGGTAGAGCAATGGCCTACTGTACCGTACTGCTATATATATATACTGGTGGTCAGCAAAATTCTGTACTGTCCTACTACTATATACTGCGCACAATTACAATGCAGCACAGATATGGACAGTATACTTGACAACACAGAGGTAGAGCAATGGCCTACTATACCGTACTACTATATATATATACTGGTGGTCAGCAAAATTATGCACTGTCCTCCTACTATATACTGTGCACAACTACAATGCAGCACAGATATGAATAGTATACTTGACGACACATGGTTAGAGCAATGGCCTACTGTACCGTACTGCTATATATATATATACTGGTGGTCAGCAAAATTCTGCACTGTCCTCCTACTATATACTGCGCACAACTACAATGCAGCACATATATGGATAGTATACTTGATGACACAGATGTAGAGCAATGGCCTACTGTACCGTACTGCTATATATATATACTGGTGGTCAGCAAAATTCTTGCACTGTCAAACTACTATATACTGCGCACAACTACAATGCAGCACAGATATGGATAGTATACTTGACGACACAGAGGTAGAGCAATGGCCTACTGTACCGTACTTCTATATATATTTATATATACCGGTGGTCAGCAAAATTCTGCACTGTCCTCCTACTATATACTGTGCACAACTACAATGCAGCACAGATATGGATAGTATACTTGACGACACATGGTTAGAGCAATGGCCTACTGTACCGTACTGCTATATATATATACTGGTGGTCATCAAAATTCTGCACTGTCCTCCTACTATATACTGCGCACAACTACAATGCAGCACATATATGGATAGTATACTTGATGACACAGAGGTAGAGCAATGGCCTACTATGCCGTACTGCTATATATATATACTGTTGGTCAGCAAAATTCTGCACTGTCCTCCTACTATATACTGCGCACAACTACAATGCAGCACAGATATGGATAGTATACTTGACGACACAGAGGTAGAGCAATAGACTACTGTACCGTACTGCTATATATATATACTGGTGGTCAGCAAAATTCTGCACTGTCCTCCTACTATCTACTGCGCACAACTACAATGCAGCACAGATATGGATAGTATACTTGACGACACACAGGTAGAGCAATGGCCTACTGTACCGTACTGCTATATATATATATGTATATATATATATATATATATACTGGTGGTCAGCTAAATTCTGCACTGTCCTCCTACTATATACTGTGCACAACTACAGTGCAGCACAGATATGGATAGTATACTTGATGACACAGAGGTAGAGCAATGGCCTACTTTACCGTACTGCTATATATATATACTGGTGGTCAGCAAAATTCTGCACTGTCCTCCTACTATATACTGCGCACAACTACAATGCAGCACAGATATGGATAGTATACTTGATGACACAGAGATAGAGCAATGGCTTACTGTACCGTACTTCTATATATATATATATATACCGGTGGTCAGCAAAATGCTGCACAGTCCTCCTACTATATACTGCGCACAACTACAATGCAGCACAGATATGGATAGTATACTTGACGACACATAGTTAGAGCAATAGCCTACTGTACTGTACTGCTACATATATATACTGGTGGTCAGCAAAATTCTGCACTGTTCTCCTACTATATACTGCGCACAACTACAATGCAGCACAGATATGGATAGTATACTTGATGACACAGAGGTAGAGCAATGGCCTACTGTACCGTACTGCTATATATATATACTGGTGGTCAGTAAAATTCTGCACTGTCCTCCTACTATATACTGCTCACAACTACAATGCAGCACAGATATGGATAGCATACTTGACGACACAGAGGTAGAGCAATGGCCTACTGTACCGTACTGCTATATATATATACTGGTGGTTAGCAAAATTCTGCACTGTCCTACTACTATATACTGCGCACAACTACAATGCAGCACAGATATGGATAGTATACTTGACGACACAGAGGTAGAGCAATGGCCTACTGTACCGTACTGCTATATATATATATATATACTGGTGGTCAGCAAAATTCTGCACTGTCCTCCTACTATATACTGCGCACAACTACAATGCAGCACAGATATGGATAGTGTACTGGACGACACAGAGATAGAGCAATGGCCTATTGTACCGTTCTGCTATATATATATATACTGGTGGTCAGCAAAATTCTGTACTGTCCTACTATATACTTCGCACAACTACAATGCAGCACACATATGGATGGTATACTTGACGACACAGAGGTAGAGCAATGGCCTACTATACCGTACCGCTATATATATATATATATATATATACTGTTGATCAGCAAAATTCTGCACTGTCCTCCTACTATATACTGCGCACAACTACAATGCAGCACAGATATGGATAGTATACTTGACGACACAGAGGTAGAGCAATGGACTACTGTACCGTACTGCTATATATATATATATACACTGGTGGTCAGCAAAATTCTGCACTGTCCTCCTACTATATACTGCGCACAACTACAATGCAGCACAGATATGGATAGTATACTTGACGACACAGAGGTAGAGCAATGGCCTACTGTACCGTGCTGCTATATATATATATATATATACTGGTGGCCAGCTAAATTATGCACCGTCCTCCTACTATATACTGTGCACAACTACAATGCAGCACAGATATGGATAGTATACTTGACGACACAGAGGTAGAGCAATGGCCTACTGTACCGTACTGCTATATATATATATATATATATATATATATATATATACTGGTGGTCAGCAAAATTCTGCACTGTCCTCCTATTATATACTTCGAACAACTACAATGCAGCACAGATATGGATATAATACTTGACGACACAGAGGTAGAGCAATGGCCTGCTATACCATACTGCTATATATATATACTGTTGGTCAGCAAAATTCTGCACTGTCCTCCTACTATTTACTGCGCACAACTACAATGCAGCACAGATATGGATAGTATACTTGACGACACAGAGGTAGAGCAATGGACCACTGTACCGTACTGCTATATATATATATATATATATAAACTGGTGGTCAGCAAAATTCTGCACTGTCTTCCTACTATATACTGTGCACAACTACAATGCAGCACAGATATGGATAGTATACTTGACGACACACATGTAGAGCAATGGCCTACTGTACCGTACTGCTATATATATATATATATATACTGGTGGTTAGCTAAATTGTGCACTGTCCTCCTACTTTATACTGTGCACAACTACAATGCAGCACAGATATGGATAGTATACTTGACGACACAGAGGTAGAGCAATGGCCTACTGTACCATACTGCTATATATATATACTGGTGGTCAGCAATATTCTGTACTGTCCTCCTACTATATACTGCGCACAACTACAATGCAGCACAGATATGGATAGTATACTTGACGACACAGAGGTAGAGCAATGGCCTACTGTACCGTACTTCTATATATATATATATATACCGGTGGTCAGCAAAATTCTGCACTGTCCTCCTACTATATACTGCGCACAACTACAATGCAGCACAGATATGGATAGTTTACTTGACGACACATAGTTAGAGCAATGGCCTACTGTACCGTAATGCTACATATATATACTGGTGGTCAGCAAAAATCTGCACTGTCCTCCTACTATATACTGCGCACAACTACAATGCAGCACATATATGGATAGTATACTTGATGACACAGAGGTAGAGCAATGGCCTACTGTACCGTACTGCTATATATATATACTGGTGGTCAGCAAAATTCTGTACTGTCCTACTACTATATACTGCGCACAATTACAATGCAGCACAGATATGGATAGTATACTTGACAACACAGAGGTAGAGCAATGGCCTACTATACCGTACTACTATATATATATACTGGTGGTCAGCAAAATTCTGCACTGTCCTGCTACTATATACTGCGCACAACTACAATGTAGCACAGATATGGATATAATACTTGACGACACAGAGGTAGAGCAATGGCCTACTATACCATACTGCTATATATATATATATATATATATATATATATATACTGGTGGTCAGCAAAATTCTGCACTGTCCTCCTACTATATACTGTGCACAACTACAATGCAGCACAGATATGGATAGTATACTTGACGACACACATGTAGAGCAATGGCCTACTGTACCGTACTGCTATATATATATATATATATATATATACTGGTGGTCAGCTAAATTGTGCACTGTCCTCCTACTATATACTGTGCACAACTACAATGCAGCACAGATATGGATAGTATACTTGACGACACAGAGGTAGAGCAATGGCCTACTGTACCATACTGCTATATATATATATATATACTGGTGGTCAGCAATATTCTGTACTGTCCTCCTACTATATACTGCGCACAACTACAATGCAGCACAGATATGGATAGTATACTTCACGACACAGAGGTAGAGCAATGGCCTACTGTACCGTACTTATATATATATATATATACCGGTGGTCAGCGAAATTCTGCACTGTCCTCCTACTATATACTGCGCACAACTACAATAAAGCACAGATATGGATAGTTTACTTGACGACACATAGTTAGAGCAATGGCCTACTGTACCGTAATGCTATATATATATACTGGTGGTCAGCAAAAATCTGCACTGTCCTACTACTATATACTGCGCACAACTACAATGCAGCACATATATGGATAGTATACTTGATGACACAGAGGTAGAGCAATGGCCTACTGTACCGTACTGCTATATATATATATACCGGTGGTCAGCAAAATTCTGTACTGTCCTACTACTATATACTGCGCACAATTACAATGCAGCACAGATATGGATAGTATACTTGACAACACAGAGGTAGAGCAATGGCCTACTATACCGTACTACTATATATATATACTGGTGGTCAGCAAAATTATGCACTGTCCTCCTACTATATACTGTGCACAACTACAATGCAGCACAGATATGGATAGTATACTTGACGACACATGGTTAGAGCAATGGCCTACTGTACCATACTGCTATATATATATACTGGTGGTCAGCAAAATTCTGCACTGTCCTCCTACTATATACTGCGCACAACTACAATGCAGCACATATATGGATAGTATACTTGATGACACAGAGGTAGAGCAATGGCCTACTGTACCGTACTGCTATATATATATACTGGTGGTCAGCAAAATTCTGCACTGTCAAACTACTATATACTGCGCACAACTACAATGCAGCACAGATATGGATAGTATACTTGACGACACAGAGGTAGAGCAATGGCCTACTGTACCGTACTTCTATATATATTTATATATACCGGTGGTCAGCAAAATTCTGCACTGTCCTCCTACTATATACTGTGCACAACTACAATGCAGCACAGATATGGATAGTATACTTGACGACACATGGTTAGAGCAATGGCCTACTGTACCGTACTGCTATATATATATACTGGTGGTCACCAAAATTCTGCACTGTCCTCCTACTATATACTGTGCACAACTACAATGAAGCACATATATGGATAGTATACTTGATGACACAGAGGTAGAGCAATGGCCTACTATGCCGTACTGCTATATATATATACTGTTGGTCAGCAAAATTCTGCACTGTCCTCCTACTATATACTGCGCACAACTACAATGCAGCACAGATATGGATAGTATACTTGACGACACAGAGGTAGAGCAATAGACTACTGTACCGTACTGCTATATATATATACTGGTGGTCAGCAAAATTCTGCACTGTCCTCCTACTATCTACTGCGCACAACTACAATGCAGCACAGATATGGATAGTATACTTGACGACACACAGGTAGAGCAATGGCCTACTGTACCGTACTGCTAAATATATATATATATATATAGAGAGAGAGAAAAAGGGATAATCGGCACTCCTTTTAAGTATATAACTGCAACTTGCTCCGGTGCCCTGCTTGCAGATAGCAATGATAGGAAAACAATGGTAGCCGGCACTCGACGAGACTGAAATAATCACTTGACACAGCAGCTGCTTTAGTCAACGTTTCAGGATTTACTCCTTTTATCAAGACCAACAGCAAAACTAAAAATACAAAACTTAAATAGCTTACCTAACACCACGTGAAGATCGTTCACCTCTGCTCTCCGGGACATGCAGTGACGTCATCGGTGCGCGCCGGCGCCGGCGTCCTGCGTCCACAAGGGGAGGTGTAAGTGTGTGTTGTACCCATCACCATAGAAACACAGCTGTGGATTAAACGCATGTAGACAGTAAATACAATAAAGTATAAAGCGGGTAACAGGAGTCACAACTAAAACGATATGGTCACTGATGAGTAACCTGGTCAATAATTGTCAGTGTAAATAACAATCGGATCAAGTATATACAGAAGGGAAAAACGGCAGGTGGCCATAGGCATATGATTTGTTGCCACGGTGTGGCACTGTCAGGCAGCACATGCCAAAAAGGTAAAAAGGTAAAAGGTAAGTAGACTGCCAAATAAGACAGCACTGGTCAGTGGGACAGTAAGTCTCACTATAAGTGACAGTGCCCCACAAAAATGCAACAAATCTAAACCTCATGAATCACAGAAAGCATGTAAACGACAGAATATCATTAAGCCCTAGATTTAGACGGCATAAAAAGTTCAACCGAGACACAGAGAACTCAAGCGCAATTTCATCCAGTGAAGCGGAATGTGCAGGCGCCCAACCGTCAAAAAACTTCTCAAAACCACCGGCGGGTGTCACTACCAGGGGCCAACGAAACTCCAAAAAAGGAGGTACACCCGGCGTGGTGGACAGTGGGCGCGCCAAATCCAAAAGGACGGCGAGCAAGAAAACTTAGTCTTCAACCTGTCATCCAGGAGCCTCACTCAGGATGAAGTTGCAGTTTTGAATAAGGGTCTTTCATATGTCCCGACACATAAACCTGATCCTTTCCGCAATAAAATTGACCTCTACAAGTTTGGACGCAGATTACGTCTGAAAGAACACTTCTCGGACAGTATACAACAGACCTCTGATGTTCCTGCAATTTTTAAACCCTCTACCTTCGATCCAGTCTCCCACAACCCTAATATCAAGTGCTTCATCAGTTATATGAATAATATATACGAGGAAAATCAGTCCACTGACCTCAAGCACGGCGTGAACCTTTCCGCTGCAGAACAAAGAGCATTAAAATCTTTAGGTGCATACACTGATGTAGTCATCCGCCCGGCGGATAAGGGTGGTGGGATCGTAGTACAAGATCTCAGGGCCTATAAATCTGAGATCTACACTCAACTTGCGGACACGCGTACGTATCATCTGCTGCTTGAGGATCCGACTGTTAAATATAAGGCTGAAATAGATGCAATACTGAAGGAAGCAGCCGATAGCAATGTGATAGATTCTAAAACACACATTGCGCTGACCCAAGATTGGCTGGTTACTCCGGTGCTTTACACGATTCCAAAGCTACACAAGAACCCCACATGCCCCCCCGGCCGCCCGATCATCGCGGCACGTGACTCGTTATACTATACTATATCCAAGTATTTGGATATGTTTCTCCAACCAATAGTGAGTGAGCAAACGTCGTGTCTTAAAGACACCACCGCTTTTTTGACACATATTCGGGCCCTTACTCCATTGCCTGATAAATATCTCATGTGCACAGTAGACGTCGTTAGCCTGTACACCAACATTCCCCATCATCGGGGAGTTGAGGCTATCAGGCGCTGTATTACTGGCAACCAGAGTTACATTGGGCCGGATGTCAATTTTTTTATCCAACTGTTGGAGCTCACTTTGAAACGTAATTACTTCATTTTTGATGGTAAACTGTACCAACAACAGTCCGGGTGTGCAATGGGTTCTTGTGTAGCTCCAAGCCTGGCCAACCTTTTCATGTGTGAGGTAGAAAAAGACCTTTTCCTGACTAACCCTATGATGTCAAATAAGATCAAATCTTACCTTCGCTACATCGATGATATTTTCATCCTGTGGTCGGGTACAGCAGAGGAATTCACTAGTGCTATGCACCAAGTGAACTTGCTTGATACATCTATCAAATTCACGTTTTCCTCAAGTTTTGACACTATCCATTACCTTGATGTAACAGTTATACAGGACCGGAATCACTGTCTACATACGACACTTTATGTCAAAGATACTGATAGGAACACTACCCTACACGCCAACAGTCATCACCCCCCAGCAATGAAGTGGGGTTTACCGTATTCCCAATTTCTCAGGAATTTCCGCATCTGCAGCGACAGTACGGATGCAAGCTCACAGATTGATACTATGATACGCAAGTTCCGTGCGAGGGGGTATAATTTGAAACTTCTCAAAAAAGCGAAAGAAAAGGTCCTGTCTAAAAATCGTGTGGACCTATTAAACAAGAAAATTTGCAGGGACTCCAGGGACCGAGTGGTCTGGCCACAGGACTTTAGTACCAATAGTGCCCAGACGGTCAACTCCGCAAAACGGGTATGGCCAATTGTATCCAAGGACAGAACCCTGCCATCCTTTAAAGAGACGTCCATTCTTCCAGCATTCCGCAGGAGCAAGAATATTAAGGACATTATTGTTCACAATGACATTTCTAATTTCCAGAAATCTACGACTACACATTTTCTAACACGTAAACCGGGCAACTATAGATGCTTGGGCTGCACCACTTGCAGTTGTCTTGAAATAGGACAGTTCTTCCATCATCCTAGATCAGGCAAAAAATACCTGATCAAAGCTCCCTATACGTGCTCCAGCCGTTATGTCATCTACTATATTAAATGCCCCTGCGGACTCCTCTACATTGGTAAAACGATACGCCAATTTAAAGAAAGGATTGCCCTCCATCGCTCTAGTATCAGAGCTGCCTTGGAGGGAAAAGGCTCCGACCAGCCGGTCGCTCGCCATTTCAAGGAACACCATCATAATTTAGCATCAATTCGCTATAAAATCATTGATGGGGTACCAGAATCCAAAAGAGGTGGTGATCGGGGTAAAATTTTATTGCAGAAAGAAGCACATTGGATTTACATGTTACAAACAGTTAAACCACTAGGGCTTAATGATATTCTGTCGTTTACATGCTTTCTGTGATTCATGAGGTTTAGATTTGTTGCATTTTTGTGGGGCACTGTCACTTATAGTGAGACTTACTGTCCCACTGACCAGTGCTGTCTTATTTGGCAGTCTACTTACCTTTTACCTTTTTACCTTTTTGGCATGTGCTGCCTGACAGTGCCACACCGTGGCAACAAATCATATGCCTATGGCCACCTGCCGTTTTTCCCTTCTGTATATACTTGATCCGATTGTTATTTACACTGACAATTATTGACCAGGTTACTCATCAGTGACCATATCGTTTTAGTTGTGACTCCTGTTACCCGCTTTATACTTTATTGTATTTACTGTCTACATGCGTTTAATCCACAGCTGTGTTTCTATGGTGATGGGTACAACACACACTTACACCTCCCCTTGTGGACGCAGGACGCCGGCGCCGGCGCGCACCGATGACGTCACTGCATGTCCCGGAGAGCGGAGGTGAACGATCTTCACGTGGTGTTAGGTAAGCTATTTAAGTTTTGTATTTTCAGTTTTGCTGTTGGTCTTGATAAAAGGAGTAAATCCTGAAACGTTGACTAAAGCAGCTGCTGTGTCAAGTGATTATTTCAGTCTCGTCGAGTGCCGGCTACCATTGTTTTCCTATATATATATATATATATACTGGTGGTCAGCTAAATTCTGCACTGTCCTCATACTATATAAAGCGCACAACTACAATGCAGCACAGATATGGATAGTGTACTGGACGACACAGAGATAGAGCAATGGCCTACTGTACCGTACTGCTATATATATATACTGGTGGTCAGCAAAATTCTGTACTGTCCTACTATATACTTCGCACAACTACAATGCAGCACACATATGGATGGTATACTTGATGACACAGAGGTAGAGCAATGGCCTACTATACCGTACTGCTATATATATATATATATATATATACTGTTGATCAGCAAAATTCTGCACTGTCCTCCTACTATATACTGCGCACAACTACAATGCAGCACAGATATGGATAGTATACTTGACGACACAGAGGTAGAGCAATGGACTACTGTACCGTACTGCTATATATATATATATACACTGGTGGTCAGCAAAATTCTGCACTGTCCTCCTACTATATACTGCGCACAACTACAATGCAGCACAGATATGGATAGTATACTTGACGACACAGAGGTAGAGCAATGGCCTACTGTACCGTGCTGCTATATATATATATATATATATATATATATATACTGGTGGTCAGCTAAATTCTGCACTGTCCTCCTACTATATACTGTGCACAACTACAATGCAGCACAGATATGGATAGTATACTTGACGACACAGAGGTAGAGCAATGGCCTACTGTACCGTACTGCTATATATATATATATATATATATACTGGTGGTCAGCAAAATACTGCACTGTCCTCCTACTATATACTGCGCACAACTACAATACAGCACATATATGGATAGTATACTTTATGACACAGAGATAGAGCAATGGCCTACTATGCCGTACTGCTATATATATATACTGTTGGTCAGCAAATTTCTGCACTGTCCTCCTACTATATACTGCGCACAACTACAATGCAGCACAGATATGGATAGTATACTTGACGACACAGAGGTAGAGCAATAGACTACTGTACCGTACTGCTATATATATATATACTGGTGGTCAGCAAAATTCTGCACTGTCCTCCTACTATCTACTGCGCACAACTACAATGCAGCACAGATATGGATAGTATACTTGACGACACACAGGTAGAGCAATGGCCTACTGTACCGTACTGCTAAATATATATATATATATATATATATATATATACTGGTGGTCAGCTAAATTCTGCACTGTCCTCCTACTATATACTGTGCACAACTACAATGCAGCACAGATATGGATAGTATACTTGATGACACAGAGGTAGAGCAATGGCCTACTTTACCGTACTGCTATATATATATACTGGTGGTCAGCAAAATTCTGCACTGTCCTCCTACTATATACTGCGCACAACTACAATGCAGCACAGATATGGATAGTATACTTGACGACACAGAGATAGAGCAATGGCCTACTGTACCGTACTTCTATATATATATATATACCGGTGGTCAGCAAAATGCTGCACAGTCCTCCTACTATATACTGCGCACAACTACAATGCAGCACAGATATGGATAGTATACTTGACGACACATAGTTAGAGCAATAGCCTACTGTACTGTACTGCTATATATATATACTGGTGGTCAGCAAAATTCTGCACTGTTCTCCTACTATATACTGCGCACAACTACAATGCAGCACAGATATGGATAGTATACTTGATGACACAGAGGTAGAGCAATGGCCTACTGTACCGTACTGCTATATATATATACTGGTGGTCAGTAAAATTCTGCACTGTCCTCCTACTATATACTGCTCACAACTACAATGCAGCACAGATATGGATAGCATACTTGACAACACAGAGGTAGAGCAATGGCCTACTGTACCGTACTGCTATATATATATACTGGTGGTCAGCAAAATTCTGCACTGTCCTACTACTATATACTGCGCACAACTACAATGCAGCACAGATATGGATAGTATACTTGACGACACAGAGGTAGAGCAATGGCCTACTGTACCGTACTGCTATATATATATATATATATATATATATATATACTGGTGGTCAGCAAAATTCTGCACTGTCCTCATACTATATAAAGCGCACAACTACAATGCAGCACAGATATGGATAGTGTACTGGACGACACAGAGATAGAGCAATGGCCTACTGTACCGTACTGCTATATATATATACTGGTGGTCAGCAAAATTCTGTACTGTCCTACTATATACTTCGCACAACTACAATGCAGCACACATATGGATGGTATACTTGACGACACAGAGGTAGAGCAATGGCCTACTATACCGTACTGCTATATATATTTATATATATATATATATATACTGTTGATCAGCAAAATTCTGCACTGTCCTCCTACTATATACTGCGCACAACTACAATGCAGCACAGATATGGATAGTATACTTGACGACACAGAGGTAGAGCAATGGACTACTGTACCGTACTGCTATATATATATATATATACACTGGAGGTCAGCAAAATTCTGCACTGTCCTCCTACTATATACTGCGCACAACTACAATGCAGCACAGATATGGATAGTATACTTGACGACACAGAGGTAGAGCAATGGCCTACTGTACCGTGCTGCTATATATATATATATATATATATACTGGTGGTCAGCTAAATTCTGCACTGTCCTCCTACTATATACTGTGCACAAATACAATGCAGCACAGATATGGATAGTATACTTGACGACACAGAGGTAGAGCAATGGCCTACTGTACCGTACTGCTATAT
Source organism: Pseudophryne corroboree (assembly GCF_028390025.1). NCBI lineage: Eukaryota > Metazoa > Chordata > Amphibia > Anura > Myobatrachidae > Pseudophryne > Pseudophryne corroboree. Next base: position 203,494,255 of record NC_086453.1, on the reverse strand, counting down.
ATATATATATATATATACTGGTGGTCAGCAAAATTCTGCACTGTCCTCCTACTATATACTGCGCACAACTACAATACAGCACAGATATGGATAGTATACTTGACGACACAGAGGTAGAGCAATGGCCTACTGTACCGTACTTCTATATATATATATATATATATATATATACACCGGTGGTCAGCAAAATTCTGCACTGTCCTCCTACTATATACTTCGAACAACTACAATGCAGCACAGATATGGATATAATACTTGACGACACAGAGGTAGAGCAATGGCCTACTATACCATACTGCTATATATATACTGTTGGTCAGCAAAATTCTGCACTGTCCTCCTACTGTTTACTGCGCACAACTACAATGCAGCACAGATATGGATAGTATACTTGACGACACAGAGGTAGAGCAATGGACTACTGTACCGTACTGCTATATATATATATATACTGGTGGTCAGCAAAATTCTGCACTGTCTGTCCTCCTACTATATACTGTGCACAACTACAATGCAGCACAGATATGGATAGTATACTTGACGACACACATGTAGAGCAATGTCCTACTGTACCGTACTGCTATATATATATATATATATATATATATATATACTGGTGGTCAGCTAAATTGTGCACTGTCCTCCTACTATATACTGTGCACAACTACAATGCAGCACAGATATGGATAGTATACTTGACGACACAGAGGTAGAGCAATGGCCTACTGTACCATACTGCTATATATATATATACTGGTGGTCAGCAATATTCTGTACTGTCCTCCTACTATATACTGCGCACAACTACAATGCAGCACAGATATGGATAGTATACTTGACGACACAGAGGTAGAGCAATGGCCTACTGTACCGTACTTCTATATATATATATATATATATATATATACCGGTGGTCAGCAAAATTCTGCACTGTCCTCCTACTATATACTGCGCACAACTACAATGCAGCACAGATATGGATAGTTTACTTGACGACACATAGTTAGAGCAATGGCCTACTGTACCGTAATGCTACATATATATACTGGTGGTCAGCAAAAATCTGCACTGTCCTCCTACTATATACTGCGCACAACTACAATGCAGCACATATATGGATAGTATACTTGATGACACAGAGGTAGAGCAATGGCCTACTGTACCGTACTGCTATATATATATACTGGTGGTCAGCAAAATTCTGTACTGTCCTACTACTATATACTGCGCACAATTACAATGCAGCACAGATATGGATAGTATACTTGACAACACAGAGGTAGAGCAATGGCCTACTATACCGTACTACTATATATATATACTGGTGGTCAGCAAAATTCTGCACTGTCCTACTACTATATACTGCGCACAACTACAATGTAGCACAGATATGGATAGTATACTTGACGACAAAGAGGTAGAGCAATGGCCTACTGTACCGTACTGCTATATATATATATACTGGTGGTCAGCAAAATACTGCATTGTCCTCCTACTATATACTTCGCACAACTACAATTCAGCACAGATATGGATAGTATACTTGACGACACATAGGTAGAGCAATGGCCTACTATACCGTACTGCTATATATATATACTGTTGGTCAGCAAAATTCTGCACTGTCCTCCTACTATATACTGCGCACAACTACAATGCAGCACAGATATGGATAGTATACTTGACGACACAGAGGTAGAGCAATAGACTACTGTACCGTACTGCTATATATATATATACTGGTGGTCAGCAAAATTCTGCACTGTCCTCCTACTATCTACTGCGCACAACTACAATGCAGCACAGATATGGATAGTATACTTGACGACACACAGGTAGAGCAATGGCCTACTGTACCGTACTGCGCTATATATATATATATATATATATATATACTGGTGGTCAGCTAAATTCTGCACTGTCCTCCTACTATATACTGTGTACAACTACAATGCAGCACAGATATGGATAGTATACTTGACGACACAGAGGTAGAGCAATGGCCTACTGTACCGTACTGCTATATATATATACTGGTGGTCAGCAAAATTCTGCACTGTCCTCCTACTATATACTGCGCACAACTATAATGCAGCACAGATATGGATAGTATACTTGACGACACAGAGGTAGAGCAATGGCCTACTGTACCGTACTTCTATATATATATATATATATATATATATACCGGTAGTCATCAAAATGCTGCACAGTATTCCTACTATATACTGCGCACAAATACAATGCAGCACAGATATGGATAGTATTCTTGACGACACATAGTTAGAGCAATAGCCTACTGTACTGTACTGCTATATATATATATACTGGTGGTCAGCAAAATTCTACAGTGTTCTCCTACTATATACTGCGCACAACTACAATGCAACACAGATATGGATAGTATACTGGACGACACAGAGGTAGAGCAATGGCCTACTGTACCGTACTGCTATATATATATACTGGTGGTCAGCAAAATTCTGTACTGTCCTACTATATACTTCGCACAACTACAGTGCAGCACACATATGGATGGTATACTTGACGACACAGAGGTAGAGCAATGGCCTACTGTACCGTACTGCTATATATATATATATATATACTGTTGATCAGCAAAATTCTGCACTGTCCTCCTACTATATAATGCGCACAACTACAATGCAGCACAGATATGGATAGTATACTTGACGACACAGAGGTAGAGCAATGGACTACTGTACCGTACTGCTATATATATATATATATATACTGGTGGTCAGCAAAATTCTGCACTGTCCTCCTACTATATACTGCGCACAACTACAATGCAGCACAGATATGGATAGTATACTTGATGACACAGAGGTAGAGCAATGGCCTACTGTACCGTGCTGCTATATATATATATATATATATATATATACTGGTGGTCAGCAAAATTCTGCACCGTCCTCCTACTATATACTGCGCACAACTACAATGCAGCACAGCTATGGATAGTATACTTGACGACACAGAGGTAGAGCAATGGCCTACTGTACCGTACTTCAATATATATTTATATATACCGGTGGTCAGCAAAATTCTGCACTGTCCTCCTACTATATACTGTGCACAACTACAATGCAGCACAGATATGGATAGTATACTTGACGACACATGGTTAGAGCAATGGCCTACTGTACCGTACTGCTATATATATATATATACTGGTGGTCAGCAAAATTCTGCACTGTCCTCCTACTATATACTGCGCACAACTACAATGCAGCACATATATGGATAGTATACTTGATGACATAGAGGTAGAGCAATGGCCTACTGTACCGTACTGCTATATATATATACTGGTGGTCAGCAAAATTCTGCACTGTCCTCCTACTATATACTGCGCACAACTACAATGCAGCACAGATATGGATAGTATACTTGATGACACAGAGGTAGAGCAATGGCCTTCTGTACCGTACTTCTATATATATATATATATATATATATATATATACCGGTGGTCAGCAAAATGCTGCACAGTCCTCCTACTATATACTGCGCACAAATACAATGCAGCACAGATATGGATAGTATACTTGACGACACATAGTTATAGCAATAGCCTACTGTACTGTACTGCTATATATATATATACTGGTGGTCAGCAAAATTCTGCAGTGTTCTCCTACTATATACTGCGCACAACTACAATGCAGCACAGATATGGATAGTATACTGGACGACACAGAGGTAGAGCAATGGCCTACTGTATCGTACTGCTATATATATATACTGGTGGTCAGCAAAAATCTGTACTGTCCTACTATATACTTCGCACAACTACAATGCAGCACACATATGGATGGTATACTTGACGACACAGAGGTAGAGCAATGGCCTACTGTACCGTACTGCTATATATATATATATACTGTTGATCAGCAAAATTCTGCACTGTCCTTCTACTATATACTGCGCACAACTACAATGCAGCACAGATATGGATAGTATACTTGACGACACAGAGGTAGAGCAATGGACTACTGTACCGTACTGCTATATATATATATACTGGTGGTCAGCAAAATTCTGCTCTGTCCTCCTATATACTGCGCACAACTACAATGCAGCACAGATATGGATAGTATACTTGATGACACAGAGGTAGAGCAATGGCCTACTGTACCATGCTGCTATATATATATATATATATATATATATATATACTGGTGGTCAGCAAAATTCTCTACTGTCCTCCTACTATATACTGCGCACAACTACAATGCAGCACAGATATGGATAGTATACTTGACGACACAGAGGTAGAGCAATGGCCTACTGTACCGTACTTCAATATATATTTATATATACCGGTGGTCAGCAAAATTCTGCACTGTCCTCCTACTATATACTGTGAACAACTACAATGCAGCACAGATATGGATAGTATACTTGACGACACATGGTTAGAGAAATGGCCTACTGTACCATACTGCTATATATATATATACTGGTGGTCAGCAAAATTCTGCACTGTCCTCCTACTATATACTGCGCACAACTACAATGCAGCACATATATGGATAGTATACTTGATGACACAGAGGTAGAGCAATGGCCTACTGTACCGTACTGCTATATATATATACTGGTGGTCAGCAAAATTCTGCACTGTCAAACTACTATATACTGCGCACAACTACAATGCAGCACAGATAAGGATAGTATACTTGACGACACAGAGGTAGAGCAATGGCCTACTGTACCGTACTGATATATATATATATATATATATATATACTGGTGGTCAGCAAAATTCTGCACTGTCCTCCTACTATATACTGCGCACAACTACAATGCAGCACAGATATGGATAGTATACTTGACGACATAGAGGTAGAGCAATGGCCTACTGTACCGTACTGCTATATATATATATATATATACTGATGGTCAGTGAAAAAAAATGCACTGTCCTCCTACTGTATACTTCGCACAACTACAATGCTGCACAGATATGGATAGTATACTTGATGACACAGAGGTAGAGCAATGGCCTACTGTACCGTACTGCTATATATATATATATATATATATATATATATACTGGTGGTCAGTGAAAAAAAATGCACTGTCCTCCTACTGTATACTTCGCACAACTACAATGCAGCACAGATATGGATAGTATACTTGACAACACAGAGGTAGAGCAATGGCCTACTGTACCGTACTGCTATATATATATATATATATATATATATACTGGTGGACAGCAAAATTCTGCACTGTCCTCCTACTATATACTGCGCACTACTACAATGCAGCACAGATATGGATAGTATACTTGACGACACAGAGATAGAGCAATGGCCTACTGTACCCTACTGCTATATATATATACTGGTGGTCAGCAAAATTCTGCACTGTCCTCCTACTATATACTTCGAACAACTACAATGCAGCACAGATATGGATAGAATACTTGACGACACAGAGGTAGAGCAATGGCCTACTATACCATACTGCTATATATATATACTGTTGGTCAGAAAAATTCTGCACTGTCCTCCTACTATATACTGCGCACAACTACAATGCAGCACAGATATGGATAGTATACTTGATGACACAGAGGTAGAGCAAAGGCCTTCTGTACCGTACTTCTATATATATATATATATATATATATATATACCGGTGGTCAGCAAAATGCTGCACAGTCCTCCTACTATATACTGCGCACAAATACAATGCAGCACAGATATGGATAGTATACTTGACGACACATAGTTAGAGCAATAGCCTACTGTACTGTACTGCTATATATATATATACTGGTGGTCAGCAAAATTCTGCAGTGTTCTCCTACTATATACTGCGCACAACTACAATGCAGCACAGATATGGATAGTATACTGGACGACACAGAGGTAGAGCAATGGCCTACTGTATCGTACTGCTATATATATATACTGGTGGTCAGCAAAAATCTGTACTGTCCTACTATATACTTCGCACAACTACAATGCAGCACACATATGGATGGTATACTTGACGACACAGAGGTAGAGCAATGGCCTACTGTACCGTACTGCTATATATATATATATACTGTTGATCAGCAAAATTCTGCACTGTCCTTCTACTATATACTGCGCACAACTACAATGCAGCACAGATATGGATAGTATACTTGACGACACAGAGGTAGAGCAATGGACTACTGTACCGTACTGCTATATATATATATATACTGGTGGTCAGCAAAATTCTGCACTGTCCTCCTACTATATACTGCGCACAACTACAATGCAGCACAGATATGGATAGTATACTTGACGACACAGAGGTAGAGCAATGGCCTACTGTACCATGCTGCTATATATATATATATATATATATATACTGGTGGTCAGCAAAATTCTCTACTGTCCTCCTACTATATACTGCGCACAACTACAATGCAGCACAGATATGGATAGTATACTTGACGACACAGAGGTAGAGCAATGGCCTACTGTACCGTACTTCAATATATATTTATATATACCGGTGGTCAGCAAAATTCTGCACTGTCCTCCTACTATATACTGTGCACAACTACAATGCAGCACAGATATGGATAGTATACTTGACGACACATGGTTAGAGAAATGGCCTACTGTACCATACTGCTATATATATATACTGGTGGTCAGCAAAATTCTGCACTGTCCTCCTACTATATACTGCGCACAACTACAATGCAGCACATATATGGATAGTATACTTGATGACACAGAGGTAGAGCAATGGCCTACTGTACCGTACTGCTATATATATATACTGGTGGTCAGCAAAATTCTGCACTGTCAAACTACTATATACTGCGCACAACTACAATGCAGCACAGATATGGATAGTATACTTGACGACACAGAGGTAGAGCAATGGCCTACTGTACTGTACTTCTATATATATTTAAATATACCGGTGGTCAGCAAAATTCTGCACTGTCCTCCTACTATATACTGCGCACAACTACAATGCAGCACAGATATGGATAGTATACTTGACGACACAGAGGTAGAGCAATGGCCTACTGTACCGTACTGATATATATATATATATATATATATTTATATATACTGGTGGTCAGCAAAATTCTGCACTGTCCTCCTACTATATACTGCGCACAACTACAATGCAGCACAGATATGGATAGTATACTTGACGACATAGAGGTAGAGCAATGGCCTACTGTACCGTACTGCTATATATATATATATATATATATATACTGATGGTCAGTGAAAAAAAATGCACTGTCCTCCTACTGTATACTTCGCACAACTACAATGCTGCACAGATATGGATAGTATACTTGATGACACAGAGGTAGAGCAATGGCCTACTGTACCGTACTGCTATATATATATATATATATATATATATGGGTTCACTACGGCTGGCCGGCGGTCGGGCTCCCGGCGACCAGCATCCCGGCGCCGGGAGCCCGACCGCCGGCTTACCGACAGCTTGGCGAGCGCAAATGAGCCCCTTGCGGGCTCGCTGCGCTCGCCACGCTACGGGCACGGTGGCGCGCTACGCGCGCCACACTATTTTATTCTCCCTCTATGGGGGTCGTGGACCCCCACGAGGGAAAATAATTGTCGGTATTCCGGCTGTCGGGCTCCCGGCGCCGGTATACTGAGCGCCGGGAGCCCGACCGCCGGCAAACAGAAGACCACCCATATATATATACTGGTGGTCAGTGAAAAAAAATGCACTGTCCTCCTACTGTATACTTCGCACAACTACAATGCAGCACAGATATGGATAGTATACTTGACAACACAGAGGTAGAGCAATGGCCTACTGTACCGTACTGCTAAATATATATATATATATATATATATATATATATATATACTGGTGGACAGCAAAATTCTGCACTGTCCTCCTACTATATACTGCGCACTACTACAATGCAGCACAGATATGGATAGTATACTTGACGACACAGAGATAGAGCAATGGCCTACTGTACCCTACTGCTATATATATATACTGGTGGTCAGCAAAATTCTGCACTGTCCTCCTACTATATACTTCGAACAACTACAATGCAGCACAGATATGGATAGAATACTTGACGACACAGAGGTAGAGCAATGGCCTACTATACCATACTGCTATATATATATACTGTTGGTCAGAAAAATTCTGCACTGTCCTCCTACTATATACTGCGCACAACTACAATGCAGCACAGATATGGATAGTATACTTGACGACACAGAGGTAGAGCAATGGACTACTGTACCGTACTGCTATATATGTATATACTGGTGGTCAGCAAAATTCTGCACTGTCCTCCGACTATATACTGCGCACAACTACAATGCAGCACAGATATGGATAGTATACTTGACGACACACAGGTAGAGCAATGGCCTACTGTACCGTACTGCTATATATATATATATATATATATATAAAACAATGTAGAAAAATCGGCACTCAGGAAACTTTCAAGGTAGTATATAATCGGTCTACGTTTCGGAGACCTTTAATCTCCTTCGTCAGGACAATACAAAGCAACAATAAAAGACATACCTTTATTCAACTCACCCAGGTGCACGTGAAGCCCGTCGGCCGCTTCCCGTCGCCGTCCCGCTGGCGTCACCGGAAGTGAATCCGCGTCACACTGTTGGTTCAAGCTTGGTAGGCGGCCGGGGCGTTGCTATAGTGATACCCAACACCATGGTAACGATACTAAACAATGAGAGCGGAAGGGATACAATGAAATGTGCAAATATGCTTGTAATTGAAAAGCAGCGAATACAACCAAATTAAGCTAAGGTGCTAACATCATGTTCTAAACATTACAATCAATATTTTTAAGCAAATAATGTTTTGAGAGAGAGATAATGGAAATTATGTATCAAGAAAGCATGTATAAGACAGATGTTCATTCAGCCCAAATGGCTGTACTGTCTGTAGCTTATAGATCCATTTCGTCTCTAGCTGTAGTAATCGATTGTCCCTGTTACCACCTCTTTTACAAGGAGGTACCCAATCTATCATTTTATACCTTAGAGTGGCAAGACTATGACGAGAATCTCGGAAGTGTCTAGCAACAGGTTGATCATTCATTTTGTTCTTATTTTTAAGGGCAGTGTCCGCACTCTCTATAGCCTTTCTAATCCCTGATCGATGAGCAGCCATCCTTTCCTTAAAGCTACGGATTGTTTTGCCCACATATAATAAGCCACATGGGCATTTGATGTAATATACTACATGGGTGCTGGAGCAAGTTAAGGGGTAATTGATTTTATACCTTTTGCCTGAGCGCGGGTGTGAGAAATAGGCCCCTGTCTCCAAGTATTGACAGGTTGTGCAATTGATGCATTTAAAGTTGCCCGGTTTTCTGGACAAAAAATGGGTCTGTGGGTGGGCTACAAAACCCGTGATGTCATTGCGAACAATGACATCTTTAATATTACGACCTCTACGGAACCCTGGCATTAATGATTTATTCAATAAACCAGGTAAAGTTTGGTCACTATTGACAACGGGCCAATATTTCTTAGCTGCTAACACAAAAGATTCTGAATTTGATGAGTATTGTTGAGGCCAAATCATTTTATTGGGTAATGTGGATACCCGACTATGGTTTAATGCCTGCTCTCTTGGGTATGACAAAGCTTTTGCTCTTGCTTCACGTAACAGTTTAGGTGGATAACCTCTCAGTAGAAATTTGTTTAACATTAAATTAATTTGTAATACCGCATCCTGATGGTGCGAACAGATACGGATAATTCGTAAGAACTGGGAAAAAGGCAAACCCCGCTTAAGAGCCGGGGGGTGCTGGCTATCTGCCTGCAGGTATGTATTGCGATCAACCGTTTTCTGGTAAACATTAGTCACAAGTTGACAATCAACCTAGGAGACTGAAACATCCAAATAATGTATATTTTGAAAACTATATTCTGATGTAAATTTGATGTTTTCATCTCCTGTGTTGAGGTCAACTAGAAATTGTCTAAGTTCAAGTTCTGGGCCAGTCCAGAACATGCATACGTCGTCGATGTAGCGACAATAAAAAGATATATATTGTTGCCTCAAGGGATCTGAAAAAAATAACACCTTTTCAATAGCAAACATGAAGATGTTCACGAAGCTTGGTGCGACGCAAGATCCCATCGCACATCCAAGCAACTGGATGTACAATGAACCATCAAACAGAAAGTAATTTCTCTTTAGTGTCAGTTCCATCAATGTGAGGAACAAGTCTAGGTCTGGGCCCTTGTAATGTACATTACCTGTAAGAAAAGACCTAAGGATTTGCAAACCCCGTTCATGGGGGATGTTAGTATAGAGACTAACTACGTCTATGGTGCACATAATAGTTTGTGCTGCCACCGGGTTGAGCTTTTGTAATTTCAATAAGAAAGCTGTAGTATCCTTAAGGAATGTTTCCTCAGCCTGGACCACAGGCTGCAAGTAATGGTCAAGAAATTGAGATACTGCATAATAGATAGAATCCCTTGCCGCAATTATAGGTCTCCCCGGCGGATTTTGGGGATTTTTGTGCAATTTAGGGATTAAATAAAAGACCGGTATCTTGGGCCAATACCGCTTAAGGGAATCTCTATGCTTAGGATCTAACAAACCATCACTTACAGCTGCGTCCAGGACTTGGAAAAGTTCCTGCTGAAAAGACTCTGTAGGGTCTTGATCAAGTTGTCTATATACATTGGTGTCCGACAGTTGTCTTAACGCCTCAGCCCTGTAATCCTCCACATTTTGTACGACCAAACCCCCACCCTTATCGGCCACCCGAACTACAATGTCTTGATATGCACTGAGGTCTCTTAATGCCTTACGTTCAGCAGATGAGAGATTATGGTGTTTCATTTTCAATTACAAGCATATTTGCACATTTCATTGTATCCCTTCCGCTCTCATTGCTTAGTATCGTTACCATGGTGGTGGGTATCACTATAGCAACGCCCCGGCCGCCTACCAAGCTTGAACCAACAGTGTGACGCGGATTCACTTCCGGTGACGCCAGCGGGACGGCGACGGGAAGCGGCCGACGGGCTTCACGTGCACCTGGGTGAGTTGAATAAAGGCATGTCTTTTATTGTTGCTTTGTATTGTCCTGACGAAGGAGATTAAAGGTCTCCGAAACGTAGACCGATTATATACTACCTTGAAAGTTTCCTGAGTGCCGTTTTTTCTACATTGTTTTATCCATTATTGATTCTGGCACCGGGACCAGTTGCATTTGTGTTGGAGTGCCGGACACCTTCGTTCCGTATGTTATTGCCTGCAGCACCTTGCACGGTGGGCAGAGCTACAGTCAAGGCACCCGCTACTATTGTATTTACATACTGGATTTTCACAGACAGGAAGCATTTCTGTTTTTAGTCTCATTGGAGACGTACTGGTAACGACAGACTGCACTATATTTTGAATGGAGGGATACCAGGGGTCGGACAACCCACAAGTCCCCGGATTCAGTCATTTAACCCTACAGAAGGGTGAAGCATTTTCCTTCTCTGATAGCGATGCAGATGCTATCCTAGTAAAAGAGAAATTTTTTGCTGCTGCGGGGACTGAAACCCCTGAACAAATCTATTCACAACTGTGTAAATTGAAAAAACGCGAGATCGACTATTACCTGCACGGTGTTACCCTGTCCGATTATTACATGGAACGGCTTATCCCGAGGGGCTTTCGGGTTAAGAACATTCCCACGATTGGGAGGTATAACCCCGACTTTTGCCGCAAGTGGGCGGCGATACTTAACAAATGTTCTTTCGACCTGATCCTATTGGTCATAGATGAATCCTCAAAAGAGCTACTTAAAATAAAGACCCAGATCAGTACATTGGAAGAGCTTCATTTGTCCAAATTAGAAGCGGACACTAACACCCTCTGGTTACCTAAATTACAAGAACAGGTGGATAAGTACCGGACGGAACTTATTAAGTTCAAAAAAGCTAAATTAGCCACGGTCCAGAAAGATTATTCAGAACAAAGAGTATACAGCTGGGTTAATAATCGGGCCTCCGGATCTGAAACCTTTAGGAGACGCAGGTTCCAGAAAAGGCCAGTCAGGGATACTGATTCATCAAGCGGTGGAACTTCAGCACAAAGCGATCAGGAATGTGCTGGGCACAGTGGTCCTACCTCTTCACAAAAACCACCTTTAAGGGTGATTACTCGGGCAAAGCCAGATACACCAACAGAACTAGGACCAGACGAGGCTGCCAGTGGGCCCGTGAGGGCAAAAAGACAATACAATAAGAAAACTTAGTTTTCAACCTTTCTGATAGGTCCTTGACTGAGCATGAACTGGCAGTACTAAATAAGGGACTCTCTTTTGTTCCTACATCTAATTTTGATGCATTTACCAATAGTGTTGATGTTTATAAATTTGGTAGACAGCTACGCCTTAGGGAACACTTTGGTGAATCTAGCACACAAAATCTTAAAACGCCTTATTTTCATAAAAAATCCACGTATGATCCCCCCTCTACCAACACAGCCATTAAGGTATTTGTACAGCGCTTGGATAATGAGGTCATAAATGCAAGTAAGCTGAATATTAAACACCATAATCTCTCATCTGCTGAACGTAAGGCATTAAGAGACCTCAGTGCATATCAAGACATTGTAGTTCGGGTGGCCGATAAGGGTGGGGGTTTGGTCGTACAAAATGTGGAGGATTACAGGGCTGAGGCGTTAAGACAACTGTCGGACACCAATGTATATAGACAACTTGATCAAGACCCTACAGAGTCTTTTCAGCAGGAACTTTTCCAAGTCCTGGACGCAGCTGTAAGTGATGGTTTGTTAGATCCTAAGCATAGAGATTCCCTTAAGCGGTATTGGCCCAAGATACCGGTCTTTTATTTAATCCCTAAATTGCACAAAAATCCCCAAATGCCGCCGGGGAGACCTATAATTGCGGCAAGGGATTCTATCTATTATGCAGTATCTCAATTTCTTGACCATTACTTGCAGCCTGTGGTCCAGGCTGGGGAAACATTCCTTAAGGATACTACAGCTTTCTTATTGAAATTACAAAAGCTCAACCCGGTGGCAGCACAAACTATTATGTGCACCATAGACGTAGTTAGTCTCTATACTAACATCCCCCATGAACGGGGTTTGCAAATCCTTAGGTCTTTTCTTACAGGTAATGTACATTACAAGGGCCCAGACCTAGACTTGTTCCTCACATTGATGGAATTGACACTAAAGAGAAATTACTTTCTGTTTGATGGTTCATTGTACATCCAGTTGCTTGGATGTGCGATGGGATCTTGCGTCGCACCAAGCTTCGCGAACATCTTCATGTTTGCTATTGAAAAGGTGTTATTTTTTTCAGATCCCTTGAGGCAACAATATATATCTTTTTATTGTCGCTACATCGACGACGTATGCATGTTCTGGACTGGCCCAGAACTTGAACTTAGACAATTTCTAGTTGACCTCAACACAGGAGATGAAAACATCAAATTTACATCAGAATATAGTTTTCAAAATATACATTATTTGGATGTTTCAGTCTCCTTGGTTGATTGTCAACTTGTGACTAATGTTTACCAGAAAACGGTTGATCGCAATACATACCTGCAGGCAGATAGCCAGCACCCCCCGGCTCTTAAGCGGGGTTTGCCTTTTTCCCAGTTCTTACGAATTATCCGTATCTGTTCGCACCATCAGGATGCGGTATTACAAATTAATTTAATGTTAAACAAATTTCTACTGAGAGGTTATCCACCTAAACTGTTACGTGAAGCAAGAGCAAAAGCTTTGTCATACCCAAGAGAGCAGGCATTAAACCATAGTCGGGTATCCACATTACCCAATAAAATGATTTGGCCTCAACAATACTCATCAAATTCAGAATCTTTTGTGTTAGCAGCTAAGAAATATTGGCCCGTTGTCAATAGTGACCAAACTTTACCTGGTTTATTGAATAAATCATTAATGCCAGGGTTCCGTAGAGGTCGTAATATTAAAGATGTCATTGTTCGCAATGACATCACGGGTTTTGTAGCCCACCCACAGACCCATTTTTTGTCCTGAAAACCGGGCAACTTTAAATGCATCAATTGCACAACCTGTCAATACTTGGAGACAGGGGCCTATTTCTCACACCCGCGCTCAGGCAAAAGGTATAAAATCAATTACCCCTTAACTTGCTCCAGCACCCATGTAGTATATTACATCAAATGCCCATGTGGCTTATTATATGTGGGCAAAACAATCCGTAGCTTTAAGGAAAGGATGGCTGCTCATCGATCAGGGATTAGAAAGGCTATAGAGAGTGCGGACACTGCCCTTAAAAATAAGAACAAAATGAATGATCAACCTGTTGCTAGACACTTCCGAGATTCTCGTCATAGTCTTGCCACTCTAAGGTATAAAATGATAGATTGGGTACCTCCTTGTAAAAGAGGTGGTAACAGGGACAATCGATTACTACAGCTAGAGACTAAATGGATCTATAAGCTACAGACAGTACAGCCATTTGGGCTGAATGAACATCTGTCTTATACATGCTTTCTTGATACATAATTTCCATTATCTCTCTCTCAAAACATTATTTGCTTAAAAATATTGATTGTAATGTTTAGAACATGATGTTAGCACCTTAGCTTAATTTGGTTGTATTCGCTGCTTTTCAATTACAAGCATATTTGCACATTTCATTGTATCCCTTCCGCTCTCATTGTTTAGTATCGTTACCATGGTGTTGGGTATCACTATAGCAACGCCCCGGCCGCCTACCAAGCTTGAACCAACAGTGTGACGCGGATTCACTTCCGGTGACGCCAGCGGGACGGCGACGGGAAGCGGCCGACGGGCATCACGTGCACCTGGGTGAGTTGAATAAAGGTATGTCTTTTATTGTTGCTTTGTATTGTCCTGACGAAGGAGATTAAAGGTCTCCGAAACGTAGACCGATTATATACTACCTTGAAAGTTTCCTGAGTGCCGTTTTTTCTACATTGTTTTATCCATTATTGATTCTGGCACCGGGACCAGTTGCATTTGTGTTGGAGTGCCGGACACCTTCGTTCCGTATATATATATATATATATATATATATATATATATATATATATATAATGGTGGTCAGCTAAATTCTGCACTGTCCTCCTACTATATACTGTGCACAACTACAATGCAGCACAGATATGGATAGTATACTTGACGACACAGAGGTAGAGCAATGGCCTACTGTACCATACTGCTATATATATATATACTGGTGGTCAGCAAAATTCTGCACTGTCCTCCTACTATATACTGCGCACAACCACAATGCAGCACAGATATGGATAGTATACTTGATGACACAGAGGTAGAGCAATGGCTTACTGTACCGTACTTATATATATATATATATATATATATACCGGTGGTCAGCAAAATTCTGCACTGTCCTCCTACTATATACTGCGCACAACTACAATGCAGCACAGATATGGATAGTTTACTTGACGACACATAGTTAGAGCAATGGCCTACTGTACCGTAATGCTATATATATATACTGGTGGTCAGCAAAAATCTGCACTGTCCTCCTACTATATACTGCGCACAACTACAATGCAGCACATATATGGATAGTATACTTGATGACACAGAGGTAGAGCAATGGCCTACTGTACCGTACTGCTATATATATATACTGGTGGTCAGCAAAATTCTGCACTGTCCTACTACTATATACTGCGCTCAACTACAATGCAGCACAGATATGGATAGTATACTTGATGACACAGAGGTAGAGCAATGGCCTACTGTACCGTACTGCTATATATATATATATATACTGGTGGTCAGCAAAATTCTGCACTGTCCTCCTACTATATACTGCGCACAGCTACAGTGCAGCACAGATATGGATAGTATACTTGACGACACAGGGGTAGAGCAATGGCCTACTGTACCGTACTGCTATATATATATATACTGGTGGTCAGCAAAATTCTGCACTGTCCTCCTACTATATACTTCGCACAACTACAATTCAGCACAGATATGGATAGTATACTTGACGACACATAGGTAGAGCAATGGCCTACTATACCGTACTGCTATATATATATATACTGTTGGTCAGCAAAATTCTGCACTGTCCTCCTACTATATACTGCGCACAACTACAATGCAGCACAGATATGGATAGTATACTTGACGACACAGAGGAAGAGCAATAGACTACTGTACCGTACTGCTATATATATATATATATATACTGGTGGTCAGCAAAATTCTGCACTGTCCTCCTACTATATACTGCGCACAACTACAATGCAGCACAGATATGGATAGTATACTTGACGACACACAGGTAGAGCAATGGCCTACTGTACCGTACTGCTATATATATGTATATATATATATATATATATATACTGGTGATCAGCTAAATTCTGCTCTGTCCTCCTACTATATACTGTGCACAACTACAATGCAGCACAGATATGGATAGTATACTTGACGACACAGAGGTAGAGCAATGGCCTACTGTACCGTACTGCTATATATATATTAGTGATGAGCGGATTCGGTTTTACTCGGTTTTACTCGGTTTTACTCGGTTCTCAAAACGGCATCTTATTGGCTCACGGATGTCACGTGTTTTGGATAGCCAATAAGATGCCGTTTTGAGAACCGAGTAAAACCGAGTAAAACCGAGTAAAACCGAACCTCGCTCATCACTAATATATATACTGGTGGTCAGCAAAATTCTGCACTGTCCTCCTACTATATACTGCGCACAACTACAATGCAGCACAGATATGGATAGTATACTTGACGACACAGAGGTAGAGCAATGGCCTACTGTACCGTACTTCTATATATATATATATACCGGTGGTCAGCAAAATGCTGCACAGTCCTCCTACTATATACTGCGCACAACTACAATGCAGCACAGATATGGACAGTATACTTGACGACACATAGTTAGAGCAATAGCCTACTGTACTGTACTGCTATATATATATACTGGTGGTCAGCAAAATTCTGCACTGTTCTCCTACTATATACTGCGCACAACTACAATGCAGCACAGATATGGATAGTATACTTGATGACACAGAGGTAGAGCAATGGCCTACTGTACCGTACTGCTATATATATATACTGGTGGTCAGCAAAATTCTGCACTGTCCTCCTACTATATACTGCGCACAACTACAATGCAGCACAGATATGGATAGTATACTTGATGACACAGAGGAAGAGCAATGGCCTACTGTACCGTACTGCTATATATATATATATACTGGTGGTCAGCAAAATTCTGCACTGTCCTACTACTATATACTGCGCACAACTACAATGCAGCACACATATGGATAGTATACTTGACGACACAGAGGTAGAGCAATGGCCTACTGTACCGTACTGCTATATATATATATATATATATATATATATACTGGTGGTCAGCAAAATTCTGCACTGTCCTCCTACTATATACTGCGCACAACTACAATGCAGCACAGATATGGATAGTATACTGGATGACACAGAGGTACAGCAATGGCCTACTGTACCGTACTGCTATATATATATACTGGTGGTCAGCAAAATTCTGTTCTGTCCTACTATAGACTTTGCACAACTACAATGCAGCACACATATGGATGGTATACTTGACGACACAGAGGTAGAGCAATGGCCTACTATACCGTGCAGCTATATATATATATATATATATATATACTGTCGATCAGCAAATTTCTGCACTGTCCTACTATATACTGCACACAACTACAATGCAGCACAGATATGGATAGTATACTTGACGACACAGTGGGTAGAGCAATGGACTACTGTACCATATCTATGTTTCTATTAGAACTTCTATGTTTCTATTAGAACTCGAGGGCATACATTGAGACTGGAGGGGGGGAGGTTCAGGGGAAATTTAAGGAAAAATTACTTCACAGAAAGGGTAGTGGATAAGTGGAATAGCCTCCCATCAGAGGTGGTAGAGGCTAAGACTGTAGGGCAATTTAAACATGCTTGGGACAGGCATATGAATATCCTTACAAAGAATCAAGGTTAAAAAAGGGTTGAGATTGCCTAAAGGATAAAATAAAAAAGGGGCAGACTAGATGGGCCAAGTGGTTCTTATCTGCCATCAAATTCTATGTTTCTATGTTTCTATGTTTCATACTGCTATATATATATATACTGGTGGTCAGCAAAATTCTGCACTGTCCTCCTACTATATACTGCGCACAACCACAATGCAGCACAGATATGGATAGTATACTTGATGACACAGAGGTAGAGCAATGGCCTACTGTACCGTACTTCTATATATATATATATATATATATATATATATACCGGTGGTCAGCAAAATTCTGCACTGTCCTCCTACTATATACTGCGCACAACTACAATGCAGCACAGATATGGATAGTTTACTTGACGACACATAGTTAGAGCAATGGCCTACTGTACCGTAATGCTATATATATATACTGGTGGTCAGCAAAAATCTGCACTGTCCTCCTACTATATACTGCGCACAACTACAATGCAGCACATATATGGATAGTATACTTGATGACACAGAGGTAGAGCAATGGCCTACTGTACCGTACTGCTATATATATATACTGGTGGTCAGCAAAATTCTGCACTGTCCTACTACTATATACTGCGCTCAACTACAATGCAGCACAGATATGGATAGTATACTTGACGACACAGAGGTAGAGCAATGGCCTACTGTACCGTACTGCTATATATATATATATATATATATATATATATATATATACTGGTGGTCAGCAAAATTCTGCACTGTCCTCCTACTATATACTGCGCACAGCTACAGTGCAGCACAGATATGGATAGTATACTTGACGACACAGGGGTAGAGCAATGGCCTACTGTACCGTAATGCTATATATATATATACTGGTGGTCAGCAAAATTCTGCACTGTCCTCCTACTATATACTTCGCACAACTACAATTCAGCACAGATATGGATAGTATACTTGACGACACATAGGTAGAGCAATGGCCTACTATACCGTACTGCTATATATATATATACTGTTGGTCAGCAAAATTCTGCACTGTCCTCCTACTATATACTGCGCACAACTACAATGCAGCACAGATATGGATAGTATACTTGACGACACAGAGGAAGAGCAATAGACTACTGTACCGTACTGCTATATATATATATACTGGTGGTCAGCAAAATTCTGCACTGTCCTCCTACTATATACTGCGCACAACTACAATGCAGCACAGATATGGATAGTATACTTGACGACACACAGGTAGAGCAATGGCCTACTGTACCGTACTGCTATATATATGTATATATATATATATATACTGGTGATCAGCTAAATTCTGCTCTGTCCTCCTACTATATACTGTGCACAACTGCAATGCAGCACAGATATGGATAGTATACTTGACGACACAGAGGTAGAGCAATGGCCTACTGTACCGTACTGCTATATATATATACTGGTGGTCAGCAAAATTCTGCACTGTCCTCCTACTATATACTGCGCACAACTACAATGCAGCACAGATATGGATAGTATACTTGACGACACAGAGGTAGAGCAATGGCCTACTGTACCGTACTTCTATATATATATATATATACCGGTGGTCAGCAAAATGCTGCACAGTCCTCCTACTATATACTGCGCACAACTACAATGCAGCACAGATATGGACAGTATACTTGACGACACATAGTTAGAGCAATAGCCTACTGTACTGTACTGCTATATATATATACTGGTGGTCAGCAAAATTCTGCACTGTTCTCCTACTATATACTGCGCACAACTACAATGCAGCACAGATATGGATAGAATACTTGATGACACAGAGGTAGAGCAATGGCCTACTGTACCGTACTGCTATATATATATACTGGTGGTCAGCAAAATTCTGCACTGTCCTCCTACTATATACTGCGCACAACTACAATGCAGCACAGATATGGATAGTATACTTGATGACACAGAGGAAGAGCAATGGCCTACTGTACCGTACTGCTATATATATATATACTGGTGGTCAGCAAAATTCTGCACTGTCCTACTACTATATACTGCGCACAACTACAATGCAGCACACATATGGATAGTATACTTGACGACACAGAGGTAGAGCAATGGCCTACTGTACCGTACTGCTATATATATATATATATATATATATATATATACTGGTGGTCAGCAAAATTCTGCACTGTCCTCCTACTATATACTGCGCACAACTACAATGCAGCACAGATATGGATAGTATACTGGATGACACAGAGGTACAGCAATGGCCTACTGTACCGTACTGCTATATATATATACTGGTGGTCAGCAAAATTCTGTTCTGTCCTACTATATACTTTGTACAACTACAATGCAGCACACATATGGATGGTATACTTGACGACACAGAGGTAGAGCAATGGCCTACTATACCGTACTGCTATATATATATATATATATATATATATACTGTCGATCAGCAAATTTCTGCACTGTCCTACTATATACTGCACACAACTACAATGCAGCACAGATATGGATAGTATACTTGACGACACAGAGGTAGAGCAATGGACTACTGTACCATACTGCTATATATATATATACTGGTGTTCAGCAAAATTCTGCACTGTCCTCCTACTATATACTGCGCACAACTACAATGCAGCACAGATATGGATAGTATACTTGACGACACAGAGGTAGAGCAATGGCCTACTGTACCGTACTGCTATATATATATATATATATATACTGGTGGTCAGCAAAATTCTGCACTGTCCTCCTACTATATACTGCGCACAACTACAATGCAGCACAGATATGGATAGTATACTTGACCACACAGAGGTAGAGCAATGGCCTACTGTACCGTACTTCTATATATATATATATATATACACCGGTGGTCAGCAAAATTCTGCACTGTCCTCCTATTATATACTGTGCACAACTACAATGCAGCATAGATATGGATAGTATACTTGACGACACATGGTAAGAGCAATGGCCTACTGTACCGTACTGCTATATATATATATACTGGTGGTCAGCAAAATTCTGCACTGTCCTCCTACTATATACTGCGCACAACTACAATGCAGCACATATATGGATAGTATACTTGATGACACAGAGATAGAGCAATGGCCTACTGTACCGTACTGATATATATATATATATATATATATATATATATATACTGGTGGTCAGCAAAATTCTGCACTGTCCTCCTACTATATACTGCGCACAACTACAATGCAGCACAGATATGGATAGTTTACTTGACGACACAGAGGTAGAGCAATGGACTACTGTACCGTACTGCTATATATATATATATACTGGTGGTCAGTGAAAAAAAATGCACTGTCCTCCTACTGTATACTTCGCACAACTACAATGCAGCACAGATATGGATAGTATACTTGATGACACAGAGGTAGAGCAATGGCCTACTGTACCGTACTGCTATATATATATATATATACTGGTGGTCAGTGAAAAAAAATGCACTGTCCTCCTACTGTATACTTCGCACAACTACAATGCAGCACAGATATGGATAGTATACTTGATGACACAGAGGTAGAGCAATGGCCTACTGTACCGTACTGCTATATATATATATACTGTTGGTCAGCAAAATTAAGCACTGTCCTCCTACTATATACTGCGCACAACTACAATGCTTCACAGATATGGATAGTATACTTGACGACACAGAGGTAGAGCAATGGACTACTGTACCGTACTGCTATATATATATATATATATATATATACTGGTGGACAGCAAAATTCTGCACTGTCCTCCTACTATATACTGCGCACAACTACAATGCAGCACAGATATGGATAGTATACTTGACGACACAGCAATGGCCTACTGTACCGTACTGCTATATATATATACTGGTGGTCAGCAAAATTCTGCACTGTCCTACTACTATATACTGCGCACAACTACAATGCAGCACAGATATGGATAGTATACTTAATGACACATAGTTAAAGCAATGGCCTACTGTACTGTACTGCTATATATATATACTGGTAGTCAGCAAAATTCTGCACTGTCCTACTATATACTGCGCACAACTACAATGCAGCACAGATATGGATAGTATACTTGACGACACAGAGGTAGAGCAATGGACTACTGTACCGTACTGCTATATATATATACTGGTGGTCAGCAAAATTCTGCACTGTCCTCCTACTATATACTGCTCACAACTACAATGCAGCACAGATGTGGATAGTATACTTGACGACACAGAGGTAGAGCAATGGCCTACTGTACCTTGCTGCTATATATATATATATATATATATACTGGTGGTCAGCTAAATTCTGCACTGTCCTCCTACTATATACTGTGCACAACTACAATGCAGCACAGATATGGATAGTTTACTTGACGACACAGAGGTAGAGCAATGGCCTACTGTACCGTACTGCTATATATATATATATATATATATATATATATATACTGGTGGTCAGCAAAATTCTGCACTGTCCTCCTACTATATACTGCGCACAACTACAATGCAGCACAGATATGGATAGTATACTTGACGACACAGAGGTAGAGCAATGGCCTACTGTACCGTACTTCTATATATATATATATATATATATATATATATATACATACACACCGGTGGTCAGCAAAATTCTGCACTGTTCTCCTATTATATACTGTGCACAACTACAATGCAGCATAGATATGGATAGTATACTTGACGACACATGGTAAGAGCAATGGCCTACTGTACCGTACTGCTATATATATATACTGGTGGTCAGCAAAATTCTGCACTGTCCTCCTACTATATACTGCGCACAACTACAATGCAGCACATATATGGATAGTATACTTGATGACACAGAGATAGAGCAATGTCCTACTGTACCGTACTGCTATATATATATATATATATACTGGTGGTCGGCAAAATTCTGCACTGTCCTACTACTATATACTGCGCACAACTACAATGCAGCACAGATATGGATAGTATACTTGACGACACAGAGGTCGAGCAATGGCCTACTGTACCGTACTGATATATATATATATATATATATATATACTGGTGGTCAGCAAAATTCTGCACTGTCCTCCTACTATATACTGCGCACAACTACAATGCAGCACAGATATGGATAGTATACTTGACGACACAGAGGTAGAGCAATGGCCTACTGTACCGTACTGCTATATATATATATATATATACTGGTGGTCAGTGAAAAAAAATGCACTGTCCTCCTACTGTATACTTCGCACAACTACAATGCAGCACAGATATGGATAGTATACTTGATGACACAGAGGTAGAGCAATGGCCTACTGTACCGTACTGCTATATATATATACTGTTGGTCAGCAAAATTCTGCACTGTCCTCCTACTATATACTGCGCACAACTACAATGCAGCACACATATGGATGGTATACTTGACGACACAGAGGTAGAGCAATGGCCTACTATACCGTACTGCTATATATATATATATATATATATATATATATACTGTCGATCAGCAAATTTCTGCACTGTCCTACTATATACTGCACACAACTACAATGCAGCACAGATATGGATAGTATACTTGACGACACAGAGGTAGAGCAATGGACTACTGTACCATACTGCTATATATATATATACTGGTGTTCAGCAAAATTCTGCATTGTCCTCCTACTATATACTGCGCACAACTACAATGCAGCACAGATATGGATAGTATACTTGACGACACAGAGGTAGAGCAATGGCCTACTGTACCTTGCTGCTATATATATATATATATATATATATATACTGGTGGTCAGCTAAATTCTGCACTGTCCTCCTACTATATACTGTGCACAACTACAATGCAGCACAGATATGGATAGTATACTTGACGACACAGAGGTAGAGCAATGGCCTACTGTACCGTACTGCTATATATATATATATATATATATATATATATACTGGTGGTCAGCAAAATTCTGCACTGTCCTCCTACTATATACTGCGCACAACTACAATGCAGCACAGATATGGATAGTATACTTGACGACACAGAGGTAGAGCAATGGCCTACTGTACCGTACTTCTATATATATATATATATATACACCGGTGGTCAGCAAAATTCTGCACTGTCCTCCTATTATATACTGTGCACAACTACAATGCAGCATAGATATGGATAGTATACTTGACGACACATGGTAAGAGCAATGGCCTACTGTAACGTACTGCTATATATATATATACTGGTGGTCAGCAAAATTCTGCACTGTCCTCCTACTATATACTGCGCACAACTACAATGCAGCACATATATGGATAGTATACTTGATGACACAGAGATAGAGCAATGGCCTACTGTACCGTACTGCTATATATATATATATATATATATATATATACTGGTGGTCAGCAAAATTCTGCACTGTCCTACTACTATATACTGCGCACAACTACAATGCAGCACAGATATGGATAGTATACTTGACGACACAGAGGTCGAGCAATGGCCTACTGTACCGTACTGATATATATATATATATAAATATATATACTGGTGGTCAGCAAAATTCTGCACTGTCCTCCTACTATATACTGCGCACAACTACAATGCAGCACAGATATGGATAGTTTACTTGACGACACAGAGGTAGAGCAATGGACTACTGTACCGTACTGCTATATATATATATATATATATATATATACTGGTGGTCAGTGAAAAAAAATGCACTGTCCTCCTACTGTATACTTCGCACAACTACAATGCAGCACAGATATGGATAGTATACTTGATGACACAGAGGTAGAGCAATGGCCTACTGTACCGTACTGCTATATATATATATACTGTTGGTCAGCAAAATTATGCACTGTCCTCCTACTATATACTGCGCACAACTACAATGCTTCACAGATATGGATAGTATACTTGACGACACAGAGGTAGAGCAATGGACTACTGTACCGTACTGCTATATATATATATATATATATATATATACTGGTGGACAGCAAAATTCTGCACTGTCCTCCTACTATATACTGCGCACAACTACAATGCAGCACAGATATGGATAGTATACTTGACGACACAGCAATGGCCTACTGTACCGTACTGCTATATATATATACTGGTGGTCAGCAAAATTCTGCACTGTCCTACTACTATATACTGCGCACAACTACAATGCAGCACAGATATGGATAGTATACTTAATGACACATAGTTAAAGCAATGGCCTACTGTACTGTACTGCTATATATATACTGGTAGTCAGCAAAATTCTGCACTGTCCTACTATATACTGCGCACAACTACAATGCAGCACAGATATGGATAGTATACTTGACGACACAGAGGTAGAGCAATGGACTACTGTACCGTACTGCTATATATATATACTGGTGGTCAGCAAAATTCTGCACTGTCCTCCTACTATATACTGCTCACAACTACAATGCAGCACAGATATGGATAGTATACTTGACGACACAGAGGTAGAGCAATGGCCTACTGTACCTTGCTGCTATATATATATATATATATATATATATATACTGGTGGTCAGCTAAATTCTGCACTGTCCTCCTACTATATACTGTGCACAACTACAATGCAGCACAGATATGGATAGTATACTTGACGACACAGAGGTAGAGCAATGGCCTACTGTACCGTACTGCTATATATATATATATATATATATATATATACTGGTGGTCAGCAAAATTCTGCACTGTCCTCCTACTATATACTGCGCACAACTACAATGCAGCACAGATATGGATAGTATACTTGACGACACAGAGGTAGAGCAATGGCCTACTGTACCGTACTTCTATATATATATATATATATATATATATATATATATATACATACACACCGGTGGTCAGCAAAATTCTGCACTGTCCTCCTATTATATACTGTGCACAACTACAATGCAGCATAGATATGGATAGTATACTTGACGACACATGGTAAGAGCAATGGCCTACTGTACCGTACTGCTATATATATATACTGGTGGTCAGCAAAATTCTGCACTGTCCTCCTACTATATACTGCGCACAACTACAATGCAGCACATATATGGATAGTATACTTGATGACACAGAGATAGAGCAATGTCCTACTGTACCGTACTGCTATATATATATATATATACTGGTGGTCGGCAAAATTCTGCACTGTCCTACTACTATATACTGCGCACAACTACAATGCAGCACAGATATGGATAGTATACTTGACGACACAGAGGTCGAGCAATGGCCTACTGTACCGTACTGATAGATATATATATATATATATATATATACATACTGGTGGTCAGCAAAATTCTGCACTGTCCTCCTACTATATACTGCGCACAACTACAATGCAGCACAGATATGGATAGTATACTTGACGACACAGAGGTAGAGCAATGGCCTACTGTACCGTACTGCTATATATATATATATATATATATATTGGTGGTCAGTGAAAAAAAATGCACTGTCCTCCTACTGTATACTTCGCACAACTACAATGCAGCACAGATATGGATAGTATACTTGATGACACAGAGGTAGAGCAATGGCCTACTGTACCGTACTGCTATATATATATACTGTTGGTCAGCAAAATTATGCACTGTCCTTCTACTATATACTGCGCACAACTACAATGCTTCACAGATATGGATAGTATACTTGACGACACAGAGGTAGAGCAATGGACTACTGTACCGTACTGCTATATATATATATATATATATATATACTGGTGGTCAGCAAAATTCTGCACTGTCCTCCTACTATATACTGCGCACAACTACAATGCAGCACAGATATGGATAGTATACTTGACGACACAGCAATGGCCTACTGTACCGTACTGCTATATATATATATATACTGGTCTTCAGCAAAATTCTGCACTGTCCTCCTACTATATACTGCGCACAACTACAATGCAGCACAGATATGGATAGTATACTTAATGACACATAGTTAAAGCAATGGCCTACTGTACTATACTGCTATATATATATACTGGTAGTCAGCAAAATTCTGCACTGTCCTACTATATACTGCGCACAACTACAATGCAGCACAGATATGGATAGTATACTTGACGACACAGAGGTAGAGCAATGGACTACTGTACCGTACTGCTATATATATATATACTGGTGGTCAGCAAAATTCTGCACTGTCCTCCTACTATATACTGCTCACAACTACAATGCAGCACAGATATGGATAGTATACTTGACGACACAGAGGTAGAGCAATGGCCTATTGTACCTTACTGCTATATACATATATATATACTGGTGGTCAGCAAAATTCAGCATTTTCCTCCTACTATATACTGCGCACAAATACAATGCAGCACAGATATGGATAGTATACTTGACGACACAGAGGAAGAGCAATGGCCTACTGTACCTTACTGCTATATATATATACTGGTGGTCAGCAAAATTCTGCACTGTCCTCCTACTATATACTGCGCACAACTACAATGCAGCACAGATATAGATAGTATACTTGACGACACAGAGGTAGAGCAATGAACTACTGTACCGTACTGCTTAATATATATACTGGTGGTCAGCAAAATTCTGCACTGTCCTCCTACTATATACTGCGCACAACTACAATGCAGCACAGATATGGATAGTAAACTTGACGACACATAGTTAAAGCAATGGCCTACTGTACTGTACTGCTATATATATATACTGGTGGTCAGCAAAATTCTGCACTGTCCTCCTACTATATACTGCGCACAACTACAATGCAGCACATATATGGATAGTATACTTGACGACACAGAGGTAGAGCAATGGCCTACTGTACCTTACTGCTATATACATATATATATACTGGTGGTCAGCAAAATTCTGCATTTTCCTCCTACTATATACTGCGCACAAATACAATGCAGCACAGATATGGATAGTATACTTGACGACACAGAGGTAGAGCAATGGCCTACTGTACCGTACTGCTATATATATATATATATATACTGGTGGTCAGCAAAATTCTGCACTGTCCTCCTACTATATACTGCGCACAACTACAATGCAGCACAGATATAGATAGTATACTTGACGACACAGAGGTAGAGCAATGAACTACTGTACCGTACTGCTTAATATATATACTGGTGGTCAGCAAAATTCTGCACTGTCCTCCTACTATATACTGCGCACAACTACAATGCAGCACAGATATGGATAGTATACTTGACGACACATAGTTAAAGCAATGGCCTACTGTACTGTACTGCTATATATATATACTGGTGGTCAGCAAAATTCTGCACTGTCCTCCTACTATATACTGCGCACAACTACAATGCAGCACAGATATGGATAGTATACTTGACGACACATAGTTAAAGCAATGGCCTACTGTACTGTACTGATATATATATATACTGGTGGTCAGCAAAATTCTGCACTGTCCTCCTACAATGCAGCACAGATATGGAGCATTTTCAGGTAGAGAACATAGATATTTGCAGCACACTGAGCACAGATATTTGCAGCACACTGAGCACAGATATTTGCAGCACACTTAGCACAGATATTTGCAGCACACTGAACAGTGAACACAGAAACTGAGAGATCGCAGCCACGTCTTCTCGCTATCATCTTCAAAGCACGAGTGAAAATGGTGGCGACGCGCGGCTCCTTATATAAAATACGAATCTCGCGAGAATACGACAGCGGAATGATGACGTTCGGCCGCGCTCGGGTTAACTGAGCAAGGTGGGAAGATCCGAGGCTGCCTCGGAACCGTGTAAAATAGGTGAAGTTCGGGGGGGTTCGGATCTCGAGGAACCGAACCCACTCATCTCTAGTAATCAGTCAATCACAATAATCTGCAGTATTATACATGCATTCATGTTCATTGCATACCTCCCAACTTTTGTTAATTCCAAGGAGGGACACACATGCACACCGGGCCTAAAAGGGGGTGTGACCTATGGAAAAGGGGGCGTGGCTTCACGGAGGTCCCACCGTTATGAGCCACGCCCCCATTTTCATCATTAAGGGGGCATGCTCAGCACTCTGTTAGCTGCTGGCATGCCCCCTATCCTCCTGCCTCCACTGAATAGACGCTGTGTGCCTGCGCACAGTGTCTATTCACCACTGAAGCAGAGCAGCGAGTACAGGAGCCTCGCAACTGCCCCCCCCCCCTCCCCCACCACGGGACACTACGGCCCACGGGTGGGACAGCGGGACAGTCCCAAAAAAAGGGACTGTCCCACGAAAATCTGGACAGTTGGAAGGTATGTTATTGGTTTTTATAAGAGATGTGCGGCGGGCACTTTTCGTGTTTTGTGTTTTGGTTTTGGTTCTGGTTCCATGCTCGTGTTTTGGATCTGGATTGGTTTTGCCAAAACCACCCTTTCGTGTTTTGGTTTTGGATCTGGATGATTTTTGAAAAAAACATAACAGCTAAAATCAAATAATTTGGGGGTAGTTTTGATCCAACAGTTTTATTAACCTCAATCATATACATTTCCACACATTTCCAGTCTATTCTGAACACCTCACACCTCACAATATTGTTTTTAGGCCAAAAGGTTGCACCGAGGTGGCTGTATGACTAAGCTAAGCGACACAACTCTGCGGCACAAACACCTGGCCCATCTAGGAGTGGCACTGCAGTGTCAGACAGGATGGAAAATTTAAAAAATATACCCCAAACAGCACATCATACAAAGAAGAAAAAGAGGTGCAGTGAGGTAGCTGAATGACTAAGCTAAGCGACACAACTGTGCGGCAAAAACACATGGCCCATCTAGGAGTGGCACTGCAGTGGCAGACAGGAAGGCACTTAAAGAAAAATAATCCCCAAAAACACATCATGCAAAGAAGTAAAAGAGGTGCAATGAGGTAGCTGTATGACTAAGCTAAGCGACACAAGTGTGCGGCACAAATACCTGGCCCATCTAGGAGTGGCACGGCAGTGGCAGACAGAATGGCACTTAAAGAAAAATAGTCCCCAATCAGCACATCATGCAAAGAAGTAAAAGAGGTGCAATGAGGTAGCTGTATGACTAAGCTAAGCGACACAAGTGTGCGGCACAAATACCTGGCCCATCTAGGAGTGGCATTACAGTGGCAGACAGGATGGCACTTAAAAAAAACTAGTAGCCAAACAGCACATGATGCAAAGAAGTAAAATAGGTGCAATGAGGTAGCTGTATGGCTAAGCTAAGCAACACAAGTGTGCGGCACAAACAACTGGCCCATCTAGGGTTGGTACTGCAGACCCACTGCACTACTGGCGGATACCGGAGGCACGTCTAACACCAAAATAGCTGTCAAGGTCTCAGTTATACGCTTTGCAACAGGATGACTGCTGTCATATTTCATCTTCCTTGTAAATGACTGTTGGACAGTCATTTGCTTAGTTGAAGTAGTACAAGTGGTCTTCCAACTTCACCTCTGGGATGACAATCGACTCCCAGCAGCAACAACAGCAGCAGCAGCAGCAGCAGTAGTAGGAGGAAGTGGTTCTTGATCTTTCCCTATTTTATCCTCCAAATTTTTGCTCTTCATTATTTTTTGGAGTTATATAACAAAATGCAGCAAAGGAGAGCATACCTCTACACCACATAGGGCAAACCCTGTAAAAATGATTTGGATTAAATATTAATAACCCCTTTATTTGGAGTAAAGAATATACAGCACAGGACAGCACCACTGAACTTATATGGTAGCACCACTGGACTGGATTTATATGGCAGTACCACTGGACTGGATTTATATGCCAGTACCACTGGATTTATACGGCAGTACCACTGGACATATACAGCAGTCTCACTGGAATTATATGGCAGTACCACTGGACATATACGGCAGTACCACTGGACTGGATTTATACGCCAGTACCACTGGATTTATACGGCAGTACCACTGGACATATATGGCAGTATCACTGGAATTATACGGCAGTATCATTGGACTTATATGGCAGTATCACTGGACTGGATTTATATGCCAGTACCACTGGATTTATATGGCAGTACCACTGGACAAATATGGCAGTATCACTGGAAGTATATGCAGAGGCAGAACTCTGGGAGGAAACGGAGTCATCTGCCGCCGGGCTCCTGCTCTGAAGGGGGGCTCTTCTCCCCCCATTCTGTGACACCATTGAAGTAAGTTAATTGATGGCTGCCGCTATCTTTTCACTATATGAAGTGGCAGTGCCACTGGACATATATGGCAGTACCACTGGACTGGATTTATACGCCAGTTATGCTGGATTTATACAGCAGTATCACTGGACTTATATGGCAGTATCACTGGACTGGATTTATACGCCAGTATCACTGGATTTATACGGCAGTACCACTGGACATATACAGCAGTATCACTGGAAGTATATGGCAGTACCACTGGACATATACGGCAGTACCACTGGACTGGATTTATACGCCAGTAACGCTGGATTTATACGGAAGTACCACTGGACATATATACGGCAGTCTCACTGGAGTTATATGCAGTACCACTGGACATATACAGCAGTATCACTGGACTGGATATATTTGTCAGTACCACTGGATTTATATGGCAGTACCACTGGTCATATACTGCAGTATCACTGGAATTATATGGCAATACCACTGGGCATATACGGCAGTATCACTGGATTTATATGTCAGTACCACTGGACATATATGGCAGTATCACTAGACATATACGGCAGTACCACTGTACTGGATTTATACATCAGAATCACTGGATTTATACGCCAGTACCACTGGATTTATGCGGCAGTACCACTGGACATATACGGCAGTATCACTGGACTTATATGGCAGTACCACTGGACATATACAGCAGTATCACTGGATTTATACAGCAGTATCACTGGACTTATGCGGCAGTATCACTGGACTGGATTTATATGCCAGTATCTCTGGATTTATACGGCAGTACCACTGGACATATACGGCAGTATCACTGGACATATACGGCAGTACCACTGGACTGGATTTATATGGCTGTATCACTGGACTCATACGGCAGTATCACTGGACAAATACGGCAGTATCGCTGTACTTATACAGCAGTACAACTGGACTTATACGGCAGTACCACTGGACTTATACGGCAGCACAGGGACACCACCACTCGACTGTTGCAGCACAACACAGCAGCACTGGACTGGACTTATACAGCTACACTGGATATATGGCAGCAGAGGACACCACCGCTGTGACTGGACTGATGCAGCATAACACAGCACCACTGGACTGGACTTATACAGCAACACTGGACATATGGCAGCAAAAGACACCACCACTGTGACTGGACTGATGCAGCACAAGACACTACCACTGTACTGATGCAGGACAACACAGCACCACTGCACTGGACTTATTCAGTTACACTGGACATATGGCAGCAGAGGACACCACCACTGTGACTGGACTGATGCAGCATAAGACACTACACTGGACTGAGCACCACAAAGCAGCACTGGAATCGCCACCCCACTTTCCCTCCCGCACAAACACTGAGGACGTAGACACGTCCTCTCGCTACACTCTCCAATTCCGTAGTAAAAATGGCGGTGACACGCGGCTCCTTATATGGAATCCAAAACCCGCGAGAATCCAACAGCAGGATGATGACGTTTTGCCTCATTCTGGTTTCCGATTCAGGTTGGAAAACTCGAGCCGGGCTCGGGGCCGGACTCGGGTAGTGAAGTCCGGTAGGGTTCGGTTCTCAGGGTACCGAACCCATTCATCTCTAGTTTTTATTCACTTTGGGGTTAGATGTACTAAGCCTTGGAGAGTGATAAAGCAGAGAAAGATAAAGTAGCAGCCAATCAGCTCCTAACTGCCATGTTACAGGCTGTGTTTGAAAAATGACAGGAGCTGATTGATTAGTAGTTTATCTCTCTCCACTTCATTATTCTCCAAGGCAGTACAGCTCCCCCAAAGTGAATAAAGATTTCTTCTATACAATCTGTGTCACTTCTGTTGCCATACTTCGCATCAGTATGCAGTTAATATACCGCCTGTCGGGATCCCGGCGTTCAGGATCCCGATGCTGGAATTCCGACAGGCAGCTAAATGCCAACGGTCGGAATCCTGATTGCAGCCCTGTATATTCACTCAGGTGTTGGGTCCACGCCACCACCCGAATGAGAATATAACCTGTGGCAAAGCTCTCCACTTGGCCCGATGCGTGGCCGGTATGCCTGCTGCCAGGATGCTGCAGGATACTGACAGCCGGCATCCAGACAGCCAGTATGTCGCATGTATTTCCTTAACATCATGGGCCAAATGTAATAGAGTGAGAGTTTCAGAAAGTGAGAGATTTGGTAAGGTTTTTCAGTTTTTTTTAAAGTG
The DNA here is from genome assembly GCF_028390025.1 of Pseudophryne corroboree. Classification (NCBI taxonomy): domain Eukaryota; kingdom Metazoa; phylum Chordata; class Amphibia; order Anura; family Myobatrachidae; genus Pseudophryne; species Pseudophryne corroboree. Next base: position 203,460,778 of record NC_086453.1, on the reverse strand, counting down.
GCAATCATTTACACTGAAAAACCAGGTTGATATGGCTGTGTAAATGATTGCCACTTTAAAAAAAAACCCTGCAAAACCTTACCAAATCTCTCACTTTTTGAAACTCTCACTCTGTTACATTTGGCCCCATATGTGTAGTATATTGATATCTGTGTCACCTCTTTACCCTACTGAACCTTAGTTGTGTATCTTATTGAGAGCTGTGGTTCTACAACTAACACTCCCTTCATTATGTTAGATATTACCTATTCAGCATCTATGATATGAAACACACTATTACTTAAATCCCAATTACCCACTTTACATATGACTAGCTGAGTGCAGATACACCTCCTATTTGCAATTATTGAAGTATCCACTATCCCCAGTTTGTAATCTTCAAGGAATCCAGATGATTAATTACAATCCAAAATGGTGATGAGATGGTAGGTGAACTCTCTCCCTCTTACATCAGACTCTCTACCTCTTCAAACAGTCCCTTGAGACCAGGGGCGGAACTACCGGAGACAGCGGAGTCAGTTGCTGTCGGGCTCCAGCCCTGAAGGGGGCACTGCCTCCATTGTCCCCTACTCCGTGGCCTTCTGTTCCTGTAGTATAAGCGAGGAGCTGCTGAGCGGGCGCTCCTCCTTAGTAACCCGGTGACCTTTTCTGCTGACGCAGAGTCAGTAACGTCTGACCGTGACCGAGAGCCTACTGAGGAGCCGGCTGGCAGACAGTGTGGCATGCGGGATGAGGTGAGGCTGACACGGCTGTCTGCTGACCCTGGACGTGGACATCAGTAACGTGACTGCGACCCAGAGCCTACTGAGGAGACAGTGTGGAGTGCGGGATGAGAGGAGACTGACGCGGCTGTCTGCTGGCCCTGGGTGCGGACGTGGACATCAGTAACATCTGACCATGACCCAGAGCCTACCAAGGAACCAGTGCGGCATGTGGGATGAGAGGAGGCTGCTGTGGCAGGGGGAGCAGCAGCAGAATAGGTACTGTGTTATGAAACAATAAAGAATAGCATTCTTGATATTACAGTGCTGATTTACTTATTTTTATACAGTTTATTGCCTGTGGTTGCCTTCAAGCATTGCTATTCTTAAAATAATAGCATTCTATTAAGTGAAAGCTGTGTGTGTTGGTGTTGGTTGGGGTGGGGTTCTTATGGGTGGGAGGGACAGTCCATATTTCTCTCTCTGTATATATATATATATATATATATATGTATATATATTGTGGCAGGAGGAGTACTTTGCCACCTGGAAGCTACTCACAGGGTCCTGGGGGTAGGTGGGAAGTGTGGATGGACCGGGTTCCCATCCATTTGGCCCAGACCAGGTCTTATAGGCTTCTTAGCCCAAGAAGCTGCTTCATCAGCCAGCACCTGGCTGCTGGGTATAAAGCAGAGTATCTCCCATTAGTCAGGGCTCCTGATGGCAATTAGTGTCCAGGTGATAGGTCTGCTAGGGACAGTGGGATCCGGAGGGCTGGGCCACTAGTGTCAGGATGCCGGGACCTGACGGGTTCCTTATTAAGTAAGAGGGAGTGAGGCAGGGCCTAACCTTCCTGGTTGTTTATACTAAAGACAGTGATCTTTGTTTTATGTGTTTCTCTGTATTTGAGCAACCTGAATAAAAGGTATTTGGTGTTATTGCACAAGCCTGGAGTCGGTCGCTGGTGGATTTTTGTAGCAGAGCGCATTCTAGCAAGTCTCATGTTACAAATGGCGCCCAACGTGGGGCCCTTCTGCTAGTTGTGTCACATGTGGCAGAGGACCCAGCAGCCGCAAGGTAGCTGCACACATACCAGCGAACTCCAGACCAAGCTGAGCTCATGGGCATCAGTACCAGACCAAGGGTGTTGTGAGTAGTGGTTAAAACCAACCCCATGGGGTAAAAATAATGATATGTTTTCTTTAAATTGAATGTGTTTGATTTTGGTGCAAAGGTTTGCATTGGCAGCAAAGAGGTTAAACAGGGTGCACGGACTGTTCTGTCTTCCCTGTTTCGCACCATTCATTGAAAGTAGCTGTGTTGATTTGCTCTAAGGGTTTGCAAGCATCTGATAATTTATGACTGAATTTCTTTTCCAAACTTATTTTACCTGTGCTTGGAAAATATGGTAGTGGGAGTCTGGTGTTCCTGTTAATTAGCTCATTAAGACCAATCAAGCAAAGTTGAAACTTTTTTTAAATGTGGTTCTATTTAAATAAAGAAATTTTGTGGCACTATGTGTCCCAGCAATCCCTGAGTTCTAGTTTTAAGAGTCTGAAGGGAGTTGTTTATTTGCACTACCAGTGTAAGGTATTTGTGACCACTATGTACATGCTACCATTCAGTACTTTGCTAAAAGCTTAATCTGTGCTAAAAAAAAAAAAAAAAAAGGAATTTTTATTTTCCCTTTCACTTACAGTTTACGAAGGGAACAGCGTGAATAAAGATTTTCAGATATACAGCATATTCTGAAGTGTCTCTTCAAAAGGGTAACAAAGAGAGAATTCATGCTAAAAAAAAGGGGTGACAGCTCTAACACCTCAGGTCAGTAACTTATGTGACCCTATTGACAAAGCCTATATATTTATCCTATTTAAAACACTCTAAAAGGTTAGGAGACACAGTACGCAATTGGCGCAAAAGGTACCGCAAGGGTACGCCCTTAGTGTAGCAGACGCTGTGCACAGGGTGTGAGCACAGGCGTCGCAGACACTTACAGAATTAAACTTTAATAAATATACCATAAACAATGTACTTATACTGTAAACCCTTGTGCAGTGATAATGTGTAAATGCAACACAGTGTAACCTTGTTAGTCTAAAAGCTGTATGAGCGTATGTGACGCTCAGAGAACCCCTTAGCAATATAATAAACACTCAAATACCGGTCTAAGGGTCTAACGCCTTTTAAGGAAATGAATGAACGTTCAATTGCAAAAGAATAATACAATACAAGTTATACACTACCAAGGTAACATAAAATACCTAACCGGATAACTACACATAAAATACAATACAGATACAATTACATTTAAAGGGGGGAAGGAGAGAGAGAGAATGGCTTATAACATTAAATAAGAGACAAAATGGTTGCAGAGAATTTACACACGTGAGAAACAATCGCTGCGCAGTCAGTCAATGCTGAGACCCTTTGTGGAGAGAAAAATTGAGCTCACCCAGGCTGGCTGTCCCTATATACACAACACCCAGCAAAAACACAATGGTCCCTACAATACCGCATGGGACAGAAGCTAGACTCCATTTTGGGAAAAACTCCCATGATTCCAAACTCTGTAACATATGATTTAAAAGGGAATGCTAGCAGCCATTTTAGATTTGCAAGTCCAAACACATGGCACTCTCTGCTACACCACAATCACATAGCAGAAGACACAAGACTCCACTATATTCCAAAATGTCCAAGCCTCAACACAATGCATATGTTCTGATTTTACAATTCCAAACCATCTAAATCACCTTTCACAATTTCAGGCCAACACAGTATCTCAATAACCAGAGCATATGGTATGCTGACTATGCTATCCTTCCAGAATCAGCACCACATATCTCATGCTGTCCATATGAGCCATCACAAGACCAGATCACCAGGTACCCACAAGTATCAGCCTGCTATTGCTACAAGCACATGACTACAGTAACAAAAGGAAGTATGTTTTGACTTCTAACCTTCAGCAAGATGCATCATGTAAAACTACTATAATCTGTTATAAATCACCATCCATAAATGTATACCAGAGATGCTATGCTACAGATTGTCTACTGTTCCAATTCATTACAGATTTCATAGAGTATCATCCCAAACACCCAACAATCACACAACTGCACAAGCATCATTAACCTTAAGCCATTTGTATCTCCAAACTAACTATTCTATGCCAATCATATCACAACTACTTTACCACAAACACATATTTAAACTATTTTATGCCATTAAGCCATGTGAATTCAATACTTAGCCTTCGTAAGGAGGTCAGTCCTGGTGATGATCCAGCCATGCTTCTGGGTGCAAGGTAGCTGTGTGAGTGAGTGAGTGTGCCCTGTGATTTCCAGTGGGTATATCATACCTGCATTACAGCTGTGGGGGGGTGTCAACCACAGGAAGTGTGTGTCTTTCACAGCATGTGGGCTAGCTGTATCAGTGAGCTGAGCATGTCATCTTGGTTATGCAAAACGTTGTGTGATGACTAACACATTCCTGTCTTGTGGAAAGCTATTGTTTGGCGAATACAAAACAAACCCTGTCTCTGGGTTTTGTTCGGTATTCTCAATGTCCACTTTCAGTTGAGACAATGACATCTCAGCAATCATTCTTCTGGAGACAAAACCAGCCCCATTCGTAAACACAGGTGTTGGCCCTCCTCATTGAGTCTCAAAGCTTAGTGTAATTAAAGGCTATTGTACTCCGTCTGCGGGAAAGAAACTGATTCGGAATACAATTAATCTTCAATTACTATTCCTGTGCTTAACTATGCATAAGAACATGTGAAGCCCTCCCAACATGCAAACTATTGTTTGGGGAATCTCTAAGGTCAAAGAGCCATCTTGAGACCCACTGATACCTGTTGAACTCAGGGGAATATTAACTTATAAAATACATTATTTAGATTAAATATGCAGCGTGCACACGCATGAAGTGCATATATGGCAACGTGCAGCGTGATATTTTTCTGACTTTGACAGTCCACCCTTTGGCAGTCACCAATAACTGCCACTTCCTAAAACAGTTCAAAAAGAGAAAAATATATGTCATATGTAAATACATTTCTATGATTGGGTAAGGGAGGAGAGAAGAAGGTGGGAAAAAGGGTATGACCTAGTGAGATAGCAGAAGCATGTGTGTATGAATCCATGTTTGGGGGGTCATGTATCATCGTGCCGTACGTGTTTTAAATCAAGCTTCGAGGTATTGCGAAGTATACATTTGAATTCCTTCTTATCCCGTGGTACGGGTCTGTGGATGGGCTGTCAAACTTTACCGAGCTCTTTTCGGCTTTTGGTTGCAACAAAATGGGGGAGCACATTTTAGTTGATGATACATGAATAAGGGGATATGTGAGTGCTGATATCTGTGCCTATATTCCCTATCGACTATGTGTGTTATTACCTGAAGGTTGTAGAGATGAAGATAAAGAACAATTATGGTAAATGCAGTGATAAACTATGTGAGTTTAATATACATTTGCCGATTGAGGTCTTGTCTTGTGTCTTGTCTTGTCTCGATGTACATGTTGACTGTAGTCTCCCGATGCTTTTGCTATAGACGGTGTGCAAAAAGCTTTTTCAATGTCCATAGACTTACAAAAAGTGTTGGGCTAGCGTAAAATTAAAGGTACTAGGGATATGGGGGGTCTATGGCATAGTCCATCAGTTGTCTGTGTAAAAGGTTGTCAAATTCTTCTTCCAAGCGGATGTCTTTGTACCTTGGAGGAAAACAAAGGAGAAACGGGTGAAAGAAACAGGTCGTGGAATCACCTTTTATCACAGCGTGGTTTCAATGGTTGGGTCGTAAATCAAATCAATTTTGTTATGCGATACAGTCATTACTTCAGGCAGTACTTTTCCAATATAACATAACCCTTCTGAGTTTGGGGCAAGCCACTTATACGCCTTCCTCCCGCATATGAAATATGCATCATCGGGGAGAACATATGGGACGGAGTAGGACATTACCATGTTACACATTTTCCATGTGGATTCTCCTAACCCTAATTCTCCCATCTGTTTAGTACACGTATCAGTTTGTACGATATGTGCACAGTATCCTGGTGATACCTCTCCAACTCTCATGGTCCTACTTCCTAGGGTATACCTATATCGGAAATATTTTCCACTACCGGCTATGTGGCGTATAAGTTCTGTATCTGTAGGCATTCTATCGGCTCTGTATGAAAAGGTCATGGTTTGGTTATTCCATGACACTTCCCAATTTCCCGGCTTTCGGGAATTGGAAATGTTAAAACATACTAGGGATCTATCCACATGATATTGGTGGAGCTTCAAACTAGGAGGACTGGAGATATTAAACCTCCTGTCCACCGGCCTCCCACCACTTAGCTCAAGTACCTCCCCTACCGTTAAAGGGAATGGTACTAAGCCTGATTTGCTATGGCCTTGAGGTACTTGAGAGCATACCCAACAATCTGTCTGATTTAACACTTTACCCACTAAGGAGTGATAGTCACTCAATGGATGCCGGTCCATGTGGATATTAAAACTGGATTGGCATTTCTTGATACACCCATCCTCAACTACACTGTCACAGAGTCTACAGATACATTTCTCTTTAGCTAACAATCCTTCACAATGTCTATAAATAACATGGCTGCTGGATCGTTTCTGGTACTCGCCTTTGCTCGGTGATTGTGTTGCTATTGGAAATTTACACCTCCGTCTTAGTCGTCAGAAACCCTTCTGGATCCTTTCTCGACCTCACTGGTACTCTCACCGAAACAGACTGCTCTGGTCAACATCATGGTCAACAGGAAAATCCATATCACAGTCTCTTGGGGCAAGTCCATCTTACAGGAGGAGAAAAAGAGAGATTTGTAATGGGGGTACAGAAAAACAGTTTGAGGGGGAGAGAAACTTGTTACGATAATTAGTTCTCTAGTCTTGTTGTTCTTCTTGTTCTGCTGTCATCTCAAAGGTGCTGTCTCTCTGTCTTCTAAACATTCTGGTGATACAATATTTCTTCTAGCTCAGCGCTTTTTCTGTAAGGAGAATAAATCTTGCATTACCATTTGTCCAACTAATGTGTGACATACCATCTGTAACGCTATGAGAACATGAGAAAGAAGAGAGAGAAAAAAAAACAACGAGAGAGAGAGAACCGTTCATATATATATGCATCACATAAATCAACAATAAACAACAACAGAAAAAAAAACATTTTTCAAACATTTTTCAGGAGAGAAAAAAAAAACATTGTCAGATCTTCCGTTCACCATCAGGCTGTCACATCTACATGTCCAATGGTATCCTTGCATAGTCTCTCCCACCAGCATTTCCATACCTATACTCTGTATCTGGCTAGGATACATCGATGCTGGTAGGTCATACTGGGGTTTGGTAGACTTCTGCAAGGACCAAATAGCTATGTGATATTTGGGTCCTGCCGATGAACGTCAGAGATGGGGAAAAGAAAACATTTCACAGATACATTACAACGTCTACCCGGCCGTCCTTGTGCCTGCAAGGAACTGACCTCCCATTTCATTAACTGTAACCTCAGGCTTACTATCAGTCCTAATGATCACCTTTCCTGATTGCATGTTACAGGTGCGGCCCAAACTCCTTCCTATGTGATCCCTGATTACAATTTGGTGTGTCATAACTTTGCTCATATCTTTGTCTAGGGGGTTTATATGAATTTGGTCTACTTCTTGATCTACAATCTCTTGCAAAGTGACCTTCCTTCTGGCAATTATAACACCTTTTCACCTTTGACTTACCCACAGGGATCTGGGGCTTCTTTGTTTCCCTGTGCTTGATGATGTTTTGCTCATGCCCAACAGCGGAATTCCTTAATGCAGTTACTGAGTTATTTCTCCAGTTAGGTAGAGAGGCTTGTATACTCGTTCTTAATACTTCCTTTAAACCATTTATTAACACATAAACTGCTACTTTCCTGTAGTGTACATTTGTTTTAATATATATTGTTCACCCTGACAGGATTTTGTTCCATTATGCTATTTTGTGTTAACTCTTTGGTGTAAGATGCATTTGTCTGTGAGTAACATACAATACCGTACTTACCTGTTGACACGACCTCACCTGACCCTCCGTTAGGGGGTTCGGCTATTGCCTTTACCAACTTGGCCGTGTCCCTCTGGGTGTCTCGTATGATGACTGCTGGGTAGAGTGTTGACATCGTGTTGGTTTCACCTTCTCGCTGGTGATCCTGAGGGGAGTTTAACATGGGGTGCGACTTGCACAGGTTAACATTTGTAATTTTGACACTTTCATTTTTATAAACATTATTACATTTGTTACTTTCATTCTTAATACAGTTACTAAGTGCATTTTTATCGTACACCATCGCGCCATTCTCTGCAGCCATAATCCTCTCCATTGCCATGTCTCTCTTTGCATTTCACTTTCCTGTTGCCACAATTTTAAATAGTCATAATGTCTAATACGCCTTTTTGAAGATTTAATCAGGCATACTCTTCTCTTTAAATTCTGTAACACTTCTGGGTTAAAAGTACCTACCCGGGAAAACTTCTCCCCGTCATGCACAGTCATCCTTTCCCATTCATTGCATAATATTTCTGTGTGATGACCACCTTGGTCTGATTTCTCACACATGATCTTGCCGACCTGATTGATCGGTTTCAAATCAACCTGAACCAGGGTTGATCGCCCCTTACCTGAACAAGCGGCCCCCATCTCTGCAGGCGTTGCTTTCACTACCTCTGACTTCCTATCAGGGTCTCCAGCAACCCTCACAGAAAACCAAAATGTCCGGGGTAAGGCTGCGGTGGGGGTTTTGCCTCGAGATCCGCCCACTTAACTCCGCCCACGTTGGCCAGTACTGCAATCACTGTTCCCAGAGCTGCTGTACCCAACCTAGGGCCCCTATGAACCTTTATTTACTGGGGCGTGTTGGACCTTCCAGTCCCCAGCAAGTATCGGTTGTTGGAATGTCCCCGAGTGATCAGGCTACTTCCCTTAAAATAAAAAAAATTACACAAATCACGTTAACAATGTGCAAGTAGCGTTCTTCTGAATTCAAGACACGCTAATGCACACAATCACATGCGGTACAATCGTATCTGCACACAAGCAACTAATCTTATGTGCGGAACGATCAGCGGAATTGAAAATTTCGGCTGCAAATTCCTTCAGCCTGAGCTTCTTTGGCCTATATGGGTCTCGCACCAACCCCTCTTCGGTTGTGCTTCTCTACTTCTAGTCTGCTGTACCTGAACCTCTTGTTCTGTGACCTCCTGGTCCGTGACCTCCTGGTCCGTGACCTCCTGGTCTGTTATGTACAGCAGACTCTACTGCTCATTAATGTGTCGAGTCTAACAAGGGACGCCTCCCAAGCCACCCCACGATATCACTCTCGCTGGTGTATCTCTTTCTACTGGCCTATGGTTCCCCCTTCCGTAATAAAAGAGAATTCTTATATATACACACACTCTTACCACATGTACACTTTAATTTTTATTTCTGCGCAGAAATCCTTTCATTCAGTATTAGCCTAACCCAGAAGAATTGCAATAGAGAAGGTTTTTTCTTTTAACTTTAAACTTTTGGATTTGAGATAGATTTGTGTTATTTTTCGCGTTACTTCCTTATCGCCTACTAAAACAATACTATCGTGCGGTTTGTATCATGTGGGCGTATCCGTACGCTCCGTTGCGTAATATACGCTCCGTGCGTCGACCCTTGCGTTGCGTACGCCCTGCCCTTGTAAGGACACGTGTACACAACCCAAGTACGTCTACAGTAACACACTACACGTTTATCAATGTGAATGATCTTTAACAGTAATCATTCACTATACACCACCCAAATCTTCCTTGTATTCTTAGGCGAGACTGTGTGCGTGCCTTTTACAATTATACCCTTAAATATTACTTTTTATCTTTTAACTATATATAACAACAAATGTCTCAGCGCTTTACCAATGGTATGTGGCAATCAGGAGAATGAGATGTGAAAATACACAAATGAACATGCAATTCTAAATTTAATCTAATAACATACATTGATGTAAGCACACGCATATAGATATTACATATATGTACTAATCATTATTACTTATGTGAGACCTTATTTAGTGCTTCTAATTTGCATATGAATGTGCAATTTCTTTCACTGCTGGGAGAGAGGAAAAAAAACAACAACAATCCAGTCACACAGGTTCATTTGCATTTCAATGGCCATCCTACAAGTAGCAGAGTTAAAACAGGTTCTTGAAGAGAGACAGTGACCAAAAAAAAACTACTTTGTTTTATTTGTGTATTTCTTAAATCAAATATTTAATTTATTATTTTTTAAACTCTATCTGAACCACTTATGATTGACTATGATATGGACTAAACGAATGCATTAAAAAAAACTCATTAAATGATGATTTCTTTTTGACAATGGATGGCTGATTATTTCCTGAGTCAACTGAAAATCAGCCGCTTAGGGGGGGAAAAAAATAATTGACCTTCCCAAAATGGCCGCTGCTCCTCCCCCTTCCACATCCATGAGGGCCACACAAAATGGTGGACAGACCATTTGTCACAAAGAAAATCATCATGCCAGCTCCTTTTAGTTATCACGCTATGCAGAGCGATTAAAAATAATTTTTAAACCTATTTAAACAGACAAACCATCCAATCTGTGTGTGTAGTTGGCACCAAATAGAAATAAAAACCAGATTTACAAAGACAATAACGTACTGTTCCTACCTTCCAGTTCCCGAATTCCCTCAGCACTCCTTACCAAGTGAAGCAGACGCTTATCTGGTCAGCACTGCGAGGGATAGCACCTTCCCGCCTTTTGGTGATCGATAATGTCTGCTAAAGTTACCTAGTGCAGATATGTGAAGACCGGAGGAGCCCTCAATTGACAAAGCCTATATATTTATCCTATTTAAAACACTCTAAAAGGTTAGGAGACACAGTACGCAAATGGCGCAAAAGGTACCGCAAGGGTACGCCCTTAGTGTAGCAGATGCTGTGCACAGGGTGTGAGCACAGGCGTCGCAGACACTTACAGAATTAAACTTTAATAAATATACCATAAACAATGTACTTATACTGTAAACCCTTGTGCAGTGATAATGTGTAAATGCAACACAGTGTAACCTTGTTAGTCTAAAAGCTGTATGAGCGTATGTGACGCTCAGAGAACCCCTTAGCAATATAATAAACACTCAAATACCGGTCTAAGGGTCTAACGCCTTTTAAGGAAATGAATGAACGTTCAATTGCAAAAGAATAATACAATACAAGTTATACACTACCAAGGTAACATAAAATACCTAACCGGATAACTACACATAAAATACAATACAGATACAATTACATTTAAAGGGGGGAAGGAGAGAGAGAGAATGGCTTATAACATTAAATAAGAGACAAAATGGTTGCAGAGAATTTACACATGTGAGAAACAATCGCTGCACAGTTAGTCAATGCTGAGACCCTTTGTGGAGAGAAAAATTGAGCTCACCCAGGCTGGCTGTCCCTATATACACAACACCCAGCAACAACACAATGGTCCCTACAATACCGCATGGGACAGAAGCTAGACTCCATTTTGGGAAAAACTCCCATGATTCCAAAGTCTGTAACATATGATTTAAAAGGGAATGCTAGCAGCCATTTTAGATTTGCAAGTCCAAACACATGGCACTCTCTGCTACACCACAATCACATAGCAGAAGACACAAGACTCCACTATATTCCAAAATGTCCAAGCCTCAACACAATGCATATGTTCTGATTTTACAATTCCAAACCATCTGAATCACCTTTCACAATTTCAAGCCAACACAGTATCTCAATAACCAGAGCATATGGTATGCTGACTATGCTATCCTTCCAGAATCAGCACCACATATCTCATGCTGTCCATATGAGCCATCACAAGACCAGATCACCAGGTACCCACAAGTATCAGCCTGCTATTGCTACAAGCACATGACTACAGTAACAAAAGGAAGTATGTTTTGACTTCTAACCTTCAGCAAGATGCATCATGTAAAACTACTATAACCTGTTATAAATCACCATCCATAAATGTATACCAGAGATGCTATGCTACAGATTGTCTACTGTTCCAATTCATTACAGATTTCATAGAGTATCATCCCAAACACCCAACAATCACACAACTGCACAAGCATCATTAACCTTAAGCCATTTGTATCTCCAAACTAACTATTCTATGCCAATCATATCACAACTACTTTACCACAAACACATATTTAAACTATTCTATGCCATTAAGCCATGTGAATTCAATACTTAGCCTTCGTAAGGAGGTCAGTCCTGGTGATGATCCAGCCATGCTTCTGGGTGCAAGGTAGCTGTGTGAGTGAGTGAGTGTGCCCTGTGATTTCCAGTGGGTATATCATACCTGCATTACAGCTGTGGGGGGGTGTCAACCACAGGAAGTGTGTGTCTTTCACAGCATGTGGGCTAGCTGTATCAGTGAGCTGAGCATGTCATCTTGGTTATGCAAAACGTTGTGTGATGACTAACACATTCCTGTCTTGTGGAAAGCTATTGTTTGGCGAATACAAAACAAACCCTGTCTCTTGGTTTTGTTCGGTATTCTCAATGTCCACTTTCAGTTGAGACAATGACATCTCAGCAATCATTCTTCTGGAGACAAAACCAGCCCCATTCGTAAACACAGGTGTTGGCCCTCCTCATTGAGTCTCAAAGCTTAGTGTAATTAAAGGCTATTGTACTCCGTCTGCGGGAAAGAAACTGATTCGGAATACAATTAATCTTCAATTACTATTCCTGTGCTTAACTATGCATAAGAACATGTGAAGCCCTCCCAACATGCAAACTATTGTTTGGGGAATCTCTAAGGTCAAAGAGCCATCTTGAGACCCACTGATACCTGTTGAACTCAGGGGAATATCAACTTATAAAATACATTATTTTGATTAAATATGCAGCGTGCACACGCATGAAGTGCATATATGGCAACGTGCAGCGTGATATTTTTCTGACTTTGACACTATTAAAGCCCCACAGTTGGATAGTGAAGCGGAGAGCTTATTGGGGAGTAATCCAGATCTTGGGGAAGATTTTAGCATGGAACCTTTTTTTTGGTGTCACATGATAAGTGACCTTGAAAGGAATGTCCAATTAAAGGACCAGGAGCTAGAAGAGCTTAAGGAAAATTGTGATTTTCTTCAAGAGCAGATGAACACCTTAACGCAAAAGCTGCAGGAGAAGGAATCTCTTTTGTCTGACTCTCTGACCAAATTGGGAAGGAGTAGAGAAGAGATTGCCAAGCTCTCAGGCCAGGTGTCAGAGTTGCAGAAAAGCTTGGCAAAGGCTAAACCCAGATCTGAAAACTTTGTAGTACATAGCCAAGGACTATTAGAGGAAATCTCCTGTGACCAGACACGATATGGGAGTCTGGTGCTGGCCAAAAAGGCTCGGTCGCAAGACTTGGCGGAGCTTCAGGAGGAGGTTTCTAAGCTAAAACCGTTGGCTATGCCTAGTTTCAGTTCAGAGACAGGCGTAGCTACACCAATTGCTGAAGAAGTTATGCCGAATGTTGGGTCTGAGACATTATCAGCCGAAATGGAGATGCCATCTTGGGGGAAATGATGCCAACGGTGGTGCAGGCTACGGAAGAATGGTACCATACTGTAGTGGAACCAGGCTATACTGGACTCCCTGTTCCTGCCAGAAGGAACAGGAAAGTTGAGCCAGAGCTGCCAGTGCCTAAGGGCCGGAAGGCTCCTTGCTATGCCACTAGTAAGGCCATCTGCCTCGAAAGTGGAAATGACGGCCCTTCCTCAGAGGTAGAGCATTTACAGGCACTAATGTCCATTCAGTTGGTATTGCCGTTCCAGAGCATGGAGGACCTGCAAGAGCCCATCGTAGAAATGGAAGTCTTATCTGAACCGGAGGTTGCTTCTGTTGAGGTCTTGGAAAGCCAGGATCCTACTCCTGTTGACGCGATGTACATTCGTAAGTCAATCCCAGAAGGGACATCACAGGTTCAGAAGCCCCCAGTTCTGGACATCCAGTGCACATGTGAGACTTTCTCTGATGAATCACAGACAAAGACCGTACCTTTGGAGGTGTCTCGCCTACGAGAGCTAGTCATGGCTAAGCTAGTTGCAATACAGGAGTCCACTTCCGTAGTCATCCAGGAACCTGCTTCTGAAGGGGTTCCCCCCGTGTATGAGGAGGATAAGGTGCAAGATTTCGATCTTGGGGTTGTTGCACCCTGGCGTGATCCACCACGAGAGGCTCAGGATCCAATTGCTGAACTGGGACAGTTCATAAAGGACACACTAAGTAAGGAGCAAGAACCTGTCTCAGAGGAATCAGTGCAGAGTCCCATTTCTGAGGTTGCTCTACCCAGGGAGAGTTCTTTATATGAGACACGAGAGCTGGAAAATTTGAGAGGAGAGTTCCTAGAGTTGGCCCTGAGTAATAGCCAGCTAAAAGAAGTAGTGAAGGAGATTCCTGAACTACGGAGTTAAATAAGAGACCTAAACAAGAGAATCAAAATGGGTTATGTGCCAGTCATAGAGCAGCAGGAGTCGGTGAATAGGGTCAAAGATGGGAGATCGGAGGACGAAGCAGTCAAGTTAATGATGGAAATTTTATCAAAGCTGGAAAGACTGAAGGAAGCACTAAAAGTTCAACAAATGAAAGTACTTTCTGAGACTCCGGACCAATGCCTCACTCTGAGGGAAAGGGTGGGGGCAAAGTTGGACCATGACCTCAGAATAATTAAAGTCAGGGCAGAGACTAGGTGTTACTGGTGCCAAGAACATGGCCATAAAAGGTGGAATTGTCTATATACCAGTCAGGGCCAGGGTGAATACTAAGCCCAGAGTGAACTTAAAAACCTTCCCCAGTCCAGAGTTGGTTAAGGTCAGGGGTCACAAACACCCAGACAAGAATGAAGCGACTTCCTCAGTAGCCAGTAAATCTGAGACCGATAAGGGAAACATCCCTAAAGGTGGAAAGGTGAAGAGGGGTGGAAGTTTAGTGGGCAACGGGAAGTTGTCCAATAAAATGACCACTTTGGCCACTATGACAAAGTGGAGGGAAAGTAAAGATGGCACAGTGGAGTTGGTCCCACCAACCTTTAATGGAAATAGATTCCAAGGCCAGTTAAAAGGGCCTTGGACATGTACTTGGGAGAGGAACTTGGGACCCAGGTGTATGGGCCCAAGTTATGTCCCAAAGATTTGTCAGCCCAAAATAATTGGCAAATGTGAAACCTTGCCAATGTCACATCCGCTTTTCAAAGCCAGGAAAAGTTGAGGGAAAGGGTATGTGGCAGGAGAGGTACTTTGCCACCTGAAAGTTACTCACAGGGTCCTGGCGGTAGGTGGGAAGTGTGGATGGACCGGGTTCCCATCCATTTGGCCCAGACCAGGTCTTATTGGCTTCTTAGCCCAAGAAGCTGCTTCATCAGCCAGCACCTGGCTGCTGGGTATAAAGCAGAGTATCTCCCATTAGTCAGGGCTCCTGATGGCAATTAGTGTCCAGGTGATAGGTCTGCTAGGGAAAGTGGGATCCGGAGGGCTGGGCCACTAGTGTCAGGATGCCGGGACCTGAAGGGTTCCTTATTAAGTAAGAGGGAGTGAGGCAGGGCCTAACCTCCCTGGTTGTTTATACTAAAGACAGTGATCTTTGTTTTATGTGTTTCTCTGTATTTGAGCAACCTGAATAAAAAGTATTTGGTGTTACTGCACAAGCCTGGAGTCGGACGCTGGTGTTTTTTTGTAGCAGAGTGCATTCTAGCAAGGCTCCTGTTACTATATATATATATATATATATATATATATGCAAAGATAGATCGGCACTCACGTTACTGTCCCATGAAATTGCTCTGGTGCCCTCCTTAAGTCCAAAAGACTCCAACATAACACACAAGAAGGCGGCACTCACAAGGCTTCCAATAGATGAGTAATGAGACGAACAGCCTCATTACTCATCTATTGGAAGCCTTGTGAGTGCCACCTTCTTGTGTGTTAGATATATATATATATATATATATATATATATATCTAAATATATAAATTATATTATTTTGTATCTGTGTGTATGTGTATAATATATACATATATACATATGTGTGTGTGTGTGTGTGTGTGTGTGTGTGTGTGTGTGTGTGTATATATACATATATATATATATATAATATATTAGTATATGTGTGTGTATATAATTATATATATATATATATATATATCTCCAGCACTCCCAATGTAAGTTCACTGTCTCCGGTGCCGTCCTAGGTACCCATGCAGGTTGACCATACATACTGGAAGAGGCGGCACTCGTATAAATACATGCAACTCAACTTCCCACCACATTTAATAGGGCCTCCTCGTTTGATCCTCCGACTCATAATGCTAGTTTGAAAACATTTTTGAGATTGTCCCAGAGGGATATTAGTAATTTTTCACCACCCAAGTGTTTTGATAACCTCTCACGTGAAGAAAGGAGTGCATTGAAAAACTGCGAGACAATACTCAGCTTGTCATACGTCCTGCTGATAAAGGAGGAGCTGTGGTGGTTCAGAACTGGTGGGACTATGACTGCGAAATTATGCGTCAATTAGCTGATACTGCCACTTATAAAAAGGTGGAATACAATCCGATACCTGGTATTAAACGTATTATCGATGAATGTCTAAAAAGAGGGTTTGACAATGGATGGCTTGAAGAAGATTTATTTTCATTCTTATCTGTTGATCACCCCCGGTGCCCTATACACCTTACCCAAGGTACATAAAACTTTGGTACAACCACCAGGTCGACCCATAATTGCAGCTGAGGGCATTGTTACAACCTTTGGCAAAATATGTGGATAGTATTTTGCAGCCCATAGTGGTCAAGAGCAAGAGTTATATTAAGGACACTGGAGATTTTCTACAACAATTAATGGGTTTAGAATTGAAGCAGACACCATTTCTGTTGGCCACAATGGATGTAAATTCTTTATATATCGTCATCCCCCATGATGAAGGGTTGGAAACAGTGAGAGCAGCCCTAGCATCTAGTCCTGTGCATAATGTGCCTACTGAGTTTATTGTTGAATTAACTGAGTTAGTTCTCAGATCTATTCACGTTATGTATAAGGATATGTACTTCATGCAATTAGCGGGCACTGCGATGGGGTCTAATTTGGTCCCGTCGTATGCCAACTTATATATAACTGATTATGAATGTACCGATATTTTTCTGCACTATGGACATCAAATTTTCTTTTATCAACAGTTTATTGATGATGTTTTTTTACTCTGGCTTGACACTAAGGCTGCGTTTCTTTCTATGGTAACTAAGTTAAATTTACTGGAATGTCCGATTAAATTCACTTCCACCATATCTTCCACTGACATCAGTTTCTTAGATGTCACCATCAGCAAAAGTGGTGACTCTTTGGTTACTACTCTTTATAGAAAGCCCACTGATCAAAACCTTACCCTTCATGCCACAAGCCATCATCCATCAGTCTTGAAAGATAATCTGTCGGAATCTCAATTCTTACGAGTTTTGAGAATTAATTTAGAGAGCAACAACATTGAGACACATTTGTCAGAGGTGACTTCACGTTTTTTGGAACAAGGCTGTACAACCAGGGTACTTTATCATTGCCTGGAAAAGGCTAGAAACATTTTCTCAGGGGCAGGTGTGAGTAGGAAGAAAAAAACGGAAGAACGTATGGTATTTACTACTCGTTTTGATAACCACTCAGGGCATGTGAATAAAGTATTAAATAAACATTGGCCTATTGTTATTCCCGTTTACACGCATGAAGCCTCCTATGTTAGCATATCGTAGAGGTCCCAACCTTAAGCAGATGTTGATGAGACCGGTGCTTTACCTCAATGCACCGGTCTCAACTAAGCAATTGTTTCAACAGAAGCCTGGGAGTTTTTTATGCAGTAATTGTACGAATTGCAGTGTAAAAATAAAGCAGCCATTATTTACCCTACACAGAAACAAAATAACTCACCCAAATCTAACTCTCTCTGCCAATGTTATATCTGCAAAATCTGCAGTGCACATGGGTGGTCATTCCGAGTTGATCGCAGCCAGCAACGTTTTGCTGCTGGTGCGATCAACTAGTCCATGCCTATGGGGGAGTGTATTTTAGCTCAGCAGGGCTGCGAACGCTTGGGCAGTCCTGATAAGCTAAAAAAAGTTTTGTGTAAAAGAAGACTAGCCCTAGACCTACTTACCCTGTGCGACAGCTCCAAAGATGCAGGTCCCGGCTTTGACGTCAGACATCTGCCCTCCGTTCTTCTGACCACGCCTGCGTTTTCTCCACCACTCCCTGAAAACGGCCACCAACGGTCTGGTGACGCCCAGGAACACCTTCTTTCTGTCAATCTTCTTGCGGTCACCGCTGCCACCGCTTTCTTTGTAATTTGCAACGTAACGCCGGGCAACGACGAGCGTGCACAGTTCTCATGCTGCGCATGCGCATTCCAGACCCGTTCGCATCGCAGCGACAAACCGCTGCGTGCGTATGGGTCAGAATGACCCCCATGGTTTTTCCCAACTGCTAACAAATTTGCTGCTGTGATCAACTCTGAATTACCCCCTTAATCCTTCCCCATGTCTAAAGCTTGCTTGACTTCTCTCCTTGAATGGCTGGTACTCTTTTGAATCTTTGATGGCTGTTCCAACCCCTTGGCAGAGTATGCAAGTCTCCTGAAGCGTGCCCACATCTGTCTGGTGCCAGCAAAGTCAGAGGTCTGGATTGTCAATGATGTGATTTGAGCGGAATAATATCAATATATTATGAGGAGATGGTGACTAGCCTTATACTGTATATGCAGAGTATTTGGAAATAGAAAAAAAGTGAACAGAAGAGTTTAAACTCATACTTAGAAGGCCCCATTGCTGAAAGTGCTGTGTTTTGGTTTCAGAAAAAGCTCAGATAATACAGAAGATAATGCAGTTATGCGTATAGGACTTAAAATAATATTAACGAACATGGTAACAGCTGTCACTGCACTCACACAAAGGGAAAATGCATAAATTAGGGATGAGCGGGTTCGGATCCCTGAGAACCGAACCTCCCCGAACTTCACGCTCCGGAGCTGACACAAGTCCGGCTCGGGATTTCACGCCAGACTGTCGGATTCTCGCGGGATTTGGATTCCATATAAACAGCCGCGCATCACCGCCATTTTCACTCCGGACTTGGAGAGTGAGGGAGACAGACCTCTGTCTCTTTATGGGTGGTCGCGTCGCGTGGGGTTAGTGTGTGCTCTGTAGGGGTGCTGCTGAAGTCACTGTGGTGTACCTGTGCTGTACTAGGGGTGCTGTACTGGCTGTCACTGGTGTTTCATGTGCTGCTATGGCCTGGTGCTGCAGCTGTACATGGGTGTTGCAGTCCTGGCTGTCACTGTGTTGCACAGGGTGCAGGGGCACTCTCCTCCTGTATGCTGTAAAATATAGGGGTGCTGCTGGCCCTGTATGTTGTAAAAATTCAGAGGTGCAGTGGTTAAACATTAAAAGCACACTGCTCCTGTATGCTGTAAAATATAGGGGTGCTGCTGTTCAAATATTCTGTCTAAATATGGTCCTGTATGCTGTAAGAATACAGGGGTGCTGTGAAAATAAAGGGGCACTGTTCTGTGTGCTGTAATAATAAAGGGGTGCTGTCCTGTGAAATGGAGAACAACAATTTGTAGAAAAACATGGTGGAAGATCGGGAACTACTTCCAGTTCCTAGTACTAGTGCTGAAGCTGGTGCTGCCACCAGTCATGACATTGTCAATAAATTTCCTTTAATGTCGTCTGCTAAGGCCGATGCCCAATGTCATAGAGGGCATGTAAAATCCAAGAAGCAAAAATTAATAATCAGAAAAAAAAGAAATTATCTGATGAGAAACGTAAAATTGCCAATATGCCACTCATGACACAAAGTCGCACAGAAAGGCTAAGGCCTTGGCCTATGTTCATGATTGGTGGCTCAGCTTCTTATGAGGTTGAAAGCCCTCCTCCCTCTCGAAAAATATAACAAAATTAAGCTTGTTTAAGCACAGGAAAAAACAACGTTCAGAGATATCACAAATACCCAAGGAGTCCAAGCGTGTCCGCGGTTGCGATGTCTAGGAATGACCTTCCCGAGACTGTATGGAAAGAGGAGGATCCTACCACCATTTGCACACCCCCAGTTGCTGATATTGAGATTGAGGATGTCACTGTACACGTACATCAGGATCGGGAGGATATAGGTGTAGCTAGCGCTGAGGAGGAAGTTGACGATGAGGTTTCTGTCACGATCCTCACTGTAGTTCTCATATTTAGTGACTTACCTCAGCCATCTCTGTCCTGGATCCTGCATTTTTCTGCTTACTGGGATAAACAGATTGTCAATACCATGAGTTTCCTGAGTCCTGAGCTCTCTGCCTGGAAGGTAAGAGTTAACGAGCTCCACCTGTGGTGATTAATCTCCTGTGTGAGTCTGAATTCAGCAATCTGAAGTTTAGGCCTAAAAGCCAGCATCCTCTGTTTGTTTGCAGAAGTTCAGGCTTCAGTGCTCTTTCGGCCTGCTAGGCCTCATTCCACATCACAGCCTAGTCTAGAGTACTCACATGACAGTGACTGTTCACCTGACCCAGAGCTATCCAATCCTGTGCCAGCCTGAGACTCTCTGAATCACCTGACACTGCTCACCAATCACCAAGGACCAGGAAGTATAAGTCAGGAGACTTGAGTTGGAAACTCTGCCAGTTCCTCGTGTCACACACAGCTCTGTGTGAGCTTAGAAGCTGAGCTCCCTAAAGGTAACACTTGTACTTCATTTCCTGTAGAACTCTGTTCCTTTGCTACCCAGTCTGGGTTACAGTTGTGTTACTATTGATATCCAGTATTTCTACAGTTTCATTTTAAAGTCACAGTCGCAGTATTCCACAGTCTCAATTTAAAGCCACAGCTGCATTATTCTACAGTTTCATCTTAAAGTCACAGTCGCAGTATTCCACAGTCTCATCTTAAAACCACAGCTGCAGTATTCTACCGTCTCATCTTAAAGTCACAGTCGCAGTATTCCACAGTCTCAACTTAAAGCCACAGCTGCAGTCATCATTCTACTTTCAGTTGCGTTTCCAGTTATATCCGGTACCAGCCCGGATTACAGTTGTGTCCCAGTCTCACCGGTAACCAGGCCAGCTCTCAGTCTCACCAGTAACCAGTCCATCTTACTATCTCGCCAGTAACCTTGAGTACATAAGCACCTACTCCTGCAACACTATATCCAGTTCAATCTCACCTATACATTCATCATCTTACTATCAAAGTCCCTGGTGATCCAGTGGTCAGGATACGGCTTCCTCTGCCAAGGCCCAGGTTCGATCCCTGGTCAGGGATTGATCCTTCTACTCACTGATTCCTACAGACCAGCCTAATATTCACATAGTCCTCCAGTCGCCCGCACAGACTTCACTAACACCGGGTTCACAAAAAACCACAGTCATGACAGATTCTGATGGTGATGTGGTTTGTTTGAATAATGCACCAGTGGAGACAGTTGTTGTCCATGGGATGAGAAAGCCCATTGTCATGCCTGGGCAAAATACAAAAAAACCCACCTCTTTGGTGTGGAATTATTTCCCCACAAATCCGGACAACAGGTGTTAAGCCGTGTGTTGCCTTTGCCAGTCCGTAATAAGTAGGAGTAAGGACGTTAACCACCTACGAACATCCTCCCTTATACGTCACCTGCAGTGCATTCATCAGAAGGGGATCCGGTCTGAAGATCGACAGTGTCTAGGTCGACAATGTTTAGGTCGACCACTATAGGTCGACAGTCACTAGGTCGACATGGATGGAAGGTCGACAGGGTTTCTAGGTCGACATGTGCTAGGTCGACAGGTCTAAAGGTCGACATGAGTTTTTCACATTTTTTTTTCATACTTAACGATCCACGTGGACTACGATTGGAACGGTAAAGTGTGCCGAGCGAAGCGGTAGCGGAGCGAAGGCACCATGCCCAAAGCATGGCGAGCGAAGCGAGCCATCCGAGGGGACGCGGTGCACTAATTTGGGATCCCGGTCACTCTATGAATAAAACAACACAAAAAATAAATAAATCCTCATGTCGACCTTTAGACCTGTCGACCAAGCACATGTCGACCTAGAAACCCTGTCGACCTTCCATCCATGTCGACCTAGTGACTGTCAACCTATAGTGGTCGACCTAAACATTGTCGACCCAGACACTGTCGATTTGATGAACCACACCCCATCAGAAGTCATAATAAAGTTCAGAAACTTTGGGTAAGAGCATAAGCAGTCCACTAACACCTAAATCCCTTCTTCCTCTTGTACCCAAGCTCCTGCAAGCCACACCACCAACTCCCTCAACATTATTTTCCTCCTTAGTCACGAACGGAAGTAGTCCTGCAGGCCATGTTATTGGCATGACTGACGAGTCCTCTCCTAACCGGGATTTCTCCGGAGAATCCTTGAATGGTACACCTACTGCTGCCACTGCTGCTGTTGCTGCTGGGAGTCGATTGTCATCCCAGAGGGGAAGTCGGAAGACCACTTGTACTACTTCAACTAAGCAACTGACTGTCCAACAGTCCTTTGCAAGGAAGATGAAATATGACAGCAGTCACCCTGTTGCAAAGCAGATTACTGAGGCCATAACAACTATGCTGGTGTTAGATGTGCGTCCAGTATCCGCCATTAGTGCAGTGGGATTTCAACAGTTGATGGACGTACTGTGTCCTCTGTATCAAATCCCGTCTAGATTCCACTTCACTAGGAAAGCGATTCCCGGACTGTACAGGGACATTAAGAAAAGTGTCCACAGTGTCCTGAAAAATGCAGTTGTACCCACTGTCCACTTAGCCACGAACATGTGGAGCAGGGCAAACTAAGGACCACATGACTGTGACAGCCCACTGGGTAGATTTATTGGCTCCCATAGCAATAACAGCAGTGGCACCAGTAGCACCATCTCACAAATGGCAACTCGTTCCTAGGCAGGCTATGCTGTGTACAATTCCATCTTGAACCTCTTTCTTTTTCTTTGCATTATGTGCTCTTTGTGGCCTAGTTTTTAAAACTGCCATCCTGTCTGCCACTGCAGTGCCACCACTAGATGGGCCAGGTGTTTGTGCCTCCCACTTGTGTCGCTTAGCTTAGTCATCCAGCGACTTCGGTGCAACCTTTTGGCCTAAAAGCCATAGTGTGAGGTGTTCAGAATAGACTGAAAATGAGTGGAAACGAATGCTATTGAGGTTAATAATGCTGTAGGATCAACATTACCCTAAAATTCTGTGAGTTTAGCTGTTTTTATGGTGTGTTTTTTTAACAAATCATCCATAACCAAAACCCAAAAGGGTGGTTTTGGCAAAACCAATCCAGATCCAAAACACGAGTGGGGATCCATATCCAAAACCAAAACGCAAAACACGAAAAGTGCCAGCCGCATAAATGCATGTCAGGAGAAATCTCAGACAATTTTATTTCTGGCCAGCAGAGGTCACTTTACTTATTCTTGTTAATGGTCTTGCCCTTACGCTTGTGCTACTTGTGTATGACCTATCTGTTGTAACTGCCCTGTGGTGCAAGAATAAATGTAACCCCCCAAAACAGTACATTTTGCACAGCTTGCCAAGCCAGATCTGCAAGGGTAGTATATGCAGCAGGAGATGATGCTTAACAGTTTTAGTAATACATGTTAAAGTTACAGCACATGATTCATACACAACATAGGGCCTAATTCAGACCTGATCGCAGTAGCATAATTGTTCTCTAATGGGAAAAACCATGTTCACTGCAGGGGGGAAGGGGTCAGATGTAAAATGTGCAGAGAAATTTAGATTTGAGTGGGTTATTTTGTTTCTGTTCAGGGTAAATACTGGCTGCTTTATTTTAACTAGAGATGAGCGCCTGAAATTTTTCGGGTTTTGTGTTTTGGTTTTGGGTTCGGTTCCGCGGCCGTGTTTTGGGTTCGAACGCGTTTTGGCAAAACCTCACCGAATTATTTTTGTCGGATTCGGGTGTGTTTTGGATTCGGGTGTTTTTTTCAAAAAACCCTAAAAAACAGCTTAAATCATAGAATTTGGGGGTAATTTTGATCCCAAAGTATTATTAACCTCAAAAAACATAATTTACACTCATTTTCAGCCTATTCTGAACATATCACACCTCACAATATTATTTTTAGTCCTAAAATTTGCACCGAGGTCGCTGTGTGAGTAAGATAAGCGACCCTAGTGGCCGACACAAACACCGGGCCCATCTAGGAGTGGCACTGCAGTGTCACGCAGGATGTCCCTTCCAAAAAACCCTCCCCAAACAGCACATGACGCAAAGAAAAAAAGAGGCGCAATGAGGTAGCTGACTGTGTGAGAAAGATAAGCGACCCTAGTGGCCGACACAAACACCGGGCCCATCTAGGAGTGGCACTGCAGTGTCACGCAGGATGTCCCTTCCAAAAAACCCTCCCCAAACAGCACATGACGCAAAGAAAAAAAGAGGCGCAATGAGGTAGCTGTGTGAGAAAGATAAGCGACCCTAGTGGCCGACACAAACACCGGGCCCATCTAGGAGTGGCACTGCAGTGTCACGCAGGATGTCCCTTCCAAAAAACCCTCCCCAAACAGCACATGACGCAAAGAAAAAAAGAGGCGCAATGAGGTAGCTGTGTGAGTAAGATTAGCGACCCTAGTGGCCGACACAAACACCGGGCCCATCTAGGAGTGGCACTGCAGTGTCACGCAGGATGGCCCTTCCAAAAAACCCTCCCCAAACAGCACATGACGCAAAGAAAAAAAGAGGCGCAATGAGGTAGCTGACTGTGTGAGTAAGATTAGCGACCCTAGTGGCCGACACAAACACCGGGCACATCTAGGAGTGGCACTGCAGTGTCACGCAGGATGTCCCTTCCAAAAAACCCTCCCCAAACAGCACATGACGCAAAGAAAAAAAGAGGCGCAATGAGGTAGCTGTGTGAGTAAGATTAGCGACCCTAGTGGCCGACACAAACACCGGGCCCATCTAGGAGTGGCACTGCAGTGTCACGCAGGATGTCCCTTCCAAAAAACCCTCCCCAATCAGCACATGATGCAAAGAAAAAGAAAAGAAAAAAGAGGTGCAAGATGGAATTATCCTTGGGCCCTCCCACCCACCCTTATGTTGTATAAACAAAACAGGACATGCACACTTTAACCAACCCATCATTTCAGTGACAGGGTCTGCCACACGACTGTGACTGATATGACGGGTTGGTTTGGACCCCCCCCAAAAAAGAAGCAATTAATCTCTCCTTGCACAAACTGGCTCTACAGAGGCAAGATGTCCACCTCATCTTCACCCTCCGATATATCACCGTGTACATCCCCCTCCTCACAGATTATCAATTCGTCCCCACTGGAATCCACCATCTCAGCTCCCTGTGTACTTTGTGGAGGCAATTGCTGCTGGTCAATGTCTCCGCGGAGGAATTGATTATAATTCATTTTAATGAACATCATCTTCTCCACATTTTCTGGATGTAACCTCGTACGCCGATTGCTGACAAGGTGAGCGGCGGCACTAAACACTCTTTCGGAGTACACACTTGTGGGAGGGCAACTTAGGTAGAATAAAGCCAGTTTGTGCAAGGGCCTCCAAATTGCCTCTTTTTCCTGCCAGTATAAGTACGGACTGTGTGACGTGCCTACTTGGATGCGGTCACTCATATAATCCTCCACCATTCTATCAATGTTGAGAGAATCATATGCAGTGACAGTAGACGACATGTCCGTAATCGTTGTCAGGTCCTTCAGTCCGGACCAGATGTCAGCATCAGCAGTCGCTCCAGACTGCCCTGCATCACCGCCAGCGGGTGGGCTCGGAATTCTGAGCCTTTTCCTCGCACCCCCAGTTGCGGGAGAATGTGAAGGAGGAGATGTTGACAGGTCGCGTTCCGCTTGACTTGACAATTTTGTCACCAGCAGGTCTTTCAACCCCAGCAGACCTGTGTCTGCCGGAAAGAGAGATCCAAGGTAGGCTTTAAATCTAGGATCGAGCACGGTGGCCAAAATGTAGTGCTCTGATTTCAACAGATTGACCACCCGTGAATCCTTGTTAAGCGAATTAAGGGCTGCATCCACAAGTCCCACATGCCTAGCGGAATCGCTCCGTGTTAGCTCCTTCTTCAATGCCTCCAGCTTCTTCTGCAAAAGCCTGATGAGGGGAATGACCTGACTCAGGCTGGCAGTGTCTGAACTGACTTCACGTGTGGCAAGTTCAAAGGGCATCAGAACCTTGCACAACGTTGAAATCATTCTCCACTGCACTTGAGACAGGTGCATTCCATCTCCTATATCGTGCTCAATTGTATAGGCTTGAATGGCCTTTTGCTGCTCCTCCAACCTCTGAAGCATATAGAGGGTTGAATTCCACCTCGTTACCACTTCTTGCTTCAGATGATGGCAGGGCAGGTTCAGTAGTTTTTGGTGGTGCTCCAGTCTTCTGTACGTGGTGCCTGTACGCCGAAAGTGTCCCGCAATTTTTCTGGCCACCGACAGCATCTCTTGCACGCCCCTGTCGTTTTTTAAAAAATTCTGCACCACCAAATTCAAGGTATGTGCAAAACATGGGACGTGCTGGAATTTGCCCATATTTAATGCACACACAATATTGCTGGCGTTGTCCGATGCCACAAATCCACAGGAGAGTCCAATTGGGGTAAGCCATTCCGCGATGATCTTCCTCAGTTGCCGTAAGAGGTTTTCAGCTGTGTGCGTATTCTGGAAAGCGGTGATACAAAGCGTAGCCTGCCTAGGAAAGAGTTGGCATTTGCGAGATGCTGCTACTGGTGCCGCCGCTGCTGTTCTTGCGGCGGGAGTCCATACATCTACCCAGTGGGCTGTCACAGTCATATAGTCCTGACCCTGCCCTGCTCCACTTGTCCACATGTCCGTGGTTAAGTGGACATTGGGTACAACTGCATTTTTTAGGACACTGGTGAGTCTTTTTCTGACGTCCGTGTACATTCTCGGTATCGCCTGCCTAGAGAAGTGGAACCTAGATGGTATTTGGTAACGGGGGCACACTGCCTCAATAAATTGTCTAGTTCCCTGTGAACTAACGGCGGATACCGGACGCACGTCTAACACCAACATAGTTGTCAAGGACTCAGTTATCCGCTTTGCAGTAGGATGACTGCTGTGATATTTCATCTTCCTCGCAAAGGACTGTTGAACAGTCAATTGCTTACTGGAAGTAGTACAAGTGGGCTTAAGACTTCCCCTCTGGGATGACCATCGACTCCCAGCGGCAACAACAGCAGCGCCAGCAGCAGTAGGCGTTACACGCAAGGATGCATCGGAGGAATCCCAGGCAGGAGAGGACTCGTCAGACTTGCCAGTGACATGGCCTGCAGGACTATTGGCATTCCTGGGGAAGGAGGAAATTGACACTGAGGGAGTTGGTGGGGTGGTTTGCGTGAGCTTGGTTACAAGAGGAAGGGATTTACTGGTCAGTGGACTGCTTCCGCTGTCACCCAAAGTTTTTGAACTTGTCACTGACTTATTATGAATGCGCTGCAGGTGACGTATAAGGGAGGATGTTCCGAGGTGGTTAACGTCCTTACCCCTACTTATTACAGCTTGACAAAGGGAACACACGGCTTGACACCTGTTGTCCGCATTTCTGGTGAAATACCTCCACACCGAAGAGCTGATTTTTTTGGTATTTTCACCTGGCATGTCAACGGCCATATTCCTCCCACGGACAACAGGTGTCTCCCCGGGTGCCTGACTTAAACAAACCACCTCACCATCAGAATCCTCCTGGTCAATTTCCTCCCCAGCGCCAGCAACACCCATATCCTCCTCATCCTGGTGTACTTCAACACTGACATCTTCAATCTGACTATCAGGAACTGGACTGCGGGTGCTCCTTCCAGCACTTGCAGGGGGCATGCAAATAGTGGAAGGCGCATGCTCTTCACGTCCAGTGTTGGGAAGGTCAGGCATCGCAAACGACACAATTGGACTCTCCTTGTGGATTTGGGATTTCAAAGAACGCACAGTTCTTTGCGGTGCTTTTGCCAGCTTGAGTCTTTTCAGTTTTCTAGCGAGAGGCTGAGTGCTTCCATCCTCATGTGAAGCTGAACCACTAGCCATGAACATAGGCCAGGGCCTCAGCCGTTCCTTGCCACTCCGTGTGGTAAATGGCATATTGGCAAGTTTACGCTTCTCCTCCGACAATTTTATTTTAGGTTTTGGAGTCCTTTTTTTTCTGATATTTGGTGTTTTGGATTTGACATGCTCTGTACTATGACATTGGGCATCGGCCTTGGCAGACGACGTTGCTGGCATTTCATCGTCTCGGCCATGACTAGTGGCAGCAGCTTCAGCACGAGGTGGAAGTGGATCTTGATCTTTCCCTAATTTTGGAACCTCAACTTTTTTGTTCTCCATATTTTATAGGCAGAACTAAAAGGCACCTCAGGTAAACAATGGAGATGGATGGATTGGATACTAGTATACAATTATGGACGGACTGCCACGGTTAGGTGGTATAAAAAAACCACGGTTAGGTGGTATATATTATAATAATAATACAATTATGGATGGACGGACTGCCTGCCGACTGCCGACACAGAGGTAGCCACAGCCGTGAACTACCGCACTGTACACTGGTTGATAAAGAGATAGTAGTATACTCGTAACAACTAGTATGACACTATGACGACGGTATAAAGAATGAAAAAAAAAACACGGTTAGGTGGTATATATTATAATAATAATAATACAATTATGGATGGACGGACTGCCTGCCGACTGCCGACACAGAGGTAGCCACAGCCGTGAACTACCGCACTGTACACTGGTTGATAAAGAGATAGTAGTATACTCGTAACAACTAGTATGACACTATGACGACGGTATAAAGAAAGAAAAAAAAATACCACAGTTAGGTGGTATATATTATAATAATAATACAATTATGGATGGACGGACTGCCTGCCGACTGCCGACACAGAGGTAGCCACAGCCGTGAACTACCGCACTGTACACTGGTTGATAAAGAGATAGTAGTATACTCGTAACAACTAGTATGACACTATGACGGTATAAAGAATGAAAAAAAAACCACGGTTAGGTGGTATATATTATAATAATAATACAATTATGGATGGACGGACTGCCTGCCGACTGCCGACACAGAGGTAGCCACAGCCGTGAACTACCGCACTGTACACTGGTTGATAAAGAGATAGTAGTATACTCGTAACAACTAGTATGACACTATGACGACGGTATAAAGAAAGAAAAAAAAATACCACAGTTAGGTGGTATATATTATAATAATAATACAATTATGGATGGACGGACTGCCTGCCGACTGCCGACACAGAGGTAGCCACAGCCGTGAACTACCGCACTGTACACTGGTTGATAAAGAGATAGTAGTATACTCGTAACAACTAGTATGACACTATGACGACGGTATAAAGAATGAAAAAAAAACCACGGTTAGGTGGTATATATTATAATAATAATACAATTATGGATGGACGGACTGCCTGCCGACTGCCGACACAGAGGTAGCCACAGCCGTGAACTACCGCACTGTACACTGGTTGATAAAGAGATAGTAGTATACTCGTAACAACTAGTATGACACTATGACGACGGTATAAAGAATGAAAAAAAAACCACGGTTAGGTGGTATATATTATAATAATAATACAATTATGGATGGACGGACTGCCTGCCGACTGCCGACACAGAGGTAGCCACAGCCGTGAACTACCGCACTGTACACTGGTTGATAAAGAGATAGTAGTATACTCGTAACAACTAGTATGACACTATGACGACGGTATAAAGAATGAAAAAAAAACCACGGTTAGGTGGTATATATTATAATAATAATACAATTATGGATGGACGGACTGCCTGCCGACTGCCGACACAGAGGTAGCCACAGCCGTGAACTACCGCACTGTACACTGGTTGATAAAGAGATAGTAGTATACTCGTAACAACTAGTATGACACTATGACGACGGTATAAAGAATGAAAAAAAAACCACGGTTAGGTGGTATATATTATAATAATAATACAATTATGGATGGACGGACTGCCTGCCGACTGCCGACACAGAGGTAGCCACAGCCGTGAACTACCGCACTGTACACTGGTTGATAAAGAGATAGTAGTATACTCGTAACAACTAGTATGACACTATGACGACGGTATAAAGAATGAAAAAAAAACCACGGTTAGGTGGTATATATTATAATAATAATACAATTATGGATGGACGGACTGCCTGCCGACTGCCGACACAGAGGTAGCCACAGCCGTGAACTACCGCACTGTACACTGGTTGATAAAGAGATAGTAGTATACTCGTAACAACTAGTATGACACTATGACGACGGTATAAAGAATGAAAAAAAAACCACGGTTAGGTGGTATATATTATAATAATAATACAATTATGGATGGACGGACTGCCTGCCGACTGCCGACACAGAGGTAGCCACAGCCGTGAACTACCGCACTGTACACTGGTTGATAAAGAGATAGTAGTATACTCGTAACAACTAGTATGACACTATGACGACGGTATAAAGAATGAAAAAAAAACCACGGTTAGGTGGTATATATTATAATAATAATACAATTATGGATGGACGGACTGCCTGCCGACTGCCGACACAGAGGTAGCCACAGCCGTGAACTACCGCACTGTACACTGGTTGATAAAGAGATAGTAGTATACTCGTAACAACTAGTATGACACTATGACGACGGTATAAAGAAAGAAAAAAAAATACCACGGTTAGGTGGTATATATTGTAATACAATTATGGATGGACGGACTGCCTGCCGAGTTCCGACTGCCGACACAGAGGTAGCCACAGCCGTGAACTACCGCACTGTACTGTGTCTGCTGCTAATATAGACTGGTTGATAAAGAGATAGTATACAATACATACAACAATATACTACTATACTGGTGGTCAGGCACTGGTCACCACTAGTCACACTGGCAGTGGCACTCCTGCAGCAAAAGTGTGCACTGTTTAATTTTAAATTAATATAATATTATGTACTCCTGGGGGCTCCTGCTATAACAACCTGCAGTGCTCCCCAGTCTCCCCCACAATTATTATAAGCTTTGCCTTTTATACATTGATGTGCAGCACACTGGGCTGAGCTGAGTGCACACAGACTGAGTCACACTGTGTGACTGGCTGCTGCTGTGTATCGTTTTTTTTCAGGCAGAGAACGGATATAGCAGAGAACGGATATATTATATTAAAATAAATAAAAGTTAACTAACAACAACTGCACTGGTCACTGTGGTAAACTCTGTCTGACTCTGCACAATCTCTCTCTCTCTTCTAATCTAATTTCTAATGGAGAGGACGCCAGCCACGTCCTCTCCCTATCAATCTCAATGCACGTGTGAAAATGGCGGCGACGCGCGGCTCCTTATATAGAATCCGAGTCTCGCGAGAATCCGACAGCGTCATGATGACGTTCGGGCGCGCTCGGGTTAACCGAGCAAGGCGGGAGGATCCGAGTCTGCTCGGACCCGTGAAAAAAACATGAAGTTCGTGCGGGTTCGGTTTCAGAGAAACCGAACCCGCTCATCTCTAATTTTAACTCTGCAATTTAGATTTAAGTTTGAACACACCCCACGCAAATCTAACTCTCTCTGCACATGTTATATTTGCCCCCCTGCAGTGCAGCATGGTTTTGCCCATTAAAGAACAATTTTGCTGCTGCGGTCAGGTATGAACTAGGCCCATAGTCTGTTGGGGCAGTATTACTACTAAATAAATAAGATACTTTTACCATGAAAAATACAATTAAATACAGATACAAATACCACATTAAAATACAAATTTACTTCAATTAAATAGAAAAATCCAAGGGCTGATGTAAAGTGGCCGGCCTGGACAATTTTCTGAAAGTGTCCCTATGAAGGCATGGCCAAAAGCAAATGTTGGTAAAGTTGGATTTTTCAGTTGGATTGTTTGACCCCGAAAGGTCTCAATGAAACTTTAGGTCTGTCCTTTTTCTTATAATAGGGTCAGTTTTCCTTTGATTAAGTATTACTACATTATTAATAATATTAAAAATAGTAATTGGTTCAATATCTGATTTATTATATGACCCTGATCTACTAGAGGACAGCAGCATTATGCAGAAGTCCAGCTTTTCTGTGATGAATAGGCACGAGAAATGGGATTTTAGATTGCATATTCCTTCTGATTTTTAGAAAAAGTTTTATTTTCACACGTTATGTAATTATATGACACTGATATATGCAACATTTTAGTCAAGACATATCGAATTTTTGCACATCAGATCACACACGATTTTTATAGATGTTTATTTGCTTACAAAATTTGCTGTATTTTGCACTTGTGATATAATCAGTAACTAATATTGCACTGCACTTTGTATTTTACATGTAATTGTGCACACTGTTCATTATATATTATGTGTTTTTTGTCCACAGTGTGTAACCATGGTGACCGGGGCCGGGCAGGTGACATCACTTACAGCGCGACGGGAGGCCCGCGGCCAGAAGTGTCACTGCAGGACGGTGACCGCGAGTGCCTGGGGACACACTGGAGTGACACAAGGAGGGTAAGGTGGTTGTCTTTTGCTTATATATTGCACGGTTTTGTTACAATTGGTTGTCTGAGGAAGGGGATTTTTACCCTGAAACGTCACTATTAAAGAATGCCCTGCGGGGCTTTTCTCTTACGTCTTAGATGATGCTGGGGTCCATTTTAGTACCATGGGGTATAGATGGTTCCGCAGGAGCCTTCGTCACTTTAAGACTTTTCAACAGTGTGAACTGGCTCCTCCCTCTATGGCCCTCCTCCAGACCCCAGTTTAGAAAATGTGCCCAGGAGACTGGATGCACACTAGTGGAGCTTTACAGAGCTTTGCTGGAAAAAGACTTTCTTAGGTTTTTTATTTTACAGGGAAGCTGTTGGCAACAGCTTCCCTGCTTCGTGGCACTTAGGAAGGGGGGAGTAGGAACCAACTTCTCAATTAGTTAATGGTTCTGCTTCCACTGACAGGACACCATTAGCTCCTGAAGGGTACTGAACACAGCACAAGCCTGGCCAGCGTTCACTCCCACAGCACTGCCGCCACCCCCTAACAGAGCCAGAAGCCAGAAGGCTGGTGAGTATATTACCGGAGTCCTGCAGAGAGGGGATCCTCCAGTCATCGTTGGCGGCATACAGGTACACGCGCACAGGGTGTTATAGAAGGGGCAGAGAGTGTTCATTATAATTAGGTCTGTGGGCCTATTATTGGTATATGCGCTGTAAGTGGGTAATATTTCCACAATTCACAATAAGGTGCAGTGTGTGGACTGGCAAATCCCTCTGTGTCTCTCTGACAGACTTTAGTGTGGGTCTGTCCCCAATAGCTCCCCTGTATGATAGGTAGGTGTGTGCGTGCGTGTGTGCGTGTGTGTGTGTGTGTGTGTGTGTGTGTGTGTGTGTGTGTGTGTGTACAAGTGTGTAACATGTCAGACTTTGGGGAGGGTTCTTCCCAGGAAGAACCCATTTTAGATGCACAAAAGGGTAATGTGGTGGCCCTTCCCTCTCAGAAGGGGCCGGAGTGGGTGAGAATGTTGCAAAAGAATATGTCAATGCTTGCAAAGTAATTCTCTGAGTCTGAACAACAGACGAAATAATGGAGGCAGTCTGTGGAGGATGCACTATTTACTGTCCCCTTCATATCATCCACTCGGGTCCCATCCAGTTCCCAGAAAAGGTCTCTGGCCCAGATAATGCAAGGGGACACAGACACAGATTCCAACTCTGACGTCGACACTGGGGATTTAAGAGGGGTAGACCCCAAATTAGCCAAAAGCATACAATGTATGATAGTTGCTATAAAGGAAGTGTTGGAGTTTCCTGAAACAACACTGGTCCCAGAGGAAAAGGATTATTTTAAATTAAATAAAAAGCAGGTTGTGACTTTTCCTCCTTCAAAGGATTTGAATGCGTTCTTTGAAGAATCCTGGGCTAACCCTGAGAACAAATTTACCCTTCCCAGAAGGATACGTGTAGCGTACCCTTTTCCCTGAGGAAGACAGGCACAATGGGAGACACCCCCAATGATAGACACCTCAGTTTCTCGGCTGTCTAAGAAAATAGTTTTGCCTGCCCCTGGTTCAGCCTCTATAAAAGATCCAGCTGACCATAAATTAGAAACAACCCTAAAATCCATATATACGGCTAACAGAACGGTGCTCAGGCCCACCATTGCTTGTGCGTGGGTGCGCTGTAGAAAAATGGTCTGACAGCTTGCTTGTTAACATAGACACAATTGACAGGGATGAAATAGACCTAACTCTCGGCCATATCAAAGATTTTGCAGGTTACTTAGTTGAAGCTATGAAGGATATTGTGAAAAACATATAGAGAATATGACTTAGCCGCGCTGTCAGAATGTAGTCCTTATCGTAACAACTTCCTCAAACTTCCATTTTCATGGTACTCAGTTTCACCATAGGGAAATGAAACAAAGGTAGCAATAGTGAAGTTTGTTTTAATACAATGTGAAGAAATACAAATAATAAAATCACAACACAGGTCAATTATTCCACCAATCTGCTCCTGGTGATGAGTAAATGCAGAGAAATTACCGGAAATAAATGGAACCGTGGCCAAACAGTTCCAAACAGCGCATGGATAAATGATGGAAACTGGAATCAGTCCAATCAGAAACCACCCTGGTTACCGGCATCAGACTCCGCGTTCTTTGTTCACCTGGAGGCTCCCAACGCGTTTCCACCCCTATCTGGGGTCTTTCTCAAGGTATCCTGGTGAATAAATGACTCCTAATCATGTGTGGGTATTTAAATGTGTTCTGTCCAATCACAAGCCAAGGAGCACAGGTGGACCCTATACATAAATTTCCTAAAAGTCTTGCTGTGCGCCTCCCCATTGGCTGTGTCCATAAACAAAATCAAATCTCCATGGTAACCAGCACCGAGCTCCCTTTGCATCATGTCACTTCCGGTGACGTATTTCCGATTTATCATGGAAAACCCTATACTCCCAGTGGATGGGTTTGTTTGTCACTTAATCCCCTTCTCCTAGCGTCTCTCGAGGTGTATTTCCGGGTCTCCATAGTAACCCGGTACGCTTCCTGGATCCTCCGTTGCGTCTCTTCCTATGACACGCGTCTCGGTTCCTATGGTAACCCGGCGCTGTCATCCCGAGTATTATCGTATTTTTCTATACTCCGGGTTGTAAGCAGTATTCGGAATCCTCTCCATAATGTTCATATCATTCTTACAATGCATACATAGTCTGTTTATTTGGAAATCGAGTCCTGATTAACCCGTTCTTTATCACTAAATGTGCATGAAAGACAGTTTTAAAATAAGAAAGATACGTAATTATATAAAAACTTTTAAGATAACTTTCTTGAAATTAAAAAGGAAGTGATATCTCTAATAAAGTGCATGAAGAATAAAGTGCATGCAATTAGTGTTGAATAAATATTCAGTACTCCATCCATATGATTTGGACTAACACAGAAAATTTTCATAAAAGGCTGAATAACATACTCTAAAAAAAATGTATTTCATAAAAACCACTTTATTTCAAAATCAACATTAAAACACCCTGGTACAAGCGTGCCCAGTTCAAAAATCATTTTCATCTCTGCCTGGGCCAGTTGGTTAGAAAGATCTTTTCTTCTCCAATGGCCTCTAATATGTCTCATACCACAAAACTGTTTGATGGCAGTGGGGTTACAACCGTGGTGGACTCTAAAGTGCTCTGAAAGTGCATGAGTGGTGAGACCCTTTCTGATGTTTCTAAGATGCTCACTAATCCGTACTTTTAGGGGTCTCGAGGTCCTGCCTATGTACCACAATCCACATATGCACTCTATCCCATAAATGACATTGGAACTATTGCAAGTGATGAAATCTTTGATGTTGACTATTCAGTTTTTTACTTCCACACTAGTGATTTTACTCTTCTCTGATGGTATCCCTCTACAGCCCAAACACAGGCCACACCTGAAAAAAACCCTTGGATTTGATTGTTCCCATGGCTTTTTTCGGTGGTAGGGCACTTTTGACTAAATTTGATTTCAAGTTCGGTGCCCGCCTAAAAATGCATTTTGGTTTGTCCGGTAGTTGCTTCCTTTTTTGAGGATCCCCTAATGTTTACTTATGGATTTATCTATGGTCTTATATTGTGAACTGAATGAAGTCACAAAGGCCCACTCTAAATGATCTCCCCTTTTCTTCGCAACCGGGTTGAATAACTGCTCCCTGTCTATTGAAACAACCTTATCCCTAGCATAGCCGACTTTTTCCGGATTATAACCTAAGTCCACAAATCTATTTTTCATCTCTTCAGCTTGCATAGTGAATGTCTCAACACCAGTGCAATTACGCTTTAAGCGTTTAAATTGACCCTCTGGTATTGAACTTAACCAATCTGGATGGTGGCAGCTTGTGGTTCCGATATATGTCCCGGAGTCCGTTGGTTTAATAAAATTCTATGTTTGAATATACCCATCCTTAATAAAAACAGTGATATCTAAAAAATTAATTGTAGTGGCACTGTATTCAAAAGTAAAATGTATATTTAAAATGTTATCATTCAAAAATATGAAAAAATTCTTAAGAAGATCTTCTCCACCCGTCCATATAAAAAATACATCATCTATAAATCTCTTCCAGGACACCAGGTTCGCTCCAAAGGGGCAATTATTCCAAATGTTGTTTTCTTCCCATTGCCCCATGAAAATATTAGCGTAACTTGGAGCGAACCTGGTGCCCATAGCTGTGCCAACGTTCTGTATATAAAAATTACCATTAAAAGCAAAATAATTGTTCCCTAAAATAAACTGTACACCTTTCAATAAAAATTCCTGTAAATCCATGTCTAAGATACTTTTTCCTACAGTGGTAGATAAGGCCTCAATACCATCCTGATGTTTAATGATGGTTTAAAGTGACTTGACATCTGCTGTCACCAGAATTAAGTCTTCCCGCCATTCTATATTTTTGATGATTTCCAAAAAATCTTTGGTATCCTTCAAATGGGCTCTGTTCTCTAGTACTAAAGGCCGCAAATGAAAGTCTATAAATTCCGAGAGGTTCGATGTAATTGAACCCACTACAGAGATGATAGGACGTCCTAGGGGGTTAGTGGGATCCTTGTGGACTTTCGGTAAAACATATAAAACCGGAATAGTGGGTTCTTCTATTAAAATTAATTTCTTCTCTCTTTCTTCCAAGGTTCCTTTTGTCCAATATTCATCGACCAGTTTGGCCAGTTCTTTTTGTATACGGTTAGGGGGATCCATTCTCAATTTGCTATAAGTTGACCCATCTTCTAACTGCGACATGATCTCTTTCTCATAATTTTCCCTGGTCATTATTACGACCCCCCCCCCCACCACCCTTATCAGCTGGTTTAATAACCAGGTCTTCATTCACCTTCAAATTCTTCAATGCTTGTCGTTCTTTAAATGTTAAATTTAACTTTATTTTCTTTGTATCAACTTCCTGGATTTTATCTAAAACAACCTTTAAAAAAGTTTCTAAAAAATTGCCACGTACAAAAGTGGGGTTAAAAACTGACTTTGGTTTAAATGGGGTGCTATCCATGGTCGGTACAGGCGTAATTAGACCTCCTTCCTTTGTCATAAAAAACTTTTTTAAACTAAGTTTCCTTACGAACTTATGTTAGTCCACAAAAGTGTCAAATTTGTTAAGTGGAAGTGAGGGTGCATATTTCAACCCTTTCTCCAAAAGGGAGATTTCTTCTTTCGCCAATATATGTTGGCTCAAATTGAAGATTCTGACTCGTCTGGATGATTCCGTCTTTCTACTGGATGCTCCCCCATTCCTTCTAATCCTGTGTGGCTTCTGTCTCTTTCTTTTTTTCTTCTTTCCCCCTCTTTTTCCTCTAGGTTTTACCTTCTGTGTTCCCGTCTCCCGTCCCTGTACAAAAAAGGAGACCTTGCTCGTATTTCAAGTGGTTCGAATCGATTAAGTATTTCTACAAGTTCATTCAAGGGACGTGTTCTATTGTCTTGGAGGATTGGTTCCCTTCTTATTTACCATCTGGGACCCTGTGGTGGGTTCCTCGGGAAATCTCTATTGTGAAGATTCCTCCTAATATTGTCTTGTTTCCAATTATCCCAGTAATCTCTTTGATTTATCATACCTATTATGGAAAGGTCTTGGTTTCAGACTATAGACCCTTTCCTTTCTGGGAGGATGTGCAGAGTAAAAAGATTTATTCTCTGCATACTTCCTCTTTCTCTGTGAAGGGGATCTCTCTCTTCTCATATGAGATGGAACATTACTACTCGGTGACAGTGGTGTATGTGGTTCTATCTGTTCATCCTCATCATCTCTATCCTGTTCTTCTGATTCCTCCATCTTCTTATCTCTATTAAATTTACAAACTTTTTTTCTCCACTAACAGTTTCTCACTTTTTCTTAAACTATTTTCTATTTGTTTCTCTAGGGATTTATACTCGGACAATTTGACAAATGTATTGGTCAGCGTTCTATAATTAGTAATTTCATTTTCTAATTTCGATAGTTCCTGTTTCCTATCTGCAATAATTAAATTTATTAGGGAAAATGAGCATACCCTCAGTATGCGATCCCATTCTGCCTTGAAATCTTCATTAGATGAGGTGAAAGTGGCATTCTTATTGATCCTAAGCCCTTTAGGGATGATCTGGTGGGAAAGGTATCTTTCCAGAGTCACCACTTCCCACCAGATTCTGCTTTCTCTCAAGAGGACATTTTATAGTTTTTTTATTAAACTGTCCAGACTTTCGTCTATGAGGACCGCCGTGTCCCCTTCATCCATAAACACGTAGTCAAATGTGCTCTTCCGACTTTCTCTTCATTTAAACATTCGACTAAATGCGGCACTAAGAAATTAATATTGAAGGAAACTGGATATGCAATTGAAAAAAGAATTAATACCAATAACTCTGCGCAACGTACTGCCGCTGGCTCACATATACTCTTACAAGGTTTCCTTCACCCCTCACCAAAGTGATACAATGTGAAAAAGATATAGAGAATATGACTTAGCCTGCGCTGTCAGAATGTAGTCCTTATCATAACAACTTCCTCAAACTTCCATTTTCATGGTACTCAGTTTCACCATAGGGAAATGAAACGAAGGTAGCAATAGTGAAGTTTGTTTTAATACAATGTGAAGAAATACAAATAATAAAATCACAACACAGGTCAATTATTCCACCAATCTGCTCCTGGTGATGAGTAAATGCAGAGTAATTACCGGAAATAAATGGAACCGTGGCCAAACAGTTCCAAACAGCGCATGGATAAATGATGGAAACTGGAATCAGTCCAATCAGAAACCACCCTGGTTACCGGCGTCAGACTCCGCGTCCCTTGTTCACCTGGAGGTTTCAAACGCATTTCCACCCCTATCTGAGGTCTTTCTCAAGGTATCCTGGTGAATAAATGACTCCTAATCATGTGTGGGTATTTAAATGTGTTCTGTCCAATCACAAGCCAAGGAGCACAGGTGGACCCTATACATAAATCTCCTAAAAGTCTTGCTGTGCGCCTCCCCATTGGCTGTGTCCATAAACAAAATCAAATCTCCATGGTAACCAGCAACGAGCTCCCTTTGCGTCACGTCACTTCCGGTGACGTATTTCCGATTTATCATGGAAAACCCTATACTCCCAGTGCATGGGTTTGTTTGTCACTTAATCCCCTTCTCCTAGCATCTCTCGAGGTGTATTTCCGGGTCTCCATAGTAACCCGGTACGCCTCCTGGATCCTCCGTCGCGTCACTTCCTATGACGCGCGTCTCGGTTCCTATGGTAACCCAGTGCTGTCATCCCAAGTATTATCATCTTTTTCTATACTCCGGGTTGTAAGCAGTATTCGGAATCCTCTCCATAATGTTCATATCATTCTTACAATGCATACATAGTCTATTTATTTGGAAATCGAGTCCTGATTAACCCGTTCTTTATCACTAAATGTGCAAAACAGACAGTTTTAAAATAAGAAAGATACGTAATTATATAAAAACTTTTAAGATAACTTTCTTGAAATTAAAAAGGAAGTGATATCTCTAATAAAGTGCATGAAGAATAAAGTGCATGCAATTAGTGTTGAATAAATATTCAGTACTCCATCCATATGATTTGGACTAACACAGAAATTTTTCATAAAAGGCTGAATAACATACTCTAAAAAAAATGTATTTCATAAAAACCACTTGATTTCAAAATCAACATTTAAACACCTTGGTACAAGCGTGCCCAGTTCAAAAATCATTTTCATCTCTGCCTGGGCCAGTTGGTTAGAAAGATCTTTTCTTCTCCAATGGCCTCTAATATGTCTCATACCACAAAACTGTTTGATGGCAGTGGGGTTACAACCGTGGTGGACTCTAAAGTGCTCTGAAAGTGCGTGGGTGGTGAGACCCTTTCTGATGTTTCTAAGATGCTCACTAATCTGTACTTTTAGGGGTCTCGAGGTGCTGCCTATGTACCACAATCCACATATGCACTCTGTCCCATAAATGACATTGGAACTATTGCAAGTGATGAAATCTTTGATGTTGACTGTTCGGTTTTGTACTTCCACACTAGTGATTTTACTCTTCTCTGATGGTATCCCCCTACAGCCCAAACACAGGCCACACCTGAAAAAAACCCTTGGATTTGATTGTTCCCATGGCTTTTTTCGGTGGTAGGGCACTTTTAACTAAATTTGATTTCAAGTTCGGTTCCCGCCTAAAAATGCATTTTGGTTTGTCCGGTAGTTTGGTTCCTATTATTGGGTCCTTTTTGAGGATCCCCCAATGTTTACTTATGGATTTCTCTATGGTCTTATATTGTGAACTGAATGAAGTCACAAAGGCTAAATGATCTCCCCTTTTCTTCGCAACCGGGTTGAATAACTGCTCCCTGTCTATTGAAACAACCTTATCCCTAGCATAGCCGACTTTTTCCGGATTACAAACTGAGTCCACAAATCTATTTTTCATCTCTTCAGCTTGCATAGTGAATGTCTCAACACCAGTGCAATTACGCTTTAAGCGTTTAAATTGACCCTCTGGTAATGAACTTAACCAATCTGGATGGTGGCAGCTTGTGGTTCCGATATATGTCCCGGAGTCCGTTGGTTTAATAAAATTCTTTGTTTGAATATACCCATCCTTAATAAAAACAGTGATATCTAAAAAATTAATTGTAGTGGCACTGTATTCAAAAGTAAAATGTATATTTAAAATGTTATCATTCAAAAATATGAAAAAATTCTTAAGATCTTCTCCACCCGTCCATATAAAAAATACATCATCTTTAAATCTCTTCCAGGACACCAGGTTCGCTAAAAAGGGGCAATTATTCCAAATGTTGTTTTCTTCCCATTGCCCCATGAAAATATTAGCGTAACTTGGAGCAAACCTGGTGCCCATAGCTGTGCCAACATTCTGTATATAAAAATTACCATTAAAAGCAAAATAATTGTTCCCTCAAATAAACTGTACACCTTTCAATAAAAATTCCTGTAAATCCATGTCTAAGATACTTTTTCCTAGAGTGGTAGATAAGGCCTCAATACCATCCTGATGTTTAATGATGGTTTAAAGTGACTTGACATCTGCTGTCACCAGAATTAAGTCTTCCTGCCATTCTATATTTTTGATGATTTCCAAAAAATCTTTGGTATCCTTCAAATGGGCTCTGTTCTCTAGTACTAAAGGCCGCAAATGAAAGTCTATAAATTCCGAGAGGTTCGATGTAATTGAACCCACTCCAGAGATGATAGGACGTCCTAGGGGGTTAGTGGGATCCTTGTGGACTTTCGGTAAAACATATAAAACCGGAATAGTGGGTTCTTCTATTAAAATTAATTTCTTCTCTCTTTCTTCCAAGGTTCCTTTTGTCCAATATTCATCGACCAGTTTGGCCAGTTCTTTTTGTATACGGTTAGTGGGATCCATTCTCAATTTGCTATAAGTTGACCCATCTTCTAACTGTGACATGATCTCCTTCTCATAATTTTCCCTGGTCATTATTACGACCCCCCCCCCACCACCCTTATCAGCTGGTTTAATAACCAGGTCTTCATTCGCCTTCAAATTCTTCAATGCTTGGCGTTCTTTAAATGTTAAATTTAACTTTATTTTCTTTGTATCAACTTCCTGGATTTCATCTAAAACAACCTTTAAAAAAGTTTCTAAAAAATTGCCACGTACAAAAGTGGGGTTAAAAACTGACTTTGGTTTAAATGGGGTGCTATCCATGGTCGGTACAGGCGTAATTAGACCTCCTTCCTTTGTCATAAAAAACTTTTTTAAACTAAGTTTCCTTACGAACTTATGTAAGTCCACAAAAGTGTCAAATTTGTTAAGTGGAAGTGAGGGCGCATATTTCAACCCTTTCTCCAAAAGGGAGATTTCTTCTTTTGCCATTATATGTTGGCTCAAATTGAAGATTCTGACTCGTCTGGATGATTCCGTCTTTCTACTGGATGCTCCCCCATTCCTTCTAATCCTGTGTGGCTTCTGTCTCTTTCTTTTTTTCTTCTTTCCCCCTCTTTTTCCTCTAGGTTTTACCTTCTGTGTTCCCGTCTCCCGTCCCTGTACAAAAAAGGAGACCTTGCTCGTATTTCAAGTGGTTCGAATCGATTAAGTATTTCTACAAGTTCATTCAAGGGACGTGTTCTGTTGTCTTGGAGGATTGGTTCCCTTCTTATTTACCATCTGGGACCCTGTGGTGGGTTCCTCGGGAAATCTCTATTGTGAAGATTCCTCCTAATATTGTCTTGTTTCCAATTATCCCAGTAATCTCTTTGATTTATCATACCTATTATGGAAAGGTCTTGGTTTCAGACTATAGACCCTTTCCTTTCTGGGAGGATGTGCAGAGTAAAAAGATTTATTCTCTGCATACCTCCTCTTTCTCTGTGAAGGGGATCTCTCTCTTCTCATATGAGATGGAACATTACTACTCGGTGACAGTGGTGTATGTAGTTCTATCTGTTCATCCTCATCATCTCTATCCTGTTCTGATTCCTCCATCTTCTTATCTCTATTAAATTTACAAACTTTTTTTCTCCACTAACAGTTTCTCACTTTTTCTTAAACTATTTTCTATTTGTTTCTTTAGGGATTTATACTCGGCCAATTCGACAAATGGATTGGTCAGCGTTCTATAATTAGTAATTTCATTTTCTAATTTCGATAGTTCCTGTTTCCTATCTGCAATAATTAAATTTATTAGGGAAAATGAGCATACCCTCAGTATGCGATCCCATTCTGCCTTGAAATCTTCATTAGATGAGGTGAAAGTGGCATTCTTATTGATCCTAAGCCCTTTAGGGATGATCTGGTGGGAAAGGTATCTTTCCAGAGTCACCACTTCCCACCAGATTCTGCTTTCTCTCAAGAGGACATTTTATAGTTTTTTAATTAAACTGTCCAGACTTTCGTCTATGAGGACCGCCGTGTCCCCTTCATCCATAAACACGTAGTCAAATGTGCTCTTCCGACTTTCTCTTCATTTAAACATTCGACTAAATGCGGCACTAAGAAATTAATATTGAAGGAAACTGGATATGCAATTGAAAAAGAATTAATACCAATAACTCTGCGCAACATACTGCCGCTGGCTCACATATACTCTTACAAGGTTTCCTTCACCCCTCACCAAAGTGATACAATGTGAAAAAGATATAGAGAATATGACTTAGCCTGCGCTGTCAGAATGTAGTCCTTATCATAACAACTTCCTCAAACTTCCATTTTCATGGTACTCAGTTTCACCATAGGGAAATGAAACGAAGGTAGCAATAGTGAAGTTTGTTTTAATACAATGTGAAGAAATACAAATAATAAAATCACAACACAGGTCAATTATTCCACCAATCTGCTCCTGGTGATGAGTAGATGCAGAGTAATTACCGGAAATAAATGGAACCGTGGCCAAACAGTTCCAAACAGCGCATGGATAAATGATGGAAACTGGAATCAGTCCAATCAGAAACCACCCTGGTTACCGGCGTCAGACTCCGCGTTCCTTGTTCACCTGGAGGCTCCCAATGCATTTCCACCCCTATCTGGGGTCTTTCTCAAGGTATCCTGGTGAATAAATGACTCCTAATCATGTGTGGGTATTTAAATGTGTTCTGTCCAATCACAAGCCAAGGAGCACAGGTGGACCCTATACATAAATCTCCTAAAAGTCTTGCTGTGCGCCTCCCCATTGGCTGTGTCCATAAACAAAATCAAATCTCCATGGTAACCAGCACCGAGCTCCCTTTGCGTCACGTCACTTCCGGTGACGTATTTCCGATTTATCATGGAAAACCCTATACTCCCAGTGCATGGGTTTGTTTGTCACTTAATCCCCTTCTCCTAGCATCTCTCGAGGTGTATTTCCGGGTCTCCATAGTAACCCGGTACGCCTCCTGGATCCTCCGTCGCGTCACTTCCTATGACGCGCGTCTCGGTTCCTATTGTAACCCGGTGCTGTCATCCCAAGTATTATCATCTTTTTCTATACTCCGGGTTGTAAGCAGTATTCGGAATCCTCTCCATAATGTTCATATCATTCTTACAATGCATACATAGTCTATTTATTTGGAAATCGAGTCCTGATTAACCCGTTCTTTATCACTAAATGTGCAAAACAGACAGTTTTAAAATAAGAAAGATACGTAATTATATAAAAACTTTTAAGATAACTTTCTTGAAATTAAAAAGGAAGTGATATCTCTAATAAAGTGCATGAAGAATAAAGTGCATGCAATTAGTGTTGAATAAATATTCAGTACTCCATCCATATGATTTGGACTAACACAGAAAAATTTCATAAAAGGCTGAATAACATACTCTAAAAAAAATGTATTTCATAAAAACTACTTGATTTCAAAATCAACATCTAAACACCCTGGTACAAGTGTGCCCAGTTCAAAAATCATTTTAATCTCTGCCTGGGCCAGTTGGTTAGAAAGATCTTTTCTTCTCCAATGGCCTCTAATATGTCTCATACC
Source organism: Pseudophryne corroboree (assembly GCF_028390025.1). Lineage (NCBI taxonomy): Eukaryota > Metazoa > Chordata > Amphibia > Anura > Myobatrachidae > Pseudophryne > Pseudophryne corroboree. The sequence continues at coordinate 203,416,034 of NC_086453.1, read as the reverse complement.
ACAAAACTGTTTGATGGCAGTGGGGTTACAACCGTGGTGGACTCTAAAGTGCTCTGAAAGTGCGTGGGTGGTGAGACCCTTTCTGATGTTTCTAAGATGCTCACTAATCTGTACTTTTAGGGGTCTCGAGGTCCTGCCTATGTACCACAATCCACATATGCACTCTATCCCATAAATGACATTGGAACTATTGCAAGTGATGAAATCTTTGATGTTGACTGTTCGGTTTTTTACTTCCACACTAGTGATTTTACTCTTCTCTGATGGTATCCCCCTACAGCCCAAACACAGGCCACACCTGAAAAAAACCCTTGGATTTGATTGTTCCCATGGCTTTTTTCGGTGGTAGGGCACTTTTAACTAAATTTGATTTCAAGTTCGGTTCCCGCCTAAAAATGCATTTTGGTTTGTCCGGTAGTTTGGTTCCTATTATTGGGTCCTTTTTGAGGATCCCCCAATGTTTACTTATGGATTTCTCTATGGTCTTATATTGTGAACTGAATGAAGTCACAAAGGCTAAATGATCTCCCCTTTTCTTCGCAACCGGGTTGAATAACTGCTCCCTGTCTATTGAAACAACCTTATCCCTAGCATAGCCGACTTTTTCCGGATTACAAACTGAGTCCACAAATCTATTTTTCATCTCTTCAGCTTGCATAGTGAATGTCTCAACACCAGTGCAATTACGCTTTAAGCGTTTAAATTGACCCTCTGGTAATGAACTTAACCAATCTGGATGGTGGCAGCTTGTGGTTCCGATATATGTCCCGGAGTCCGTTGGTTTAATAAAATTCTTTGTTTGAATATACCCATCCTTAATAAAAACAGTGATATCTAAAAAATTAATTGTAGTGGCACTGTATTCAAAAGTAAAATGTATATTTAAAATGTTATCATTCAAAAATATGAAAAAATTCTTAAGAAGATCTTCTCCACCCGTCCATATAAAAAATACATCATCTATAAATCTCTTCCAGGACACCAGGTTCGCTAAAAAGGGGCAATTATTCCAAATGTTGTTTTCTTCCCATTGCCCCATGACAATAGTAACTTGGAGCGAACCTGGTGCCCATAGCTGTGCCAACGTTCTGTATATAAAAATTACCATTAAAAGCAAAATAATTGTTCCCTAAAATAAACTGTACACCTTTCAATAAAAATTCCTGTAAATCCATGTCTAAGATACTTTTTCCTAGAGTGGTAGATAAGGCCTCAATACCATCCTGATGTTTAATGATGGTTTAAAGTGACTTGACATCTGCTGTCACAAGAATTAAGTCTTCCTGCCATTCTATATTTTTGATGATTTCCAAAAAATCTTTGGTATCCTTCAAATGGGCTCTGTTCTCTAGTACTAAAGGCCGCACATGAAAGTCTATAAATTCCGAGAGGTTCGATGTAATTGAACCCACTCCAGAGATGATAGGACGTCCTAGGGGGTTAGTGGGATCCTTGTGGACTTTCGGTAAAACATATAAAACCGGAATAGTGGGTTCTTCTATTAAAATTCATTTCTTCTCTCTTTCTTCCAAGGTTCCTTTTGTCCAATATTCATCGACCAGTTTGGCCAGTTCTTTTTGTATACGGTTAGTGGGATCCATTCTCAATTTGCTATAAGTTGACCCATCTTCTAACTGCGACATGATCTCTTTCTCATAATTTTCCCTGGTCATTATTACGACACCCCCACCACCCTTATCAGCTGGTTTAATAACCAGGTCTTCATTCGCCTTCAAATTCTTCAATGCTTGGCGTTCTTTAAAAGTTAAATTTAACTTTATTTTCTTTGTATCAACTTCCTGGATTTCATCTAAAACAACCTTTAAAAAAGTTTCTAAAAAATTGCCACGTACAAAAGTGGGGTTAAAAACTGACTTTGGTTTAAATGGGGTGCTATCCATGGTCGGTACAGGCGTAATTAGACCTCCTTCCTTTGTCATAAAAAACTTTTTTAAACTAAGTTTCCTTACGAACTTATGTAAGTCCACAAAAGTGTCAAATTTGTTAAGTGGAAGTGAGGGCGCATATTTCAACCCTTTCTCCAAAAGGGAGATTTCTTCTTTCGCCAATATATGTTGGCTCAAATTGAAGATTCTGACTCGTCTGGATGATTCCGTCTTTCTACTGGATGCTCCCCCATTCCTTCTAATCCTGTGTGGCTTCTGTCTCTTTCTTTTTTTCTTCTTTCCCCCTCTTTTTCCTCTAGGTTTTACCTTCTGTGTTCCCGTCTCCCGTCCCTGTACAAAAAAGGAGACCTTGCTCGTATTTCAAGTGGTTCGAATCGATTAAGTATTTCTACAAGTTCATTCAAGGGACGTGTTCTATTGTCTTGGAGGATTGGTTCCCTTCTTATTTACCATCTGGGACCCTGTGGTGGGTTCCTCGGGAAATCTCTATTGTGAAGATTCCTCCTAATATTGTCTTGTTTCCAATTATCCCAGTAATCTCTTTGATTATCATACCTATTATGGAAAGGTCTTGGTTTCAGACTATAGACCCTTTCCTTTCTGGGAGGATGTGCAGAGTAAAAAGATTTATTCTCTGCATACCTCCTCTTTCTCTGTGAAGGGGATCTCTCTCTTCTCATATGAGATGGAACATTACTACTCGGTGACAGTGGTGTATGTGGTTCTATCTGTTCATCCTCATCATCTCTATCCTGTTCTGATTCCTCCATCTTCTTATCTCTATTAAATTTACAAACTTTTTTTCTCCACTAACAGTTTCTCACTTTTTCTTAAACTATTTTCTATTTGTTTCTCTAGGGATTTATACTCGGCCAATTCGACAAATGGATTGGTCAGCGTTCTATAATTAGTAATTTCATTTTCTAATTTAGATAGTTCCTGTTTCCTATCTGCAATAATTAAATTTATTAGGGAAAATGAGCATACTCTCAGTATGCGATCCCATTCTGCCTTGAAATCTTCATTAGATGAGGTGAAAGTGGCATTCTTATTGATCCTAAGCCCTTTAGGGATGATCTGGTGGGAAAGGTATCTTTCCAGAGTCACCACTTCCCACCAGATTCTGCTTTCTCTCAAGAGGACATTTTATAGTTTTTTAATTAAACTGTCCAGACTTTCGTCTATGAGGACCGCCGTGTCCCCTTCATCCATAAACACGTAGTCAAATGTGCTCTTCCGACTTTCTCTTAATTTAAACATTCTACTAAATGCGGCACTAAGAAATTAATATTGAAGGAATCTGGATATGCAATTGAAAAAAAAATTAATACCAATAACTCTGCGCAACGTACTGCCGCTGGCTCACATATACTCTCACAAGGTTTCCTTCACCCCTCACCAAAGTGATACAATGTGAAAAAGATATAGAGAATATGACTTAGCCTGCGCTGTCAGAATGTAGTCCTTATCATAACAACTTCCTCAAACTTCCATTTTCATGGTACTCAATTTCACCATAGGGAAATGAAATGAAGGTAGCAATAGTGAAGTTTGTTTTAATACAATGTGAAGAAATACAAATAATAAAATCACAACACAGGTCAATTATTCCACCAATCTGCTCCTGGTGATGAGTAAATGCAGAGAAATTACCGGAAATAAATGGAACCGTGGCCAAACAGTTCCAAACAGCGCATGGATAAATGATGGAAACTGGAATCAGTCCAATCAGAAACCACCCTGGTTACCGGCATCAGACTCCGCGTTCCTTGTTCACCTGGAGGCTCCCAATGCATTTCCACCCCTATCTGGGGTCTTTCTCAAGGTATCCTGGTGAATAAATGACTCCTAATCATGTGTGGGTATTTAAATGTGTTCTGTCCAATCACAAGCCAAGGAGCACAGGTGGACCCTATACATAAATCTCCTAAAAGTCTTGCTGTGCGCCTCCCATTGGCTGTGTCCATAAACAAAATCAAATCTCCATGGTAACCAGCACCGAGCTCCCTTTGCATCACGTCACTTCCGGTGACGTATTTCCGATTTATCATGGAAAACCCTATACTCCCGGTGCATGGGTTTGTTTGTCACTTAATCCCCTTCTCCTAGCGTCTCTCGAGGTGTATTTCCAGGTCTCCATAGTAACCCGGTACGCTTCCTGGATCCTCCGTCGCGTCACTTCCTATGACGCGCGTCTCGGTTCCTATGGTAACCCGGCGCTGTCATCCCGAGTATTATCATATTTTTCTATACTCCGGGTTGTAAGCAGTATTCAGAATCCTCTCATAATGTTCATATCATTCTTACAATGCATACATAGTCTATTTTTTTGGAAATCGAGTCCTGATTAACCCGTTCTTTATCACTAAATGTGCAAAAAAGACAGTTTTAAAATAAGAAAGATACGTAATTATATAAAAACTTTTAAGATAACTTTCTTGAAATTAAAAAGGAAGTGATATCTCTAATAAAGTGCATGAAGAATAAAGTGCATGCAATTAGTGTTGAATAAATATTCAGTACTCCATCCATATGATTTGGACTAACACAGAAAAATTTCATAAAAGGCTGAATAACATACTCTAAAAAAATGTATTTCATAAAAACCACTTGATTTCAAAATCAACATTTAAACACCCTGGTACAAGTGTGCCCAGTTCAAAAATCATTTTCATCTCTGCCTGGGCCAGTTGGTTAGAAAGATCTTTTCTTCTCCAATGGCCTCTAATATGTCTCATACCACAAAACTGTTTGATGGCAGTGGGGTTACAACCGTGGTGGACTCTAAAGTGCTCTGAAAGTGAGTGGGTTTTGAGACCCTTTCTGATGTTTCTAAGATGCTCATTAATCCGTACTTTTAGGGGTCTCGAGGTCCTGCCTATGTACCACAATCCACATATGCACTCTATCCCATAAATGACATTGGAACTATTGCAAGTGATGAAATCTTTGATGTTGACTGTTCGGTTTTTTACTTCCACACTAGTGATTTTACTCTTCTCTGATGGTTATCCCCCTACAGCCAAAACACAGGCCACACCTGAAAAAAAACCTTGGATTTGATTGTTCCCATGGCTTTTTTCGGTGGTAGGGCACTTTTAACTAAATTTGATTTCAAGATCGGTGCCCGCCTAAAAATGCATTTTGGTTTGTCCGGTAGTTTGGTTCCTATTATTGGGTCCTTTTTGAGGATTCCCAATGTTTACTTATGGATTTCTCTATGGTCTTATATTGTGAACTGAATTAAGACACAAAGGCCCACTCTAAATGATCTCCCCTTTTCTTCGCAACCAGGTTGAATAACTGCTCCCTGTCTATTGAAACAACCTTATCCCTAGCATAGCCGACTTTTTCCGGATTATAACCTAAATCCACAAATCTATTTTTCATCTCTTCAGCTTGCATAGTGAATGTCTCAACACCAGTGCAATTACGCTTTAAGCGTTTAAATTGACCCTCTGGTATTGAACTTAACCAATCTGGATAGTGGCAGCTTGTGGTTCCGATTATATGTCCCGGAGTCCGTTGGTTTAATAAAATTCTATGTTTGAATATACCCATCCTTAATAAAAACAGTGATATCTAAAAAATTAAATTGTAGTGGCACTGTATTCAAAAGTAAAATGTATATTTAAAATGTTATCATTCAAAAATATGAAAAAATTCTTAAGAAGATCTTCTTCACCCGTCCATATAAAAAATACATCATCTATAAATCTCTTCCAGGACACCAGGTTTGCTCCAAAGGGGCAATTATTCCAAATGTTGTTTTCTTCCCATTGCCCCATGAAAATATTAGCATAACTTGGAGCGAACCTGGTGCCCATAGCTGTGCCAACATTCTGTATATAAAAATTACCATTAAAAGCAAAATAATTGTTCCCTAAAATAAACTGTAGACCTTTCAATAAAAATTCCGGTAAATTCGTGTCTAAGGTACTTTTTCCTAGAGTGGTAGATAAGTACTCAATACCATCCTGATGTTTAATGATGGTGTAAAGTGACTTGACATCTGCTGTCACCAGAATTAAGTCTTCCTGCCATTATATATTTTTGATGATTTCCAAAAAATCTTTGGTATCCTTCAAATGGGCTCTGTTCTCTAGTACTAAAGGCTGCAAATGAAAGTCTATTAATTCCGAGAGGTTTGATGTAATTGAACCCACTCCAGAGATGATAGGACGTCCTGGGGGGTTAGTGGGATCCTTGTGGACTTTCGGTAAAACATATAAAACTGGAATAGTGGGTTCTTCTATTAAAATTTATTTCTTCTCTCTTTCTTCCAAGGTTCCTTTTGTCCAATATTCATCGACCAGTTTGGCCAGTTCTTTTGTATACGGTTAGTGGGATCCATTCTCAATTAGCTATAAGTTGACCCATCTTCTAACTGCGACATGATCTCTTTCTCATAATTTTCCATGGTCATTATTACGACACCCCCCCCCCCCCCTTATCGGCTGGTTTAACAACCAGGTCTTCATTTGCCTTCAAATTCTTCAATGCTTGGTGTTCTTTAAATGTTAAATTTGACTTTATTTTCTTTGTATCAACTTCCTGGATTTCATCTAAAACAACCTTTTAAAAAAGTTTCTAAATATTGCCACGTACAAAAGTGGGGTTAAAAACTGACTTTGGTTTAAATGGGGTGCTATCCATGGTCGGTACAGGAGTAATTAGACCTCCTTCCTTTGTCATAAAAAAAACTTTTTTTTTTAATTCAATAGTTTTTTTGGGAGTTTTTTATTTTGCATTAACAACCTACACAAAAAACAAACTGAAAATTACAAACATACACAAAAACACATACACAGCTGTACGTTTATAAGGTCCACAGTAGATCCAGCTGTTGAAATGTCTCATAAGTCATACAGTCGCAGAGCGTCGGCGTCTGGGAGTAACACAACCCAAACAAGCCACTTCCAATATAAGCATAAGCATAGCAGAGTAAACACAGTATATCGAAATACAGCATAGCAAGGCTGGCCACGAGGGTATCCACCTCCAAAACGTCCCAGAATAAAAATAAGGAAATAATACAAATCTAAACTTTATTTATCCTTAAAATACCTAGAGTCCATCCACCTGCCCCATATTGTAAACAATTTTCTTTCCACCTTCCTAGTCACGAACACAAATTTTTCGTGTGCAATAGTTTCGTTGACCAGAGATATCCAAGCCCTGGGTGCCGGGGCCTCACCAGCCAGCCACAGCCGGGCTATACAGACCCTAGCATGGGCACATAAATTGATGACATATCGCCTGCTGGGCGGATCTAAAGCTTCCTCGTCCATAATCAGCAATGTACACAACACAGGCGTAACTATGGAAGAGGGAATACCTGTATCAATTATGGTACGTAGAACAGCCTTCCAGAACAAAGATATGCTAGGGATCAACCAAAGCAGATGCCAGAAGTCGGCACCCATGGCTCCACACTTAGGGCACCGTGAGCTATGAGACCCCCCAATATGTGCTAACCTCACTGGGGTCATATACACTCTATGCAGAATATATAATTGTATTTGCTGGTATCTAACAGAGGAGGTGGAGATCCGATGGGCTCCCATAGCAGTATTCCATGCATCATCTGTTAACATACCCACATCTGACTCCCACCTACCCCGAAGAGTAGTTAGAGGGTCAGTATGATGCATCTGGAGAATGCGACCATATATCCTAGAAACTAGGTGTCCTGAGTCCAGCGTCTGCAGCATTAATTTGACTGGGGAATCAGCGAGGACTGGAGGGCCATTCGGAAACTGGCAAGCCAAAGCATGTCTCAGCTGAAGGAATCGAAAGAAGAATATATATATATTTTGATTGTGCGCATACATACACAGCGGAGTCTATTGTTAATCCACCGGACTATGTACGCACAGAATCAATTTCGGGCGCAAGATAATTTTCCACAGAGCTGTATTAGAATATTATTATCATTACACACAATTAAAAACTATGCAGCTCCCACAATGTAGTCTGAAATGTCCTACTATAGGCAAATATACAATAATTTAAATAATAATTTAAACCAAGGGAGCGCAAAAATATTTCATATTTATTGTAAAACAGTGAATAAAGCAATTACAAGTTAAAAAGCTAAAGATTGCACTACCGGATTAGAACTCTCCAACCATATATCTTATGGGATCCCTAATGTTGTGATCACACCATATATCTGTAATAATCCCTTTTTCACTTTTCTATATTAACTGTGAATAGGAATATCAACAAGTAAAGAATGTAATTTGTATCCAATTATTCCATGCGCATTTTAAACATCGTTGGATAATTACAGTCTGATTAGATGTTGAGTAGTGTACGTCACACAGTCCCAGATAGTATTTAGGTTCTCACCCTTTTCAGTGCGCGGTATTGCGCTATGCTCCACCTCCGTTAACCTCAGTGTCTGAGTGTAAGTCCATATACCGGTGTTTCTATTGCCGTGTTGAGAGCAATCAGCTCCGGCCAATGCAGGCTTTGACTGACCCACCAGGCGGGTATTAACAGCGTGTTTCCCCGTTACCTCTTGGTCACTAGATGGTATTATGGCTCCGGTACCTATTGCAGATATGGAACAGCAAGGAGGGAGGGCGCTTCCACTGCAACAGTTGAATGGAGTTTTTTTGAATGGATGGCAGTCTGTCTCCGATATTAAATTGTCCCTTAACGCGTTTCTCCGTTCTCAAGTAATAACGGTTTTTAACAGAGCTTTCCTCCAATCATAGCACGGTTTAAACTATACCATACAGGTGTATGGATCAGGTGTGACCACACTAACTATATTGAATTCATTTGTTCTAATACTTTGTTTATCTACAATATCAATTTCTGTTATAAACATACATAAAAAAACATCTCTACATAAAATATAATCAACACTTTCATATACAGCCTATTTTGTTATATTGTTTTCATTTACTTAATGGCATCGCGTGGTTTATAAGGTTTTTCTCCTTAATATATCTAACTTTATATATATCCAGATACCATGTGGGGTCCTATATATCTCCCATAGCCAAACACCAAATCTCTGGTTTAGCAAAGGAACACAGACAGCGATATCTGGTTCGATTCACAATAGTGATCACCCTAAATTTGCCACCACAATTAAGTTACCATATAATATTTCTATTTTTCTACATACATATACATATTTCTTTTAAATATATTATCTTTTATTTTTATTTTTATTTTTTTTTAAACACATACACATATATGCACATATATATAAGGATATGTAAAGCCCCACATGGTTCCCTTTATCATAATTATCTAAAGATATGACCAATTATAATTGTCTCAAAGTGGCTCTTATACATACTAAAAAGACATCGTAGTTTAGTGGTTAGAGGTCTCGACTAACAAAAATAAACCACAGGTTCCCGTTTCAAACCCCCTCCAATATGAACGTCCATTCCAAATATCTTATTTTTTATAAATTATTATATTATATTTTACCAACCCCATGTATATATTTTTTCAGGACCAACATCCATTCTTAATAAATTTCTTACATGAATCCATAATATTGGAGAACCACCAATTTCTACAACATTATATCAACATGGTTCCCCATCCGTCTAGATGTTATTCATCTCTATATTATCATTTAATCCCAGAGGAAAAAGAGATCCCATAGAAAAAATCCAGAACGCCTCTCTTTTGCACAATTTGCTAAACCTATCTCCACCTCTCTCAGTGACAGGGATGTGTTCAATACCCTGCAAGCGCAAACCCTCAAGCTTTCCCTGATGTTTTATATGGATATGTGATGAAAGACTGTGTGAACGAACCCCCTTGAGAATATTCCGTCTGTGCTCCAGAAATCTTACATTAAGCTTACGGGTGGTTCGACCCACATATTGTTCACCACATATACATGTTAATAGATATATAACATAGGTAGTATTACAGTCAATATGACTATTAATCTCAAACTTATTCCCATAAATAGTGGATTGAAATTGCACACTCTTATCTACCACATGTCTACAAGTAATGCAGCCTTCACGGCCGCATTTAAAGAAGCCTTTTTTATTATTATTTCTATATTGATCAAGCCATGTTCCTCGAGTGCCCTTATCTAAATTAAGCCCTGTATAGTGGCTTGGTGTCAAAAAGCTCTGTAAATTCCTCGCTTTTTTAAAAACAATTTGTGGTTCCTTTGTTAATAATGGTGCCAGAATCTTGTCTGCTTTCAAGATGTCAATATTACTCTTAATGATCTTTTTTTTATTTCTTTTGAGCTGGAATTAAATTTAGTTATAAATCTCAAATCATTATTGGCCTCCATACTATCCATATATAGAACTAAATAGGTTCACAAGAGATTTGTGTAGGAAAAGTTTTTTTGCAAATAAAGCACTTAGAAATAAAGCAATAGACGGCAGCCCCATTGTACTGGATGCTAATGATCAAATGGCTCTAACAATATTAACTGATCTTGAACAAGAAAATGGGAGAACAATTCCATTACTGGATATGAAACAACCAGAAAGGAATATTCTCAAAAAAAAGTCTGAATTCTATCCGATGCAACATAAAAGTGGAATGATTGAAACTTTCTATACATTGACCTTGAATGGTTTAAGAGATGTCTGCAAGAACCCTAAGAAATCTAGAGATAATTTACACAAAAATGAGAGACGAGTTTTGAGGAACCTTATGAGAGACAATACGATCATCATAAAGAGTGCGGATAAAGGAGGAGGAACAGTAGTTCAGGATAAGATCTCTTATGAGACAGAGGCTTATAGACAACTTGAAAATAAGAAATTTTATACAAGGTTGACATATAATCCAACAGATGGGTTTGTGTCTGAATTTAAGAGTTTTTTGGATGAGGCAATCTCAGAGGGGGCGAGGAATTTACAGAGCTTTTTGACACCAAGCCACTATACAGGGCTTAATTTAGATAAGGGTACTCGAGGAACATGGCTTGATCAATATAGAAATAATAATAAAAAAGGCTTCTTTAAATGTGGCCGTGAAGGCTGCATTACTTGTAGACATGTGGTAGATAAGAGTGTGCAATTTCAATCCACTATTTATGGGAATAAGTTTGAGATTAATAGTCATATTGACTGTAATACTACCTATGTTATATATCTATTAACATGTATATGTGGTGAACAATATGTGGGTCGAACCACCCGTAAGCTTAATGTAAGATTTCTGGAGCACAGACGGAATATTCTCAAGGGGGTTCGTTTACACAGTCTTTCATCACATATCCATATAAAACATCAGGGAAAGCTTGAGGGTTTGCGCTTGCAGGGTATTGAACACATCCCTGTCACTGAGAGAGGTGGAGATAGGTTTAGCAAATTGTGCAAAAGAGAGGCGTTCTGGATTTTTTCTATGGGATCTCTTTTTCCTCTGGGATTAAATGATAATATAGAGATGAATAACATCTAGACGGATGGGGAACCATGTTGATATAATGTTGTAGAAATTGGTGGTTCTCCAATATTATGGATTCATGTAAGAAATTTATTAAGAATGGATGTTGGTCCTGAAAAAATATATACATGGGGTTGGTAAAATATAATATAATAATTTATAAAAAATAAGATATTTGGAATGGATGTTCATATTGGAGGGGGTTTGAACCGGGAACCTGTGGTTTATTTTTGTTAGTTGAGACCTCTAACCACTAGACTACGATGTCTTTTTAGTATGCATAAGAGCCACTTTGAGACAATTATAATTGGTCATATCTTTAGATAATTATGATAAAGGGAACCATGTGGGGCTTTACATATCCTTATATATATGTGCATATATGTGTATGTGTTTTAAAAAAAAAAATAATAAAAATAAAAGATAATATATTTAAAAGAAATATGTATATGTTTGTAGAAAAATAGAAATATTATATGGTAACTTAATTGTGGTGGCGAATTTGGGGTGATCACTATTGTGAATCGAACCAGATATCGCTGTCTGTATTCCTTTGCTAAACCAGAGATTTGGTGTTTGGCTATGGGAGATATATAGGACCCCACATGGTATCTGGATATATATATATAAAGTTAGATATATTAAGGAGAAAAACCTTATAAACCACGCGATGCCATTAAGTAAATGAAAACAATATAACAAAATAGGCTGTATATGAAAGTGTTGATTATATTTTATGTAGAGATGTTTTTTTCATGTATGTTTATAAAAGAAATTGATATTGTGGATAAACAAAGTATTAGAACAAATGAATTCAATATAGTTAGTGTGGTCACACCTGATCCATATACCTGTATGGTATAATTAAAACCGTGCTATGATTGGAGGAAAGCTCTGTTAAATACAAGGGCTGTGCACCACACTTTGAAATCCTTCTGATGAAACCATTATTACTTGAGAACGGAGAAACGCGTTAAGGGACAATTTAATATCGGAGACAGACTGCCATCCATTCAAAAAAACTCCATTCAACTGTTGCGGTGGAAGCGCCCTCCCTCCTTGCTGTTCCATATCTGCAATAGGTACCGGAGCCGTAATACCATCTAGTGACCAAGAGGTAACGGGGAAACACGCTGTTAATACCCGCCTGGTGGGTCCGTCAAAGCCTGCATTGGCCGGAGCTGATTGCTCTCAACACGGCAATAGAAACACCGATATATGGACTTACACTGAGGTTAACGGAGGTGGAGCATAGCGCAATACCGCGCACTGAAAAGGGTGAGAACCTAAATACTATCTGGGACTGTGTGACGTACACTACTCAACATCTAATCAGACTGTAATTATCCAACGATATTTAAAATGCGCATGGAATAATTGGATACAAATGACAATCTTTACTTGTTGATATTCCTATTCACAGTTAATATAGAAAAGTGAAAAAGGGATTATTTATATGGTGTGATCACAACATTAGGGATCCCATAAGATATATGGTTGGAGAGTTCTAATCCGGTAGTGCAATCTTTAGCTTTTTAACTTGTAATTGTTTTATTCACTGTTTTACAATAAATATGAAATATTTTTGCGCTCCCTTGGTTTAAATTATTATTTAAATTATTGTATATTTGCCTATAGTAGGACATTTCAGACTACATTGTGGGAGCTGCATAGTTTTTAATTGTGTGTAATGATAATAATATTCTAATACAGCTCTGTGGAAAATTATCTTGCGCCCGAAATTGATTCTGTGCGTACATAGTCTGGTGGATTAACAATACACTCCGCTGTGTATGTATGCGCACAATCAAAATATATATATATCTTTGTGTTAGTTTGCTGAAATCGTTTGGGCAGCATTTTTGAATATGGCATCGCGTGGTAATGTTAGTGAGAGGAATTTAAGGAGGAATCGGTTGTTTAATGATATTTTGAATAAAGAAAATACGGCTGGAGAAGCCAATCCATTGGATATGCACCAATTATTTTTTAAATTAGAGATACTTTTAAAGGCAGAAACGAGACACTGGCTCGATAAGATGCATCTGTCTAAATATAAAAATTATAAAATGATTCCAAGAGGTCTAAGAATGTATAAATCCTGTTCCTTCAAAGATAATGAAGAATTAACAAAGAAATGGAATGATACCCTGGACCTGTGCTCCTTTTCATTGATTGATTTACTAATTGATTATCAAGAAACCAGTCTCAGCAATATCAGCTGAGATTGATAAGATTCAAGATCTATTGAAACCTTTTCAGGTGAGAGCTGACTATATGGATCTCAATTATCAATTGAATCAAAAAATAGAAACTTTTGAGCAACAGTAGATTTCTGCTAAAAATAAGAAACTTAATAGGGATCATGGAGATTATGAGAGAAATGAAGTTAGATCCTATAATAAGAAATTCAGTAAACCTTCCAATTATGATGATAGTAGCGAATACAGAAATAATAGTTATGACACATCTAAGTCTAATTTTACCCAAAGAAAACAATTTAGAAAACCCCAAGTCCAATACAGAACTGATAGTCCAAAGGGATTGAGGAAACCCTCTGGCCCACATAGAGATGTATCAAACTTACATCCTATGAATGAATATAATTCTAGAGGAGCAAGGCCTAAAAATGGAAATAAACATCCTAATCCATGTAAAGAAACACAGGAACCTTTTTTAGAGAAAGATCTCTACCCAATATGAAAGACCCAAAACAGGTTTTCCATTCTAAACCCCAGTTCTCCCAAAAGGAAAGAACTAGAACAAGAGGAAGTAGAGGTGGAAACAAAAAGCGCATACAAAAGTGCAAGGAGAGAATAAGAAATAGGGGCCTTTTCAATCTATCATCCAAAATTTTGATGGAAAGTGAGAAGGCCATTATTTCTAAAGGATTGAACTATGCACCCACACAGAAACCCGATATGTTTGAATTATATATAGAACTAAATAGGTTCACAAGAGATTTGTGTAGGAAAAGGTTTTTTGCAAATAAAGCACTTAGAAATAAAGCAATAGACGGCAGCCCCATTGTACTGGATGCTAATGATCAAATGGCTCTAACAATATTAACTGATCTTGAACAAGAAAAAAACAAAATTGGGCGCTGATGTTTAAATCAAACGCTAGCCGCACGTTCCTGGGGCCTGGTTCCTCTGCCACCAATTAGATACAACAAGAAAGAACAAAAAAACTTTGGAACTGCGCTTAGCATTTAATTATAGCTTTTTATTCTTTACCACGATAGAATATAAAAAATATATATAAAAATGTATATAATTATACAGTTACCGGCCGGATTTCTTATAATATACAAATCAAGACATAAAACATTTAGTGTATCTAAAACACACATCTATTTCACATAGAGAAATTTTCCTCCTAAAGGCATATATTTAAATCTTAATGCACATAAGGGAACTCCACTAATTGAGAACAACTGCCTTTGTGACTCCTATGACCTCGCAGGCGTCCCTGCAATATAGGATATCTCGTAAACTGTCCGTTTGATTTTATGATGGAGAGAAAATGGTAAATTGTTACCTCAGTCACTCTTTATAAGCTGTCCCAAAAATCACAGGTACCAGCGCAATATTTGTTGGACAAATCTTACATACTATATCCTTTCTTTTAGCATCGGAGTATCTCCGCAGTCTCTGAATGCAATGTAGGGGAGCTCTGGTGTAAGAGTGTCCATATATCAGCAAGACGACATTCTCAATGTAGTTATATCAAGCTGATAAAGTGATCCTCCCTCTAGCACCTATTGATCAACAACAGGATAAAATTTCCGATATAAGAAAGTGATGAGAACTTTGTATTTGTGATGTGTAAAGTACAAAAGGAATATGAAATATCTGGGGATGTGTTTAAATTATAATTGGCAATATGTTTTTAGAATTTTGAGATTAATTATGTACATATATAGAGGTTATTATGATGTGGGTGACTCCACTAATTGTGAACAATCCTCGTATTGTTATATCATAACATAATTAGAACCTGGATTGAACTACTTCCGGTATTTATAAAGAGGCTTGGTTTTAATTGAGCTTATAAAGAGTGACTGAGGTAACAATTTACCATTTTCTCTCCATCATAAAATCAAACGGACAGTTTACGAGATATCCTATATTGCAGGGACGCCTGCGAGGTCATAGGAGTCACAAAGGCAGTTGTTCTCAATTAGTGGAGTTCCCTTATGTGCATTAAGATTTAAATATATGCCTTTAGGAGGAAAATTTCTCTATGTGAAATAGATGTGTGTTTTAGATACACTAAATGTTTTATGTCTTGATTTGTATATTATAAGAAATCCGGCCGGTAACTGTATAATTATATACATTTTTATATATATTTTTTATATTTTATCGTGGTAAAGAATAAAAAGCTATAATTAAATGCTAAGCGCAGTTCCAAAGTTTTTTTGTTCTTTCTTGAACAAGAAAATGGGAGAACAATTCCATTACTGGATATGAAACAACCAAAAAGGAATATTCTCAAAAAAAGTCTGAATTCTATCCGATGCAACATAAAAGTGGAATGATTGAAACTTTCTATACATTGACCTTGAATGGTTTAAGAGATGTCTGCAAGAACCCTAAGAAATCTAGAGATAATTTACACAAAAATGAGAGACGAGCTTTGAGGAACCTTATGAGAGACAATACGATCATCATAAAGAGTGCGGATAAAGGAGGAGGAACAGTAGTTCAGGATAAGATCTCCTATGAGACAGAGGCTTATAGACAACTTGAAAATAAGAAATTTTATACAAGGTTGACATATAATCCAACAGATGGGTTTGTTTCTGAATTTAAGAGTTTTTTGGATGAGGCAATCTCAGAGCGGGCAATATCCAGGCAGGAATATATTTATTTATTTAATCCACACCCCATTATACCCACATATTATCATTTGCCCAAACTACACAAATCCCTAACTTCACCACCGGGACGTCCTATTATTTCAGGTATAGGGTCCCTTACATCTAATTTGTCAGCGTTTATTGATTTTTTTTTGCAGTCACATGTCATCTCACTCAGATCATACATACGAGACTCAACATATTTTTTGAATATGCTTGTGAATGTACAATGGCAAGATAACTATATATTTATTACATGTGATGTAGAGTCTCTCTACACCAATATTCCACATGAGGGTGGTGTAGAATCAATTAAAAGATTTTTGCTGAGTGATGATGATCTGAGTGAGAGTAGAAGACAGTTTATATTAGATTCAGTTATGTTCACTTTAACGCACAATTATTTTATATTCAATAAGCACTTTTATTTACAGACACTGGGCACTGCCATGGGCACCAAGTTCGCCCCTAGTTTTGCCAATCTATATATGGGCCACTTTGAGGATAATTATATCTGGGGTGGCCCTTTTGGGGCGAGCTTGGTGCTCTATGGCAGGTATATAGATGATTTGTTTTTTATATGGGACGGGGATATAAATTCTGCACAGTTATTTGTTGAGCACCTAAATCACAATCATTTTGGATTAAAATTTACTAGCACTATACATGACACTCATATTACCTTCCTGGATATTGCCCTCAATATTAGAAATAAAAGAATAGTTACGTCCACCTACAAAAAAATTGTGGACTGTAACAAATTTCTGAACTATAACAGTTGTCATTAGCAGCCATGGCTCAGAAATATTCCTAAGAGTCAGTTTTTGAGGCATAAACGTAATTGTTCTGATCTTTGGAGTTTGATGAACATGCTATGGAGCTAACTACAGCTCTTACGGAACAAAATTATCCAGTAAATATTTTGAATGATGCTCTAAAACAAGCAAGGGAAGCCGATAGAGAGACTCTTCTGAATTCAAAAAAACTAACCCAAATGGATAGTATGGAGGCCAATAATGATTTGAGATTTATAACTAAATTTAATTCCAGCTCAAAAGAAATAAAAAAGATCAGTAAGAGTAATATTGACATCTTGAAAGCAGACAAGATTCTGGCACCATTATTAACAAAGGAACCACAAATTGTTTTTAAAAAAGCGAGGAATTTACAGAGCTTTTTGACACCAAGCCACTATACAGGGCTTAATTTAGATAAGTGTACTCGAGGAACATGGCTTGATCAATATAGAAATAATAATAAAAAAGGCTTCTTTAAATGCGGCCGTGAAGGCTGCATTACTTGTAGACATGTGGTAGATAAGAGTGTGCAATTTCAATCCACTATTTATGGGAATAAGTTTGAGATTAATAGTCATATTGACTGTAATACTACCTATGTTATATATCTATTAACATGTATATGTGGTGAACAATATGTGGGTCGAACCACCCGTAAGCTTAATGTAAGATTTCTGGAGCACAGACGGAATATTCTCAAGGGGGTTCGTTTACACAGTCTTTCATCACATATCCATATAAAACATCAGGGAAAGCTTGAGGGTTTGCGCTTGCAGGGTATTGAACACATCCCTGTCACTGAGAGAGGTGGAGATAGGTTTAGCAAATTGTGCAAAAGAGAGGCGTTCTGGATTTTTTTCTATGGGATCTCTTTTTCCTCTGGGATTAAATGATAATATAGAGATGAATAACATCTAGACGGATGGGGAACCATGTTGATATAATGTTGTAGAAATTGGTGGTTCTCCAATATTATGGATTCATGTAAGAAATTTATTAACAATGGATGTTGGTCCTGAAAAAATATATACATGGGGTTGGTAAAATATAATATAATAATTTATAAAAAATAAGATATTTGGAATGTACATTCATATTGGAGGGGGTTTGAACCGGGAACCTGTGGTTTATTTTTGTTAGTCGAGACCTCTAACCACTAGACTACGATGTCTTTTTAGTATGTATAAGAGCCACTTTGAGACAATTATAATTGGTCATATCTTTAGATAATTATGATAAAGGGAACCATGTGGGGCTTTACATATCCTTATATATATGTGCATATATGTGTATGTGTTTTAAAAAAAAACAAAAAAATAAAAATAAAAGATAATATATTTAAAAGAAATATGTATATGTATGTAGAAAAATAGAAATATTATATGGTAACTTAATTGTGGTGGCGAATTTGGGGTGATCACTATTGTGAATCGAACCAGATATCGCTGTCTGTGTTCCTTTGCTAAACCTGAGATTTGGTGTTTGGCTATGGGAGATATATAGGACCCCACATGGTATCTGGATATATAAAAAGTTAGATATATTAAGGAGAAAAACCTTATAAACCACGCGATGCCATTAAGTAAATGAAAACAATATAACAAAATAGGCTGTATATGAAAGTGTTGATTATATTTTATGTAGAGATGTTTTTTTATGTATGTTTATAAAAGAAATTGATATTGTGGATAAACAAAGTATTAGAACAAATGAATTCAATATAGTTAGTGTGGTCACACCTGATCCATACACCTGTATAGTATAATTAAAACCGTGCTATGATTGGAGGAAAGCTAAACACAAGGGCTGTGCACCACACATTGAAATCCTTCTGATGAAACCGTTATTACTTGAGAACAGAGAAACGCGTTAAGGGACAATTTAATATCGGAGACAGACTGCCATCCATTCAAAAAAACTCCATTCAACTGTTGCGGTAGAAGCGCCCTCCCTCCTTGCTGTTCCATATCTGCAATAGGTACCGGAGCCGTAATACCATCTAGTGACCAAGAGGTAACGGGGAAACACGCTGTTAATACCCGCCTGGTGGGTCCGTCAAAGCCTGCATTGGCCGGAGCTGATTGCTCTCAACACGGCAATAGAAACACCGGTATATGGACTTACACTCAGACACTGAGGTTAACGGAGGTGGAGCATAGCGCAATACCGCGCACTGAAAAGGGTGAGAACCTAAATACTATCTGGGACTGTGTGACGTACACTACTCAACATCTAATCAGACTGTAATTATCCAACGATGTTTAAAATGCGCATGGAATAATTGGATACAAATGACATTCTTTACTTGTTGATATTCCTAATCACAGTTAATATAGAAAAGTGAAAAAGGGATTATTACAGATATATGGTGTGATCACAACATTAGGGATCCCATAAGATATATGGTTGGAGAGTTCTAATCCGGTAGTGCAATCTTTAGCTTTTTAACTTGTAATTGTTTTATTCACTGTTTTACAATAAATATGAAATATTTTTGCGCTCCCTTGGTTGAAATTATTATTTAAATTATCGAAAGAAGAACCCTGAGGGGACATTATGCGCCTGTTGAAGTTGGTGGAATGAGTTAAGGGTCCCATCACTATATAAATGGCCTAAAGAGTACACTCCCCAGTTACCCCAAACCTCCCGGACCTGAAGTTGACGCAGTTCCGGCAACCCGTAAGTATTATCCAGTGGGGTATCAGGATCAACACCATGACCCTGCATCACAGAGTGCACCAATTTCCATATCAGGATGGACTGTTTAATCAGTGGCAGTGTGGACATTTTGACGCTACCGCAAAGGAGTAGCTGTAATGGGGAGCCACCAGAATAGTCATGGTGCATCATCAGCTAATGCAAAGCCAGGGGATCGAGGTCGTTAACCCACTCCCAGACATGTGTCAGTTGCGCCGCATAGTAATAAAAACAGTAGTTGGGGAGAGCCAAACCCCCCAATTCCCGTGACCTGGTCAGGGTATCCAGTCTCAAACGTGCCCGCTTACTAGCCCACACCAGGGAGGAAAGCAACCCATTTATTTGTTTAAAAATCTTCTGCGGAATATAAACGGGAGAATGCAGCAAAACATATAGAAGTTTGGGCTGGAAAACCATTTTTACCATGTTAACCCTCCCCGTGACCGTTAAAGGCAGCATAAAAAACTTTTTTAAACTAAGTTTCCTTACGAACTTATGTAAGTCCACAAAAGTGTCAAATATGTTAAGTGGAAGTGAGGGCGCATATTTCAACCCTTTCTCCAAAAGGGAGATTTCTTCTTTCGCCAATACATGTTGGCTCAAATTGAAGATTCTGACTCGTCCAGATGATTCCGTCTTTCTACTGGATGCTCCCCCATTCCTTCTAATCCTGTGTGGCTTCTGTCTCTTTCTTTTTTTCTTCTTTCCCCCTCTTTTTCCTCTAGGTTTTACCTTCTGTGTTCCCGTCTCCTATCCCTGTACAAAAAAGGAGACCTTGCTCGCATTTCAAGTGGTTCGAATCGATTATGTATTTCTACAGGTTCATTCAAGGGACGTGTTCTATTGTCTTGGAGGATTGGTTCCCTTCTTTTTTGCCATCTGGGACTCTGTGGTGGGTTCCTCGGGAAATCTCTATTGTGAATATTGTCTTGTTTCCAATTATCCCAGTAATCTCTTTGATTATCATACCTATTATGGAAAGGTCTTGGTTTCAGACTATAGACCCTTTCCTTTCTGGGAGGATGTGCAGAGTAAAAAGATTTATTCTCTGCATACCTCCTCTTTCTCTGTGAAGGGGATCTCTCTCTTCTCATATGAGATGGAACATTACTACTCGGTGACAGTGGTGTTTGTGGTTCTATCTGTTCATCCTCATCATCTCTATCCTGTTCTGATTCCTCCATCTTCTTATCTCTATTAAATTTACGAACTTTTTTCTCCACTAACAGTTTCTCACTTTTTCTTAAACTATTTTCTATTCGTTTCTCCAGGGATTTATACTTGGCCAATTCGACAAATGGATTGGACAGCATTCTATAATTAGTAATTTCATTTTCTAATTTCGATAGTTCCTGTTTCCTATCTGCAATAATTACATTTATTAGGGAAAATGAGCATACCCTCCGTATGCGATCCCATTCTGCCTTGAAATCTTCATTAGATGAGGTGAAAGTGGCA
Organism: Pseudophryne corroboree; assembly: GCF_028390025.1. Classification (NCBI taxonomy): domain Eukaryota; kingdom Metazoa; phylum Chordata; class Amphibia; order Anura; family Myobatrachidae; genus Pseudophryne; species Pseudophryne corroboree. The sequence goes on along the minus strand of NC_086453.1, from coordinate 203,394,909 downwards.
TTCTTATTGATCCTAAGCCCTTTAGAGATGATCTGGTGGGAAAGGTATCTTTCTAGAGTCACCACTTCCCACCAGATTCTGCTTTCTCTCAAGAGGACATTTTCTATTTTTTTCATTAAACTGTCCAGACTTTCGTCTATGAGGACCGCCGTGTCCCCTTCATCCCTAAATACGTAGTCAAATGTGCTCTTCCGACTTTCTCTTAATTTAAACATTCTACTAAATGCGGCACTAAGAAATTAATATTGAAGGAAACTGGATATGCAATTGAAAAAAGAATTGATACCAATAACTCTGTGCGCAACGTACTGCCGTTGGCTCGCATATACTCTCACGAGGTTTCCTTCACCCCTCACCAAAGTGATACAATGTGAAAAAGATATAGAGAATATGACTTAGCCTGCGCTGTCAGAATGTAGTCCTTATCGTAACAACTTCCTCAAACTTCCATTTTCATGGTACTCAGTTTCACCATAGGGAAATGAAACAAAGCTAGCAATAGTGAAGTTTGTTTTAATACAATGTGAAGAAATACAAATAATAAAATCACAACACAGGTCAATTATTCCACCAATCTGCTCCTGGTGATGAGTAAATGCAGAGAAATTACCGGAAATAAATGGAACCGTGGCCAAACAGTTCCAAACAGCGCATGGATAAATGATGGAAACTGGAATCAGTCCAATCAGAAACCACCCTGGTTACCCGCGTCAGACTCCGCATTCCTTGTTCACCGGGAGGCTCCAAACGCATTTCCATCCCTATCTGGGGTCTTTCTCAAGGTATCCTGGTGAATAAATGACTCCTAATCATGTGTGGGTATTTAAATGTGTTCTGTCCAATCACAAGTCAAGGAGCACAGGTGGACCGTATACATAAATCTCCTAAAAGTCCCAAGGTCCCTTGCTGTGCGCCTCCCTATTGGCTGTGTCCATAAACAAAATCAAATCTCCATGGTAACCAGCACCGAGCTCCCTTTGCGTCACGTCACTTCCGGTGACGTATTTCGGATTTATCATGGAAAACCCCATACTCCCAGTGCATGGGTTTGTTTGTCACTTAATCTCCTTCTCCTAGCCTCTCTCGAGGTGTATTTCCGGGTTTCTATAGTAACCCAGTATGCTTCCTGGATCCTCCGTCGCGTCACTTCCTATGACACGCGTCTCGGTTCTTATGGTAACCCGGCGCTGTCATCCCGAGTATTATCGTCTTTTTCTATACTGTAAGAAAAAGCAGTATTCGGAATCCTCTCCATAATGTTCATATCATTCTTACAATGCATACATAGTCTGTTTATTTGGAAATCGAGTCCTGATTAACCCGTTCTTTATCACTAAATGTGCAAAAAAGACAGTTTTAAAATAAGAAAGATACGTAATTATATAAAAACTTTTAAGATAACTTTCTTGAGATTTAAAAGGAAGTGATATCTCTAATAAAGTGCATGAAGAATAAAGTGCATGCAATTAGTGTTGAATAAATATTCAGTACTCCATCCATATGATTTGGACTAACACAGAAAAATTTCATAAAAGGCTGAATAACATACTCTAAAAAAAATGTATTTCATAAAAACCACTTGATTTCAAAATCAACATTTAAACACCCTGGTACAAGCGTGCCCAGTTCAAAAATCATTTTCATCTCTGCCTGGGCCAGTTGGTTAGAAAGATCTTTTCTTCTCCAATGGCCTCTAATATGTCTCATACCACAAAACTGTTTGATGGCAGTGGGGTTACAACCGTGGTGGACTCTAAAGTGCTCTGAAAGTGCGTGGGTGGTGAGACCCTTTCTGATGTTTCTAAGAAGCTCACTAATCCGTACTTTTAGGGGTCTCGAGGTCCTGCCTATGTGCCACAATCCACATATGCACTCATATGCACTCATTTATGGGATAATAAATGACATTGGAACTATTGCAAGTGATGAAATCTTTGATGTTGACTATTCGGTTTTTTACTTCCACACTAGTGATTTTACTCTTCTCTGATGGTATCCCCCTACAGCCCAAACACAGGCCACACCTGAAAAAACCCTTGGATTTGATTGTTCCCATGGCTCTTTTCGGTGGTAGGGCACTTTTAACTAAATTTGATTTCAAGTTCGGTGCCCGCCTAAAAATGCATTTTGGTTTGTCCGGTAGTTTGCTTCCTATTATTGGGTCCTTTTTGAGGATCCCCCAATGTTTACTTATGAATTTCTTTATGGTCTTATATTGTGAACTGAATGAAGTCACAAAGGCCCACTCTAAATGATCTCCCCTTTTCTTTGCAACCGGGTTGAATAACTGCTCCCTGTCTATTGAAACAACCTTACAAAGCCTGTTTGTAGTGCCGAAACCAGATGGCTCGGTCAGACCGATTTTAAACCTAAAGACTCTGAACCTTTATTTAAAAAGGTTCAAATTCAAGATGGAATTCCTGGGAGCAGTGATCTCCAGCTTGGAGGAAAAGGAATTTTCTGGTATCGATGGAATCAAAGATGCTTATTTACATGTTCCCATCTACCCGCTGCAACAGGCATACCTGAGGTTTGCGGTGCAGGACTGCCACTACCAGTTCCAAACATTGCCTTTCAGGCTCTACACGGCTCCGAGAATATTCACCAAGGTTATGGCAGAGAAAATGGTTCTTCTTCGCAAGAAAGGAGTCAAAGTCATCCCATACTTGGACGATCTCCTCATAAAAGCGAGATCCAGGGAGAAACTAGTGCAGAACATTGCACTTTCCCTGACGGTGCTTCAACAGCACGGTTGGATCATAAACCTTCCAAAATCACAATTGGAACCCACAATGAGGTTATCATTTCTGGGAATGATATTGGACATGGAAGCACAGAAAGTATTCCTACCGGTGGAAAAGGCTCTGGAGATCCAGAGGATGGTCAAACAAGTTTAAAAACCGGCACGAGTATTAATTCATCAGTGCATCCGCGTGCTGGGGAAGATGGTAGCGGCCTATGAGGCTCTACAATTTGGCTGATTCCATGCCAGGGTGTTCCAATGGGACCTACTGGACAAGTGGTCCGGATCGCACCTACACATGCACTGGAGTATAATCCTGTCAACAAAAGCCAGTATTTCACTCTTGTGGTGGCTTCAAAGTTCTCACCTCCTGGAGGGATGCAGGTTCTGGATTCAGACTTGCATCCTGGTGACCACAGATGCAAGTCTCCGAGGTTGGGGAGCAGTCACGTAAGGGGAAAGCTTCCAAGGACGATGGTCAAGTCAAGAAGTACTCCTTCATATAAACATTCTGGAATTGAGAGCTGTGTACAACAGCCTTCATCAAGCGGCACACCTTCAGCAAGGTCGTCCCATACAGATCCAGTCAGACAGTGTAACGGCAGTAGCTTACATAAACCGCCATGGCGGAACAAATAAACAGAGCAGCAATGGCAGAGGTGACAAAGATGCTCCTCTGGGCAGAAAGACATGCAAAAGCTCTGTCGGCAATTTCATTCCGGGAGTGGACAACTGGGAAGCAGACTTTCTCAGCAGACAAGATCTCCATCCAGGAGAATGGGACCTCCACCCAGAAACCTTTGCAGAGGTAGCAGATCGTTGGGGCATTCCTCAAGTAGATATGATGGCATCACGTCTCAACAAGAAGCTTCAGAAATATTGTTCCAGGTCGAGAGACTCACAAGCAATAGCAATGGATGCACTGGTGACCCAGTGGGTATTTCAGTCAGTGTATCTGTTCCCTCCACTTCCACTAATACCAAAAGTTCTCAAGATCATCAGAAGAACAAGGGTTCGAGCGAGGGCTTGGTATCCAGAGCTTCAGGAGTTATTACTGGAAGATCCTCAGCCTCTTCCTCTTTGCGAGGACCTGCTTCAGCAGGGGCCGTTTGTTTATCAAGACTTACCGCGGCTGCGTTTGACGGCATAGCTGTTGAGCGCCAGATCCTAGCCCGTAAGGGTATTCCCAATGAAGTCATTCCCACACTTATTCTGGCCAGGAAAGGGGTAACGTCCAAACATTACCATCGTATTTGGAGAAAATATGTATCTTGGTGTGAATCCAAGAAGTCTCCTGCGGTGGAGTTGAAATTAGGACGTTTTCTCCTATTTCTACAGGCGGGTGTGGATGCTGGCTTGAGATTAGGGTCGATCAAGGTCCAAATTTCGGCCTTGTCCATTTTCTTTCAGAAACAGTTGGCTTCCCTTCCTGAGGTCCAGACGTTCATGAAGGGGGTTCTGCGCATCCAACCTCCCTTTGTGCCTCCTGCGGCGCCATGGGATCATAATGTGGTGTTGCAGTTCCTTAAATTGGACTGGTTTGAGCCTCTACAAGAGGTAGAGTTGAAGTTTCTCACTTGGAAATTGGTCATGCTGTTGGCCTTGGCCTCAGGCAGATGAGTGTCTGAATTAGGGGCTCTGTCACACAAGAGTCCTTATTTGATTTTTCATGAAGATAGAGCTGAACTGCGGACGCATCAGCTTTTTTTTCCAAAGGTTGTGTCTTATTTCCATATCAATCAACCTGTGGTGGTGCCAGTGGCTTCTGACACCTCAGCCGTTTCAAAGTCCTTGGATTTCGTCAGAGCGTTGAGGACTTATGTTGCAAGAACGGCTCTGATAAGGAAAAAAGAATCTTTGTTTGTCCTCTATGACTCCAACAAGATTGGGGGTCCTGCTTCTAAGCAGACTATTGTGCGCTGGATCAGAGGTACCATTCAGCACGCTTATTCCACGGCAGGACTGCCGTTACCGAGTTCGGTAAAGGCCCACTCTACAAGGAAAGTGGGTTCTTCCTGGGTGGCTGCCCGGGGTGTCTTGGCGTTGCAAATTTGCCGAACAGCTACTTGGTCAGGGGCAAACATGTTTGCTAAGTTTTACAGGTTTGACACCTTGGCTGCTGACGACCTTCAGTTTGGTCAGTCAGTTCTGCAGGAACATTAACTCTTTCCCGCCCGTACTGGGAGCTTTGGTACATCCACATGGTACTAAAATGGACCCCAGCATCCTCTAGGACGTAAGAGAAAATAGGATTTTAATTACCTACCGGTAAATCCTTTTCTCATAGTCCGTAGAGGATGCTGGTCGCCCGCCCAGTGCTCATTTTTCCTGCAAATTACGTTTTGTCTTTTTACACAGGTTCTCATGTGTTAAGATGTTTTACAGCAGTTGCTGTTATGTTATGCATGCACGTTAGAATGGGTTATGTTAAAGGCCAAGTTAGGCGACATGTTTTTGGTATGGTGTGAGCTGGTGTGAATCTCGCCACTAGTTTAATGTAAATTCTTCTCTCGAAGTTGTCCATCTCCTCGGGCACAGTTCCTATACTGAGGTCTGGAGGAGGGGCATAGAGGGAGGAGCCAGTTCACACTGTTGAAAAGTCTTAAAGTGACGAAAGCTCCTGCTGAACCGTCTATACCCCATGGTACTAAAATGGACCCCAGCATCCTCTACGGACTACGAGAAAATGATTTACCAGTAGGTAATTAAAATCCTATTTTTTCACCTAACTGTTTTTTTTCAGTCTGAGTGCCGCCCATACAAGGAATATATATATCATATATATTAATATATATTATATTAAATTGTGTTTATATGTCATCCTTATGGTCAGTGATGTGGTGTGGGACAGAATTTGCTTCTGTTTATCTACATATTTTATGACTGGCCGCCACCAGCACTGGTTTTACCTATTAAATTGACCATAAATAATTTCAATTGGTTTCCTAATCTCTAATCTGAGGCACCCCTGCAAGTGTCCTGAGGCACCCCAGGGTGCCACAGCACACAATTTGAGAACCACTGCCATATAGCATACATCCCAACTATCTAGCAGTAGAGGTTTGGCCCTTTGCACACCAATGGTGTGTGCTGGAAAAGGGTCATAACGTTGCATAAAATGCCCTACCCACAAGTCACGCTTTTGATTTTCATCATGCTGGGGGCATACCCAGCGCTCTGTAAATCTGAATAATATAAAATTCTTTGCCGCATGCAGAGTATATGAATGCACAGTTCAGGGCTGTTGGCAGCAATTGTCAATTATATGTTTTAATTGTTTCCACTTGCAGCTTCCCCCCCCCCCTTTTTGAAGCCCAGGGTCTCCTGATCACCCCTATCTCCCATCCTGACCCCCTCTGTCGCTAATACCTATACAGCATTCATGGACTTGACTTCATAACTCTTTGTTATTCATTCACACTGTCCTTTATTACATTTCTGGATTCTGACACTCTAATCATTGAGCTATCTGACCTTGCATAGAAATCTAGAGAATTCTAAGTTGGAGAGTAAAAACTATTTGAAGCTTACCTTGTACTTTGTGAAGGAGTGCTCAGCGTCAGTGCCGTAGCTAGACATTTTAGCGCTGTGTGCAAGAAACAGCATCAGCGCCCCCTCCTTATTTAAAATAGGGTCAGTGCACATCAAAAATATAGGGGCAAGGCTACATGGGGAAGGGGCATGGCCACAAAATAATACCAATTCATATTACGTTGCACAGTAGTCACCATTATTCAAATGATGCCACACAGTAGCGCCACTACACCAGGTAGAGCCCCTTTTCCACATTACGCCAGGTAGAGTCCCCTTTTTACATATTACAGCAGGCAGAGTGCCTTTTTTACATACTACTGCAGGCAGTGCTGTATCTAGACATTTTGGTGCCCTGTGCCAAAAGGAAATTGGTGCCCCCCGTTCCATACTTAAAAAAGGGCAGTGTGCACCGAAGGCACGCATCAAAAATATAGGGACGTGGCTTTACGGGGAAGGGATGTGACCACGGAATAGTGCCAATTCACATTACACCACACAGTAGCATCCGTTAGTCACATTACACCGTACAGTAGCGTCGGTTGGTCACATTACATGACACAGTAGCGTCCATAAGTCACATTACACGACACAGTAGCGTCCATAAGTCACATTACACGACACAGTAGCATCCGTCAGTCACATTACATAGCACAGTATTACCCCTTACACACATTCCGCCAGGCAGAGAGAAAGTGTGGGTGTGTGTGTGTGTGTGTGTGTGTGTGTGTGTGTGTGTGTGTGTGTGTGTGTAAAGAGAGTGAGAGTGTATATTGCGTCCCCCTTCCCCTTCTCAGAAATTAACTATTGCACTACTTACATATACATAGCTTGTCCCATCTGCACTGACACCCAGCTGCCGGCTTCTGTTTCCTGCAAGTGTCCCTCTCCAGTCTACACACTACTGGAGACGCTGGAGGGGGCATGGGAAGCACACTCTCTCCATGCTACAGGCATGGATGCTGGGCAGGAGAAGTGTGTGGGCTGGGCTTCGGCTGCCCATTCACAGGGACAAGATACTGTAGCTGCAGCCAGAGAGGGGGACTAAGGAGAGAGCGCACCCTATTTCCATGCTACAGGCATGGTTGTAGTGCAGGAGGAGTGAGTAGGCGGGGCTTCGGATGCCCACTCATGGGGACAAGATAGCTGCAGCAGGAGATGGGGACACGGGAGTGGGTGGAGCCTGTGGATGGGCAGCTGCAGCGCTGCCTGGCTAGGTGGCTAATGTAGGTGCGAGAAGGAGCGGGGCAGCGCACCTCCCTGCGGGCAGTGCTGCAGCTAGTGGCAGTGGCTATGGCTATGTATTTTACAATAGGTAGTAGTGAAGCGGCCCTGTGAGTTGTGTGGCGGTCCTGCGTCCACAGTGCAAATGCGCTGTGTGCCAGGCACCGCTAGCACACACCTAGTTATGGCCCTGATCAGCGTTGCTGCTGGGCAGATATACACTATGTAGTGTGTGGCTGCAAGGGATTGGATGTCTGGCTGCACACTGCATGGAACTGTTCGATTATGGTGCTGGTTACTTTTTTATGGGGCACAGGTAGCTTCATATAGTTAGCAATCTCATAGTTTTTATGCGGGATCAAGTGGCTCGGCGGGTGGGGAGTTTGGCTGGGATGCAGCAAGTTGTGGGTTCGAGTCCTGGGTGTGTCAGTATATTGAAATGTGTTATATAATGAGGAGCATTGTGGCAGAAATGCGCTCTCTGGTTGAGTGCATGAATGCGGTATAAAGAGGATTTGTGTCCAAACCCATTTTCTTGCAGTGTTCCATAAATATATATATGTACATGGATCAAAAGTATGGTAGGTGCGCTACTTCCCTTCTTAATCAGTATAATATATTCAAAAAATGTCTTAGGTTTGTCAAACTTGCACCCTGGTTCCACAGGATATCCTGCAGATGGCAGCTCAGTCCTTCGGGGTGTCACTAGGTTTAGTGACAAATAAATCTAGAGAAACAAGGAGAGGACAAGCGCCTAATAGTGCAGTAACTTCACACCAATTTTGGTTATTTATGACGAAGTGTCTATAGATAATCTGCGTACCGGAAGTTGGATTTTTAACAGGCACATCAAAACACAGCGACTGATCCCTCCAATTAGTTATCCGCACCACAAAAAGTCACGTGGTTAAATGCAAACAAGCGTATCATAAGGGATCCTTATCTTCTAGTCGGTCTGTTCGCAGAATAGCGAGGTCTCCCAACATTCTGTCCCTCATGTCTCTCCTTGTTTTTCCATATATATATATATATATATATATATATATATGAGGCATCATTGCATGGGCTTTCTCTGGGATCAATTACCTATTGGAAAAATTGGGGGGGGGGGGGGATTCTCTTCTGGTACAGGGCACCAAAAAGAATTTCCATCTTTTTGAAACGGGAGTAACTAGACACTGTGGGACCCATAGCAAAACTTGTAAATGGACCCAATGAACCACTCAAGGGTGAGATGCCCACCCTTACTAGTGGTCTCTTTTATCATGTTAATGCTTTCAACTGGAAATATGATGTAAAATCTCACATAATATTAATAGAGATGAGCGGGTTCGGTTTCTCTGAATCCGAACCCACCAGAACTTCATGTTTTTTTTCACGGGTCCGAGCGACTCGGATCTTCCCGCCTTGCTCGGTTAACCCGAGCGCGCCCGAACGTCATCATGACGCTGTCGGATTCTCGCGAGGCTCGGATTCTATCGCGAGACTCGGATTCTATATAAGGAGCCGCGAGTCGCCGCCATTTTCACACGTGCATTGAGATTGATAGGGAGAGGACGTGGCTGGCGTCCTCTCCGTTTAGAATTAGAATAGATTAGAGAGACACTTGATTTACTAATTTTGGGGAGCATTAGGAGTACTCAGTAGTGTACAGTGCAGAGTTTTGCTGATAGTGACCAGTGACCACCACTTTTATTTATAATCCGTTCTCTGCCTGAAAAAAGCGATACACAGCACACAGTGACTCAGTCACATACCATATCTGTGTGCACTGCTCAGGCTCAGGCCAGTGTGCTGCATCATCTATATATATTATATATCTGTCTGACTGCTCAGCTCACACAGCTTATAATTGTGGGGGAGACTGGGGAGCACTACTGCAGTGCCAGTTATAGGTTATAGCAGGAGCCAGGAGTACATAATATTATATTAAAATTAAACAGTGCACACTTTTGCTGCAGGAGTGCCACTGCCAGTGTGACTAGTGACCAGTGACCTGACCACCAGTATATAATATTAGTAGTATACTATCTCTTTATCAACCAGTCTATATTAGCAGCAGACACAGTACAGTGCGGTAGTTCACGGCTGTGGCTACCTCTGTGTCGGCACTCGGCAGCCCGTCCATAATTGTATATACCAGTGACCTAACCGTGGTTTTTTTTTCTTTCTTTATACATACATACTAGTTACGAGTATACTATCTCTTTATCAACCAGTCTATATATTAGCAGCAGACACAGTACAGTGCGGTAGTTCACGGCTGTGGCTACCTCTGTGTCGGCACTCGGCAGCCCGTCCATAATTGTATATACCACCTAACCGTGGTTTTTTTTTCTTTCTTTATACATACATACTAGTTACGAGTATACTATCTCTTTATCAACCAGTCTATATATTAGCAGCAGACACAGTACAGTGCGGTAGTTCACGGCTGTGGCTACCTCTGTGTCGGCACTCGGCAGCCCGTCCATAATTGTATATACCACCTAACCGTGGTTTTTTTTTCTTTCTTTATACATACATACTAGTTACGAGTATACTATCTCTTTATCAACCAGTCTATATATTAGCAGCAGACACAGTACAGTGCGGTAGTTCACGGCTGTGGCTACCTCTGTGTCGGCACTCGGCAGCCCGTCCATAATTGTATATACCACCTAACCGTGGTTTTTTTTTCTTTCTTTATACATACATACTAGTTACGAGTATACTATCTCTTTATCAACCAGTCTATATATTAGCAGCAGACACAGTACAGTGCGGTAGTTCACGGCTGTGGCTACCTCTGTGTCGGCACTCGGCAGCCCGTCCATAATTGTATATACCACCTAACCGTGGTTTTTTTTTCTTTCTTTATACATACATACTAGTTACGAGTATACTATCTCTTTATCAACCAGTCTATATATTAGCAGCAGACACAGTACAGTGCGGTAGTTCACGGCTGTGGCTACCTCTGTGTCGGCACTCGGCAGCCCGTCCATAATTGTATATACCACCTAACCGTGGTTTTTTTTTCTTTCTTTATACATACATACTAGTTACGAGTATACTATCTCTTTATCAACCAGTCTATATATTAGCAGCAGACACAGTACAGTGCGGTAGTTCACGGCTGTGGCTACCTCTGTGTCGGCACTCGGCAGCCCGTCCATAATTGTATATACCACCTAACCGTGGTTTTTTTTTCTTTCTTTATACATACATACTAGTTACGAGTATACTATCTCTTTATCAACCAGTCTATATATTAGCAGCAGACACAGTACAGTGCGGTAGTTCACGGCTGTGGCTACCTCTGTGTCGGCACTCGGCAGCCCGTCCATAATTGTATATACCACCTAACCGTGTTTTTTTTTCTTTCTTTATACATACATACTAGTTACGAGTATACTATCTCTTTATCAACCAGTCTATATATTAGCAGCAGACACAGTACAGTGCGGTAGTTCACGGCTGTGGCTACCTCTGTGTCGGCACTCGGCAGCCCGTCCATAATTGTATATACCACCTAACCGTGGTTTTTTTTTCTTTCTTTATACATACATACTAGTTACGAGTATACTATCTCTTTATCAACCAGTCTATATATTAGCAGCAGACACAGTACAGTGCGGTAGTTCACGGCTGTGGCTACCTCTGTGTCGGCACTCGGCAGCCCGTCCATAATTGTATACTAGTATCCAATCCATCCATCTCCATTGTTTACCTGAGGTGCCTTTTAGTTGTGCCTATTAAAATATGGAGAACAAAAATGTTGAGGTTCCAAAATTAGGGAAAGATCAAGATCCACTTCCACCTCGTGCTGAAGCTGCTGCCACTAGTCATGGCCGAGACGATGAAATGCCAGCAACGTCGTCTGCCAAGGCCGATGCCCAATGGCATAGTACAGAGCATGTCAAAACCAAAACACCAAATATCAGTAAAAAAAGGACTCCAAAACCTAAAATAAAATTGTCGGAGGAGAAGCGTAAACTTGCCAATATGCCATTTACCACACGGAGTGGCAAGGAACGGCTGAGGCCCTGGCCTATGTTCATGGCTAGTGGTTCAGCTTCACATGAGGATGGAAGCACTCAGCCTCTCGCTAGAAAACTGAAAAGACTCAAGCTGGCAAAAGGCAAAGCACCGCAAAGAACTGTGCGTTCTTTGAAATCCCAAATCCACAAGGAGAGTCCAATTGTGTCGGTTGCGATGCCTGACCTTCCCAACACTGGACGTGAAGAGCATGCGCCTTCCACCATTTGCACGCCCCCTGCAAGTGCTGGAAGGAGCACCCGCAGTCCAGTTCCTGATAGTCAGATTGAAGATGTCAGTGTTGAAGTACACCAGGATGAGGAGGATATGGGTGTTGCTGGCGCTGGGGAGGAAATTGACCAGGAGGATTCTGATGGTGAGGTGGTTTGTTTAAGTCAGGCACCCGGGGAGACACCTGTTGTCCGTGGGAGGAATATGGCCGTTGACATGCCAGGTGAAAATACCAAAAAAATCAGCTCTTCGGTGTGGAGGTATTTCACCAGAAATGCGGACAACAGGTGTCAAGCCGTGTGTTCCCTTTGTCAAGCTGTAATAAGTAGGGGTAAGGACGTTAACCACCTCGGAACATCCTCCCTTATACGTCACCTGCAGCGCATTCATAATAAGTCAGTGACAAGTTCAAAAACTTTGGGTGACAGCGGAAGCAGTCCACTGACCAGTAAATCCCTTCCTCTTGTAACCAAGCTCACGCAAACCACCCCACCAACTCCATCAGTGTCAATTTCCTCCTTCCCCAGGAATGCCAATAGTCCTGCAGGCCATGTCACTGGCAATTCTGACGAGTCCTCTCCTGCCTGGGATTCCTCCGATGCATCCTTGCGTGTAACGCCTACTGCTGCTGGCGCTGCTGTTGTTGCCGCTGGGAGTCGATGGTCATCCCAGAGGGGAAGTCGTAAGCCCACTTGTACTACTTCCAGTAAGCAATTGACTGTTCAACAGTCCTTTGCGAGGAAGATGAAATATCACAGCAGTCATCCTGCTGCAAAGCGGATAACTGAGGCCTTGGCATCCTGGGTGGTGAGAAACGTGGTTCCGGTATCCATCATTACTGCAGAGCCAACTAGAGACTTGTTGGAGGTACTGTGTCCCCGGTACCAAATACCATCTAGGTTCCATTTCTCTAGGCAGGCGATACCGAAAATGTACACAGACCTCAGAAAAAGAGTCACCAGTGTCCTAAAAAATGCAGCTGTACCCAATGTCCACTTAACCACGGACATGTGGACAAGTGGAGCAGGGCAGGGTCAGGACTATATGACTGTGACAGCCCACTGGGTAGATGTATGGACTCCCGCCGCAAGAACAGCAGCGGCGGCACCAGTAGCAGCATCTCGCAAACGCCAACTCTTTCCTAGGCAGGCTACGCTTTGTATCACCGCTTTCCAGAATACGCACACAGCTGAAAACCTCTTACGGCAACTGAGGAAGATCATCGCGGAATGGCTTACCCCAATTGGACTCTCCTGTGGATTTGTGGCATCGGACAACGCCAGCAATATTGTGTGTGCATTAAATCTGGGCCAATTCCAGCACGTCCCATGTTTTGCACATACCTTGAATTTGGTGGTGCAGAATTATTTAAAAAACGACAGGGGCGTGCAAGAGATGCTGTCGGTGGCCAGAAGAATTGCGGGACACTTTCGGCGTACAGGCACCACGTACAGAAAACTGGAGCACCACCAAAAACTACTGAACCTGCCCTGCCATCATCTGAAGCAAGAAGTGGTAACGAGGTGGAATTCAACCCTCTATATGCTTCAGAGGTTGGAGGAGCAGCAAAAGGCCATTCAAGCCTATACAATTGAGCACGATATAGTAGGTGGAATGCACCTGTCTCAAGTGCAGTGGAGAATGATTTCAACGTTGTGCAAGGTTCTGATGCCCTTTGAACTTGCCACACGTGAAGTCAGTTCAGACACTGCCAGCCTGAGTCAGGTCATTCCCCTCATCAGGCTTTTGCAGAAGAAGCTGGAGGCATTGAAGAAGGAGCTAAAAGGGAGCGATTCCGCTAGGCATGTGGGACTTGTGGATGCAGCCCTTAATTCGCTTAACAAGGATTCACGGGTGGTCAATCTGTTGAAATCAGAGCACTACATTTTGGCCACCGTGCTCGATCCTAGATTTAAAGCCTACCTTGGATCTCTCTTTCCGGCAGACACAGGTCTGCTGGGGTTGAAAGACCTGCTGGTGACAAAATTGTCAAGTCAAGCGGAACGCGACCTGTCAACATCTCCTCCTTCACATTCTCCCGCAACTGGGGGTGCGAGGAAAAGGCTCAGAATTCCGAGCCCACCCGCTGGCGGTGATGCAGGGCAGTCTGGAGCGACTGCTGATGCTGACATCTGGTCCGGACTGAAGGACCTGACAACGATTACGGACATGTCGTCTACTGTCACTGCATATGATTCTCTCAACATTGATAGAATGGTGGAGGATTATATGAGTGACCGCATCCAAGTAGGCACGTCACACAGTCCGTACTTATACTGGCAGGAAAAAGAGGCAATTTGGAGGCCCTTGCACAAACTGGCTTTATTCTACCTAAGTTGCCCTCCCACAAGTGTGTACTCCGAAAGAGTGTTTAGTGCCGCCGCTCACCTTGTCAGCAATCGGCGTACGAGGTTACATCCAGAAAATGTGGAGAAGATGATGTTCATTAAAATGAATTATAATCAATTCCTCCGCGGAGACATTGACCAGCAGCAATTGCCTCCACAAAGTACACAGGGAGCTGAGATGGTGGATTCCAGTGGGGACGAATTGATAATCTGTGAGGAGGGGGATGTACACGGTGATATATCGGAGGGTGAAGATGAGGTGGACATCTTGCCTCTGTAGAGCCAGTTTGTGCAAGGAGAGATTAATTGCTTCTTTTTTGGGGGGGGTCCAAACCAACCCGTCATATCAGTCACAGTCGTGTGGCAGACCCTGTCACTGAAATGATGGGTTGGTTAAAGTGTGCATGTCCTGTTTTGTTTATACAACATAAGGGTGGGTGGGAGGGCCCAAGGACAATTCCATCTTGCACCTCTTTTTTCTTTTCTTTTTCTTTGCATCATGTGCTGATTGGGGAGGGTTTTTTGGAAGGGACATCCTGCGTGACACTGCAGTGCCACTCCTAGATGGGCCCGGTGTTTGTGTCGGCCACTAGGGTCGCTAATCTTACTCACACAGTCAGCTACCTCATTGCGCCTCTTTTTTTCTTTGCGTCATGTGCTGTTTGGGGAGGGTTTTTTGGAAGGGACATCCTGCGTGACACTGCAGTGCCACTCCTAGATGGGCCCGGTGTTTGTGTCGGCCACTAGGGTCGCTAATCTTACTCACACAGTCAGCTACCTCATTGCGCCTCTTTTTTTCTTTGCGTCATGTGCTGTTTGGGGAGGGTTTTTTGGAAGGGACATCCTGCGTGACACTGCAGTGCCACTCCTAGATGGGCCCGGTGTTTGTGTCGGCCACTAGGGTCGCTAATCTTACTCACACAGTCAGCTACCTCATTGCGCCTCTTTTTTTCTTTGCGTCATGTGCTGTTTGGGGAGGGTTTTTTGGAAGGGACATCCTGCGTGACACTGCAGTGCCACTCCTAGATGTGCCCGGTGTTTGTGTCGGCCACTAGGGTCGCTAATCTTACTCACACAGCTACCTCATTGCGCCTCTTTTTTTCTTTGCGTCATGTGCTGTTTGGGGAGGGTTTTTTGGAAGGGCCATCCTGCGTGACACTGCAGTGCCACTCCTAGATGGGCCCGGTGTTTGTGTCGGCCACTAGGGTCGCTAATCTTACTCACACAGCTACCTCATTGCGCCTCTTTTTTTCTTTGCGTCATGTGCTGTTTGGGGAGGGTTTTTTGGAAGGGACATCCTGCGTGACACTGCAGTGCCACTCCTAGATGGGCCCGGTGTTTGTGTCGGCCACTAGGGTCGCTAATCTTACTCACACAGTCAGCTACCTCATTGCGCCTCTTTTTTTCTTTGCGTCATGTGCTGTTTGGGGAGGGTTTTTTGGAAGGGCCATCCTGCGTGACACTGCAGTGCCACTCCTAGATGGGCCCGGTGTTTGTGTCGGCCACTAGGGTCGCTAATCTTACTCACACAGCTACCTCATTGCGCCTCTTTTTTTCTTTGCGTCATGTGCTGTTTGGGGAGGGTTTTTTTGGAAGGGCCATCCTGCGTGACACTGCAGTGCCACTCCTAGATGGGCCCGGTGTTTGTGTCGGCCACTAGGGTCGCTAATCTTACTCACACAGCTACCTCATTGCGCCTCTTTTTTTCTTTGCGTCATGTGCTGTTTGGGGAGGGTTTTTTGGAAGGGACATCCTGCGTGACACTGCAGTGCCACTCCTAGATGGGCCCGGTGTTTGTGTCGGCCACTGGGGTCGCTTATCTTACTCACACAGCGACCTCGGTGCAAATTTTAGGACTAAAAATAATATTGTGAGGTGTGAGGTATTCAGAATAGACTGAAAATGAGTGTAAATTATGGTTTTTGAAGTTAATAATACTTTGGGATCAAAATGACCCCCAAATTCTATGATTTAAGCTGTTTTTTAGTGTTTTTGGAAAAAAACACCCGAATCCAAAACACACCCGAATCCGACAAAAAAAATTCGGTGAGGTTTTGCCAAAATGCGTTCGAACCCAAAACACGGCCGCGGAACCGAACCCAAAACCAAAACACAAAACCCGAAAAATTTCAGGCGCTCATCTTATATTCAGGTTGTATAACTTTACAATTATACTTGCTGTCTTTCTAGCTGCCCCCTCCAGGAATAAAGTTGAGGACGGAGCTACAATCATGTGATTCAGCCTGAATTGCTTTATCTGCCACCCAGACCGCCCACTTAATTTATGTAGGTGGAAGCAGGCAGCTGTAGGAGACATAAATACTCTATTACACAAGATTCAGAAGCCTTCCAGAAGTACTGGGAGAGTAGGAAAGTCTGACTCACATATGATACAAGCTGCACATTCCAGCATAATCCACTATATCAAGCCATTATTATAGTACAATTGTTCACTTTACATTTGGCTTTAAATAACCATCTTTGCATAGAACATATTTATAAATGAATTACAAATAGTCTAATCATTGTGATGATTACCACATGCTGTAATTATTTAATGAACATGTTTGTAAGGACATTAGCATTCGTTATCTACACTAAAAGGTATGGTTTTTTTTTTAGTGACACTACTATGAAAATTGTTAGACAGTGGATCACTCTGTGGTCTGTCTCCGTTCCCAGCACTAGAGGCAGTTTCCCTGCTCTACTGTTTTCCCTCCTAGTGTCAGCTTAATGCAGGAGGTGGTGCTTAGCTTCCTCACAATGTGAGAGTTCTCCCTGGGAGAGACAAACTGCACTGATGTGCAGCTTCTGCTCTCCTGAGTGTGTGACCTTGCCTACCTCCCAGTCGCACCCTGTGTGTATACAGCCACATCCTGTGTGTACTAAGACGCTGTGTTACTACTGTACTACTTCACATGTATACTGCTGCAGAACATCTTCTATATACTACAAGCTGTTATCTGAATAAGCCTAATCATTCTGGTTAAGTGCCGTTGTGTGGACTAACATCCCTATCCGACACCGCAACACTCGGCCAACAGGTTATGTGCCCAGGACCCCAAGTCGGAAAGGCATTTTAAAACAGAGGTAAATATGAAATAAATGTGCAGCTGATTAAAGGAGGAGTACTTTTATTAAATATAGAGAAGAATGTATAGTACAGGGAACAGCATGAACTTTACAAAGCTAAAAGGCTCAGAGAATTACACAACATGGAAACACCCAATTGAGGTGGATAGAGCCATTGGGACGATAGGCTTGGCCGTGTAACAACACATCTACTCCATTATCAGTGGGAAAGTGTCAGCCAAGACATGTGGACAGCTCTGCAAATGGCGTACGAGGACAAAGGTCTGATGAGAAGAATAAACTTGAGACGTACGCTGTAGAGGACAAAGTTAAGTGCCTGTAAAGACATGAATGATTATATTAATGAAATAGTGTCAATAGCTCAGCAATTGGCATCTGTGGGGGCACAGGTGGATGATGAGGAAGTGGCGGTGTCGATGTTACAAAATCTGACAACAGAATTCGATTTCCTGGTAGTAGCTTTGGAGTCTAACAATAGCAAGCTGACAACAGAAATTGTAAGAGCCATGCTGCTGCAGTTCCAATAGCATATTCCTGTCAGACACATGCTGAGGGTTCTGCCTTATTCACAAAAGGTTCTAAGTCCAGAAAGCTCAAGTTCAAGTGCTTTATATGTCACAAGGTGGGGCACAAGGCCTCAGAATGCAGACTAAGAAATTGCAGTGGTACGCAGAAGAAGCGTGACAAACCAATTGAGTCAGCATTCAATGTAGCGGATAGCCACAAGAAGTATTGCTGGTACATTGACTCGAGGGCCACTAGGCATTTCAGTCAAATCACAGAAGACTGTGACGCTGTGGAGGAGAGACACGGGGACCGGAAGCGGAAGTGATGAGCGTGCACACGGGAAGCGGCGCCGGGCTGAGCGGGCTGGGTACAGTGGAGCGGGGCAGCAGGAGGATCGCTGTTACTGCCGCGGCTGTGTGTGGGAGTGAGTGAGAGTGTGTGAGTGTGAGGGCCGTACCATTGCTGGGCCGTTGCTGCTACCGCAGCTAATTGAGTGAGTGAGTGAGCAAGTAAGTGTGCCATTACTACATTGTGTAAGAGGGTTACATTTCCGTGTGTGTGAAAGTGTGTGAGAAGGAAGTGTGAGTGCTGCTACAGGGTGAGAGTGAGTGAGAGTGTGCTGCTAGGGGAGAGAGAGTGTGTGAGGGCTGCTGCTGCTGCTGGGTGAGTGTGTGCTGCTGCAGCCACAGCCTGCGTGAGAGAGGTTTGCGAATTGTGGACGAAGTAGGTCGAGAAGCCGGATGCACGGCAGCAAGTATGAAGGAGGTGCAGAGAGCTGGAGCAACTGCAAGGAGGAGTAGCAGCGATGCAGGAGAGGGACCACTCAGATAAGTATTGATTATCTACTTTATTGTGTATGTGATTGAATTGGCTATTTCTACAGTGCTGTGAATATTGATTCTCTTCACAGCTGGGTCATAGTCGTATTGCATAGTTTGTGTTGTTTTGCATTGTTTTTCGGAAGGTAATAGGGAGTTGGAGTTTTCAAACAAATGGAAGGGGCCATGATTGAGAATCTCACTCAATGTGTGTCGTACAAGATGTATGCGCACCTGGAGCAGCCAACCCAGTGCGAATACATATGCACGAGATGTGTGTGAACGGTTGCCCTGGAAGCCCCGGTAACTGATCTAAAGCAGACCATTACGCGTCTGAGGGATATTAATAATCTCGAGCAAAGTTTAGATAGAACGGTGGGGGGAGTTGCAGGAGTGGTAACCAGTAGATGAGGAAAATCAGGTAGCCAGCTGGGTCACTGTTAGAAGGAAGAAAAAGAGGGGGAGGCACGACATCTATGAACGATAAAAACCCGAACAAATTTGCCTGATTGGACGAAGATTTGATGTATGATAGCGAGGAAATGACGGAGCTGGAGGAGACTGTTTCCTCTAGCAACTAGAGGAGCGGTCCCTCCGGCTCAGATAGGATGAAAGATAGACAGGCACCCAGGCAGATGGTGGTGGTAGGGGACTCTATCATCAAGAAGGCAGATAGGGCAATCTGCTACTGGGATCGTGATCACCGTATGGTCTGTTGTCTCCCAGGTGCTCATGTACGGCACATCACGGACCGGGTAGATTGTTGGGAGGGGCTGGGAACAACCCGGCAGTCTTGGTGCACGTTGGCACCAACGACAAAGCTAGTGGTAGGTGGGATGTCATTAAGAAAGATTATAGGTACTTAGGCAAGAAACTAAAAGAAAGGACATCTAAGGTAATATTCTCCGAAATATTACCAGTGCCACGCGCTATCCCTTGGAGGCAGATGGAGATCAGGGAGGTAAATGTGTGACTTAGAGTCTGGTGTAGGAAGGAGGGGTTTGTGTTCCTGGAATACTGGGTGGACTTCTCAGTCAGGTGCCATCTTTTTTGTTATGATGGATTGCACCTGAATGAGGAGGGGGCTGCGGTGCTGGGGGGGAAGAATGGTTAGTAGGTTGGAGGAGCTTTTAAACTAGGAGCCTGGTGGGAGGGTTTAGCTAGTAACTATGGGTCATGCAGTGACAATTGGAAGGATGGTGGTAGTGAGCTAAATGGGGGTGTCGAAGGGGGGAGGGAAAGAGCAGCCAGCAAGGGTATTTACATTGGTTCTAAAAAGGGTATTAACAAAGGTATTGCCAAAACATTAACAACAATTATGTGTCATCAATACAGCATATAGAAAATGATGTACAGATGGGTCCTCCGTTATCTTGGCTGTTTCTGCGTCTAGATGGCGGTTTAGTCACGCCTTGTCGATATCTTAGGTTGCTGAGTTTAATCACGGACAGGCGTGTTGAGGCATGACTAGATACTCAGCATGCAATACACATCTCCACCACTGGGTGGCTAATGCTCCACTAATCCAGTACTTTAGTTCGAATAGCGGCAGATTGATCTACAGTACAAGCTCTGGCAAATGGTCAGTTATGACTGTAATGTTAATATACAGTCCTGTACTGCATACTGTACACACAGATGGTGACCA
Organism: Pseudophryne corroboree; assembly: GCF_028390025.1. Lineage (NCBI taxonomy): Eukaryota > Metazoa > Chordata > Amphibia > Anura > Myobatrachidae > Pseudophryne > Pseudophryne corroboree. Next base: position 203,374,746 of record NC_086453.1, on the reverse strand, counting down.
ATGGTCAGACAGTAAAAAAGAAATGTTATACAGACACAAATTAACATGTTAAAACACTTGTGTATGCAAACACAACTAATGTGTGAAAGGAATAATGTATCTCATTGACTTTAAAGTATGTACAGTGCCTAAATAAGGCGTCTGAGTCCCCTAACGGCATAAACGAACACCAATGGGAAGAAATCGCTGCATGCATTACTTTTACACATGAACATGTGTAACTTCCCTGCAACAACGTGGGCTAGTGGTGAAGGCTCCCGCCTGCCATGCTGAGAGTCCCGGGTTCAATATATATATATATATATATATATATATATATATATATATATACATATATATGTATGTATAATTTTTCCCCCCCTGACATTCACTTTATTAGTTTTTTTTTTCCTGTGTAATACATTCTATGGAAGGATGCACACAGGTTTCACATAAATCAGGGTACATCTGCATGAGCATCTGATTCCGCTATCTAAAATACACAGTGGTAATGAGCACCTGCAGACATACCGTACCAATAAATAAAAATGAGTGTATCCTGTAGTATTGTGTTGCACATTTATTATAACCTGACCTCCCTCCCTGTCTACAGTATGAACTGTTTAGGCTGGCAGGGGGGGAATGGGGTAGGGGGAGGCAGTGGAAAATATTGTGTTTTGAAATATGAGCGTCTGAGTCCCCTAATGGCATAAACGAACACCAATGGGAAGGAATCGCTGCTTGCATTACTTTTACACATGAGCTTGTGTATCTTTGATGCAGCGACATGGGCAAGCGATGAAGGCTTCCGCCTCCCACGCTGAGAGTCCCGGGTTCAATTACCAAAGTTCCAATCTATATATTTTTTCCCCTGACATTCTTTTTTTTCCCTTTGTAATCCTTTTTTCTTTGTAAAATCATAAAAAAATTGCATGGGGTCCCCCCTCCTAAGCATAACCAGCCTCGAGCTCTTGGTTGTTAAAATACAGGGGTAAAAATGCATAGGGTTCCCCCGTATTTAGACAACCAGCATCGGGCTCTTCGACCGGTCCTCGGTCCAAAAATATGGGGTCAAAAGATGTAGAAGTCCCCCGTATTTTTAAAACCAGCACCGGGATCCACTAGCCAGAGAGATAATGCCACAGCCGGGGGACACTTTTATACTGGTCCCTGCAGCCGTGACATTACCCCCCCAACTAGTCACCCCTGGCTGAGGGCATTCATAAGGCTAGGGGTCATGAGTGGTAACCATTTAAATCGAGTCTGGCCTGATACAGAAATGTATGTGTACCATACGATGCATATAACCTTATCCTCATAAACGCTGTGTATTTTATAGAATACAGCTCCTGCAGCTTTGCCCTGCTTTATGTAAAACTTGTGTGAAAGTATAGTACAGTACAATAGTACAAAAGTGTAAGAAAAAACTAACATGCATTCACACTTTGGGAATCAAACCCAGGACTCTTAGCATGGGAAGCGGCACACTTCACCACTCGGACACGTCACCGAATGACAGATGCATAAGCCCACTGGTTTTGATTATGCCGTAATCCCTAACATCAATAGACCACAATGTACCTGTAACACGTTCGTTTGCGTCTGTGTACACTGCTGGTTTTATTTGTTGATTTGTCTTCGGGACTTAGACGCTCACATGTTCCTAACGTCAATGGACTATACCATGGCTTTATCATGTTCGTTTGCGTCTGTATATACTGTACTACTGTATTTACGTCTGTACACTGTAATTTACTGTATGATATATTGTAGCATATTGTAGCGTAATGAGATGCACCAGTAAAGTAGTTCTTACTATGTATTTTGGCATTGTATTTTAATGGAGACCACACGCATGCGCAATGGTGATCTTAATGAGCGACATCTGGTGGATGATCACAGGTATGACGCTTATAGGTAACACCAAACGCTCTGTGCGCCTCCCTACGACTAGGCGTGCCTCATTGCGCCCAGGCACGCTGCGAATACCCAATCATGACTAACGCCTCAGCCTGCCATGATAACTGAGTACCCATCTGTACGTAGCATGAGGTAAAATATTTATGTCAGTGGGGAGAGTTTAGACGGAAACATTGGGTTGATCAAAGAGTAAGGTGAGCAGTATTAAGTATGATGGGGTGAAGAGGGAGCAAGAAGGACAGTTGGTAAGAGTAACTCTAGAGAGGCACTAGTAAACCATGATAGGATACCTTTAAAAAAACAAATGGACAAGGGAACCACTTAACTAAAATGTATGCTTGCAAACACAAGAAGCCTAGCAGGTAAAATGGGGGAATTGTTAGCATCAAAGGCTGAGTATGATATTATAGGTATTACGGAAACATGGTGGGATGACTCTCATGACTGGGTTGCAAACTTGGAGGGGTATTCTCTTTTCAGGAGGGACAGGGCAAGCAAAAGAGGAGGAGGTGTATGTTTTTATGTTAAACTATCTCTTAAACCATACTTAAAGGAGGTTATTTATGAGGGGACTGGTGATAATGTGGAGTCACTATGGGTAGAAATCTCAAGTGGGGGTATCGATGCAAAAAAACTTGCCATAGGCACGTGCTACAAACAGCTGGATATTAGCATACATGAGGAAGAACAATTCTTGCAGCAAATCGAAAGGGCTGCGGGAATGGGGGACATCCTAGTGATTAGGGATTTTAATTATCCTGATATAAATTGGAGTTACGATTCATGTGTTAAAGCTAGGGGCAACAGGTTCTTAAATATGTTATAGGATCACTACTTGTCTCAATTAGTCGAGGACCCAACTAGGGGTAAAACTACTGTAGATCTAGTAATTACTAATAATGTGGACATTATATCAAACACTAAAGTTGGGGAGACTTTGGGTAACAGTGATAACTATATGATCACATTCAACATCAGTTTCAGGAAACATAGCTTTAAGGGTTCAACGAAAACATTTAACTTTAGGAAGGCTAATTTCAGTATGCTGAGATGTGCACTAAACGACATTGAGTGGGAAGTTTTGTTTCATAGCAAGAACACTTTGGAAATTTGGGATGCTTTTAAAAGGGTTGCTAGATAGCAATATTCACAAACTTATTCCCATGGGCAGTAAACGCAGGAGTACCAAACTCAAATCGATGTGGCTTAACAAGAAGGTCAAGGCAGAAATGGATAAAAAGAAGCCTGCTTTCAAAGCATTTAAATCTATTGGAAAGGAGGAATCATTCCAGTACTACAAGGAATGTACTAAAAGATGCAAAAAAGCAATAAGAGCAGCTAAAATTTAAGACGAAAAGCAAATCGCTATAGAGAGTAAAACCAATCCTAAAAAGTTTTTTTTTTTTTTAAATGTATTTATTCAAATTTTTCAATAATAAAACATACAGTTTGAAAAGGTACAGTCTCCATAGCACTACAATATTCAGCCACATAATATTCCCAGAATTGGAGAAATAGTATAGTATACATATCCAATACTTAATAAACAAGACATTCAAACGACAAGACAAAGACAAGGTGGGTGGGGGGAGGGAAATGCAAACATTGAATCAGGCTACACATTTCCCGCCAGGACGACCACATGATATAGCGCGCCATAGCCAATAGCTCTATCGAACTGGAGCTGTAGTGATGTTAAGGTTGACAAGAATCACGATATATATCAATCCAGCTAGGGACTCACATAGTGGGTTGAGGGGGAATACATATCTCTCTGAGGGTCGTTCTTTTCAGCGAGTCAAAAAATTTAAGGATATGAGACCTAAGCATGGGATCCAGAACTTCAATAAACGGTCCCCACTTCTTATAGAACAAATGAGCATGCTTGTCCACATCGTAAAGGGCAGATTGTCTATCATAATACATAGTCGACTTCACCATACTCAGAAGTTGTTCTAGTCTGGGGGGGAGCTATGGATCCATTGCGTCAGAATGGCCTTCTTTGCCAGTGTGAGAAACACGTAAAGGAAAGGACGTAATGGGAGGATCTCAGCCGGTAAATCCCCGTAAGGGAGATGCAAACCCAGCAGTGCCTTAGGTGATAAGGGGAGACGCAACCCAAATTTACTGTTTAAATACCATAAAATTTTATTCCAAAATTTTTGTATCTTGGGGCAGCTCCAAAATACATGCATCAGGTTTGCGTGGGGTGCTCTGCATTTAAGACATTGTCCTGAATCCAAAGGCACCATATAGCTCCTCTGACCAGGGGATATATATGCTCGGTTTAAAATTTTTACATGGATCTCCTGTAGGTTTGAGGAGTGTAGAGCTTTAAAAATACCTGGTAAAGGGCGGAAAAAATCAATTAGGGACCCTTGCATAGAGAGGTCTACCTTCCATTTTTCAAACATCTGACTCCATAACTTATCTGCAACACTAGGGAGAAGGTCCCAATATAACCATTTTGTTTTATATGGTAGCTTAGCAGTTCGAGTGAGTAAGGAGGTGAGGGATTCAGAACCACCGGGGTGGAGTAATGGGTCAGGAAGGGATTGTACATAATGTCTAACTTGGAGATACATGAAGAATTCCGATCGATGCACACCATACCTCTCCACCAGCCCAGAAAAAGAATACACCAAACCTCCAGGATCAAAAACGTCTCTGATGCTACTGATTCCCTTAGTCCGCCACACCCCAAATTTTGTATTCTCCAAAGGAGGGGTAAAACAAGGATTCCCACAGATAGGAATAAAATCAGTACGGCCAAAATTCCTGTGCAGTGCTTTATTAATTATTTTCCAAGCAATATATGCGTCCCAAAATAATAGATTTGTTTTCGCTTGTGAGGGGAGCAGGGTGAGCGGAGTGTGTAACAAGGCCTTCAAGTCATAAGGCGACACTCAAGCCTGCTCAATGTGATAATTTGTGTATGTGGTTTTTGCCGTAAGCCAGTCATTTATATATCTGAAAGCCACCGCCCTAGAGAAGGCAAGCAGATCCGGGATCGCAAGGCCCCCCTCCTCCCTCCGCAACTTAAGTTTGGCTAATGCTATTCTTGGCTTTTTATTTGCCCACAGGAATTTTGTGCACATTTTATCATAAACAAGAGCATCCGCTCTGGAGAGTTTAAGGGGCAGTAACTGGAGCGAATAAGAAATCTTTGGGAAAATAATGCTCTTGAGGACCGCCGCGTCGCCTAGCAAAGATAGAGGGAGCGCTGACCAGGATTGGAGCTGGGTAGAAATAGCCTTTAGTATAGGTGTAAAGTTCATCTTGTAAAGATCCGATAAATCGGGTGGCAAATAAATCCCAAGAAACTTCAATTTAGTTTTATTAACGGTGAATTGGGAGAGGAGAGGGTGGGAGGACATATTATGTGCTGTCTGAGTCAAAGGAAGAAGTTCAGATTTTAAAGTATTCACCTTATAACCAGCAAAAAGGCCGAATTCTCGAATTTTTTCCATTATGGCTGGAATGGAGACTTCAGGGCGGGATATAAAGAGTAACATATCATCTGCAAATAAGCTTATTTTAAGTTCCTGGTCAAAAATTGAAATGCCTGAGAATGAATGGAGCCCTCGCAGCGCCAGAGCTAGAGGTTCTACAGCCAGCGCAAATAATAGGGGCGATAACGGGCAACCTTGTCTGGTGCCCCTTCCCAAACGCATGGGATCCGAGAGAAATCCATTACATAGGATACGAGAACTCGAATTTGAGTACAAAGCCCGCAGCACACTGGCTAGGCCCGACGGGAACCCAAACCTCGCCAGGGTGGTATATAAATGATCCCAGCTCACCAGATCAAAGGCCTTTTCGGCATCTAGAGAGAAGAGAAAATGTGGGTCCACATTCCCCGTGTAGCCCAGACAGTGCGCCGCAGCCAGTATCTTGCGAATATTACTAGTGGAATGTCTTCCAGAGATAAATCCCGTTTGGTCGGGGTGGACTACAGAAGGGAGGAGGGGTTTCAGTCTGTCTGCGAGAATCTTGGTGAACAATTTATAGTCTACATTTAAGAGCGAGATCGGTCTATAGGACCCAGGGAGTTGTAAATCTTTGCCTGGTTTTGGTAAGAGACGTATAAAAGCATCATTAAAGTATGATGGTATTTTATGAGATATTAGGATGACATTAAAAAGGGAAGTAAGGGGGGGATCAATTTTGCGGAGAGCAATCGATAATATTCCCCAGAGAAGCCATCCGGCCCCGGGGATTTTAAGGGTTTCAGGTGTTTAATGGCCTTCTCAACCTCGGACTCTGTTATGAGTGAGCAAAGACGTTCTATCAAAGAAGGATCCACCCGGGGTGGAGAAATAGAATCCCAGAATGACTGTTTAGCAGTCTCATTAACAGAGGAGGCTTCATAAACAGTAGCGTAAAAATCTGATAGGACTTTCGCTATGTCTTTTGATTTAGAAGCTAGTGTGCCATCTGATTGTTTAAGTGGATGAATGAGAGAATTAGAAGTAGATCCTTTCAATAAGTGTGATAACAATTTGCCTGTCTTATTACCAAAACGGTAAAATCTATGATTCTTATGAAATGTGTGTTTATCTCCCAACGCCTGCAGAACTGCATTAAAAGCCACTTCAGCATCCAAATATTGGGATTTTATAGCGGGGGAGGGGTTCTGTTTGAATCTCTGATAGGCCTCAGTCAGTCGCTGTTGCGAGTTCTTAAAAGTAGAAGCGAATGTCTTTTTCCTTCGGGAGACATATTCAATGAGACGTCCCCTAATGACCGCTTTAGAGGCCTGCCAGAAAACCAAAGGGTCATCTCGCGCCATTTGGGCATTAGTAGCGGAGTAGTCATCCCAAAATGACTCCAGGTCCTTGCAAAATTCTATAGAGGAGGAGAAATCTGTGGGAAAACGCCAGCGCCTAAAGGAACCTACATCTACCTTAGTGGACATGGAAGCCCAAACCACAGAGTGGTCCGACAACGCCATTGGTTCAATAGAGGAATCAAGGGCATGTAGAACCAGGGAATCAGAGACCATCAAGTAATCGATCCTGGACAAGGAATGATGGGCAGCGGAGAGGCAGGTGTATTCCCTATCTGTGGGGTGTAAAAATCTCCAAATATCTGATACCTGGAGCTGTTGCTCCATATAAGGAATACCAAACTTAGGGGGATTACGGGCCGAGGTGGTGGACTGAACATCCATATACTTTGAAGCAAGACATTAAAATCACCCCCTATAATCAGGGGTGAGGTGGAATATGGATATAAGGCATTAAGCAGAGAACGAAAAAAAGGCTTTTGAATATTGATTAGGAGCATAAACCGTACACAGCACATATCTAGCATACCAAATGGTCACTTCTAAAATAAGATACCTGCCTGCCGGGTCTACCACAGAAGAGACCACCTCCAATCCCAAGGAGCGCCTGGCCAGTACGAGAACTCCTCTGGCCTTTGAAGAGTAGGGAGCATCAGCCACAACACGCCAGCTGAGCGTGCCTAATTTCTGCGCTTCTGGGGAGAGATGGGAGGGGAGGGGGGGGGGGGGGGTTGGGAAAGGTAGATTCCGGGCCATAAATCCAGCATCAGATTAGGAATCCAGAGATACAGTTCAAAAGCCTAAGTCAACAGGCATTTAGGGCAAGACAGCTGAATATATAGCTTAGCTCTCTTCTTCTTCCATCCTGTTATTTCCCTCCGATAGGAAACTCTCAGCATCTGCAGGTGTGGAGAAGTCTTTAAAGGAGTTTCCATCAAAGATTCGTAAGCGTGCAGGGTACAACAGCGCGAATTTACGACCGGCCGACACCAGAGATGAACATATGGGTGTAAAAGCTTTCCGCAGCCTTGTTAATTCCGGGGAGTAGTCCTGGACCAGTAGTAGTTTATTCCCGTCCCACGAGATATCCCTGAGGCGACGAGATGCCGACCACAGCGCTTCCTTATGGAGGAAATTAAGGCACTTAAATAGGACTGCACGCGGCCTAGAACCAGAGCCCGAGGGCCTGGAAGGGCCGGTTCTATGTGCACGTTCTACGACTAATTCTGCACACACTTCCTGTACATCCAAGAGCTCGGGCAGCATGTGACGCAGGAATTTGTAAAACTCAGGGCCGCGAATGGACTCAGGCAAACCTATGAGGCGCAGATTACATCTGCGCGAGCGATTCTCCAAATCATCTAATTTCGCCCAAACCTGCGTATCAGATTTCTGCAGACCCGCCACCGTGTCTTTTAAATCAGCTACATCTTGAAAATTAGAGCCTGCAGTTTGTTCCACATGTGCCAGCCTCTTAGTGAGTTGCTTATATTGGCTTTTTATATCTAGCACTGCTTGCTGTAGTGCAGCTGCCTGTGATTGAGCTTGCTCCTGTAATAAAGGTTGCACTGTCTCCTTAACAGCCCGCATAATATCAGCATAGGATAAGGCAGGGTTTAGTGTGGCACTAAGTGCTGAGTCTATGGCAGGAACCTTACGGGGTTGTTTTTGTACCTGTAGTTCCACGGTATGAGCAGTGTCTGGATGTCCAGGATTAGTAGCAGCTGCGGTGGCCATCTTGGATGTGGCAGGTCTGTCCCCGTCCCTTCCCAATTTCTGCTGCTTCTGAGGCATGCTGCTGGCCAGGTACCTCTCCATATAGAGGAGGGGGGACCCCAAAGAGGCTGGAGGGGGTTAGTGGTTGCGGTGGGGTTGCCTAAGGAGGCAATACGACGGGTATAGAAGCGGCGGGCACCGGAGCTTGAGAGGAGCGCGGCTACTCCATGCGCTGCCGGAACCGGAAGTCTCCTAAAAAGTTTTTTAAATACATAAACAGTAAAAGGTTAAAGGAGAACATAGGCCCAATAAAAGATGAATTTGGAGTATTGATAAATGATGACGAAATAAAAGCAGAAATACTGAACAAATTTTTTTCATCAGTGTTCACCAGAGAAGAACTGACAGTGGGAGTAGTGCATAAAGATAGCAACAGTTATGATTTGTGGTTAGATACTTGTTTAAGTGAAGAAGTAGTCCAGGAGAGACTAAGCGAAATTAAGATGAATAAATCACCTGGCCCTGATGGACTTCACCCGAGGGTTCTTATGAAGCTTAGGTCACAACTAGCAAGACCCCTATACTTGATTTTCAATAGTTCAATTAGATCAGGCATGGTACCGAAGGATTGGCGTATAGCTGAGGTAATGCCATTATTTAAAAAGGGATCCAAAAATCATCTGGGTAATTACAAACTGGTTAGTTTGACATCTATAGTGGGGAAAATATTGGAAGGAATTCTAAGGGATAGCATACAAGAGTATCTGCAGACCGCTATGATTATTAGCAAGAACTACCATGGGTTTGTGAGGGACAGGTCATGTCAAACTTAGTTAGCTTCTATGAGGAAGTGAGCGACAGTCTTGACCAGGGAAAAGCAGTGGATGTGGTCTACTTAGATTTTGCAAAGCCTTCGATACAGTGCCTCACAGGAGACTGACCATCAAATTAACGGAGCTTGGCCTAGGAAAAACTGTTTGTACATGGATAAGTAACTGGCTGGATAACAGGGTACAGAGAGTAGTGGTCAACGGGAAATCCTCAAGATGGACACCAGTAGTCACCGGAAAACCACAAGGGTCCGTACTCAGGCCACTACTGTTCAACATATTTATCAATGACCTAGAAGTAGGCTTGGAAAGCACAGTGTAAATCTTTGCAGATGATACTAAACTGTGCAGGGTAATTCATTCAGAAATAGATGTGGAGTCTCTACAGCAGGGGTGGGGAACCTTTTTTTCTACCAAGGGCCATTTGGATATTTATAAAATCCTTTGGGATCCATACAAAAATTATCAACTTAAAAATTAGCCGGTCCCCATTAGATATGACCCCTAGCAGCGCCGCATACACACACACACACACACACACACACACACACACACACATTTAAAGAAAGAAAGAAAAAACACAATACTTACCAGCCCCGCTCCTGCTTCCAGACCCTTGCCCTCTGCCTGGCTGCCCGCTCCTCAGAACTAAGGGAGATACATCATGACATCTCTCCCATAGCACTGCACAGGCACACTGCCAGAGCTGGAAGCCGCAGCTGGGTGATTCCATGGTAACTCAGGTTACAAGTGACACTCTAAGTTGACATTTAAACCAATATTGTTACCACATAAACTATGCTTAGGAGTACTAAATAATGATTAGCCTACTAATAATACATTCTTCTTTATTTCCAAATGTTCAAACAATGAAAAATAATTGCACATAAATTAATACAAATTGTTTTTGTGTGGTAACTCAGGTTACACTAAAAAGACACAGCTTTTTTTTAAGATCACATAATGTAATATTTCTGCTCTTATTGAGGTGTGAAGTTGCTACAATTTATTTATGAAAAAGCCACTAAATCATAGATGATGATATTACATATTACACATGTTTATGATAAGAAATGAATTATTTATAAAAAAAAATCTTGGTAACTCAGGTTACAGAGTATGGTAACTCAGGTTACATGAGGCAAAAATGTGCATTCTCTGGGTCCTAGGTCTTTTGATACACCTCAATTTCAGTATGAGAATCAAACACCATTCTATTTTCTTGCATTACTAGCCTTGGAGTTGGTAAAAGATACAGGATATGATCATATGACACATATGATACATCAGAATCATCCACTTTAAAACGCATGCCACTTTTGCCAACCAGATTTTAGGCACATGATCTTAACCTCACCATCATCTTCCAATTCACTCTGGCAGACAGCAACATATCGATATGATGTCTTATGCTCTCCATCAAACTTAAGAACATACTGGAACGTATGTTCTTGTTAAGTTTGATGGAGAGCGTAAAACATCATTTTCAATCCTGGGCCTATTTGGTTCATGAACTTGAGCTTCATCTTCTGATGGAGAAAGCCTGTAAACTTCCTTGTAAAAGTTATTCCTGGACCTCTTGTTCACAGACTTAGCATGTTTTGTTAACATGTAGCCTTTGGGTTCAAACTCTTCTTAACGCAGGCAATGGACTTTAGAAATTCCAGGAAAAGAAGATGCATTATCAAATGTCTTCAAATGCATTTCCGCATTTCTTTCAGAAGGAGTTGCTCTGTTTTCAGTTTTTGGCTGCCTGTGTTTTGCCACCTTGATTCTGTTTTTTTTCTTTACCCTAATTATTTTCAAAATAGTTTCTCTTTTCCTTGCTGGAAGCATTTTTAATGCATCTTTTCTTTTCTGGCTGCTTTTTTTTCCGGCAAGCCTATGAGCTGCTTTGTACTCATCATATTTTCCTTCATCCTTCAATTTCTGTCTCCTCCTCCTCATTTTTTCCCGCTGGTGTTAGTGCCATCTTACAGTAATACCCCTTTTTCACTAGTTCAAAAAACACGGGTAAATGCACGGGGGTACACATTTACCCGTGTTTTTTGCTAGCGGAAAAGGGTCCCCCCGCAAAAACCCAGATCAAGTGACCCGTGAATCCTACCCGGGTACCTACCTGGGTAGGACAAGGGAATGATCCGGGTAGGGTTGTAGTGTAAACGGAAGCCGTGTCGATGCGACATGGCTCCCGTTTACACTGTATGGAAGGGCGGCGCTGGGAGATAATGTGATCTCCCAGCGCCGCCCCTGCCGCATCACTAGCAGCGTCACCAACCTGGCAATATGCCGGGTTGGTGAGCGCAGTGGGAAATGGGGCTGAGCATGGGCCGCAGCCGGGTAGCACCCGTGTCAAGCTCCCGGCTGCGACCCGTGCTCAGTAGTGGAAAAGGGGTATAATTCTTATACAAAACAGATAAAGATAGCTTAATTCTTTTTTTTAGAGTTGATACTAATCCTGTTAATTCATATGTATGTTACACTAAAAAAATTCCAAATATATTGCATTAAAAAACTGGTAGTAAAATGAATAGCTTGTCTTGTAACTCAGGTTACACAAGGTAACAGGTTACATGGTAACTCAGGTTACAGAATTTAATTGCATTTTTCATAATTGCATTTTTCATGACTTAAAAGTGAATTAATTTTTTTCTTTTTTATAAAGTTGAGTAACATGCATGACAAATGTATACAAAAACAAGTATAAACTAGCAGTATTATTATTTACCCTTATAAACAAAATAATTCCATGTTTTGGTAACTCAGGTTACATGCTAACAGTAGGCTTAAGAAACCTAATATTATGCAAAATCAAAAAGGTATTGGGATGTAGTTTTCAATTATTCCTAAACATAAAATATAAATGAATACAACATAGCTTTTGCTTTACTGCTAACATGTTAAAATTTAAAAAAAAATTGCTTCTAAATGAAAGTGAAAGAATCATATCCAACTAGCCTGAGAATCACATGGATATATGGAAGCAGCTAATCTAGTGAAAAAAAGTGTTTATGTTAAAAAAATTAGTGCTGCCACTTACTTTAACATCTGTGCCTCAGAATAAACTGAAATAACAAATAATTTGTAATTTTAAATTTTTTAGTACTTTGTCCCTGTTTTCATGGAATCACCCAGCTTAGGAGTGAGCTCCTACCTCCGGCTGCTGCTGAGGGGAAGAAGCCGGGCGCCCGCTAGTAACAAAATCTCAGCGGGAGCCCAGCATCTCCCTTGGTTAGGTGAGCCTGTGAGGGCCAGATCAAGTGGCTTTGCAGGCCTTATATGGCCCACGGGCCTGAGGTTCCCCACCCCTGCTCTACAGAATGACTTATCAAAACTTGAAATCTGGGCTTCTAAATGGAGAATGAGGTTCAATATAGAAAAATTCAAGGTTATGCATTTCGGGACTAAAAACAAACTTGCATCCCACATATTAAATGGGGAAGGTCTAGGGGTAACAGTATTGGAAAAATATTTGGGGGTACTCATTGATAATAGGCTTAATAACCATATACAATGTCAAAGTGCAGTAAAGAAGGCAAGTAAGGCGCTAACGTGCATAAAACGGGGAATTGAGACAAGGGATGAGAGAGTAATCATGCCGCTGTACAAATCATTGGTACGTCCACACCTGGAATATTGTGTTCAATTTTGGGCACCACTGTATAAAAAAGATATTGGTGAACTCGAAAGGGTTCAAAGGCAAGCTACTAAATTGATTAAAGGGCTAGATGGACTGGATTACGAGGAAAGGCTTACTAGGCTGAATATGTTTACACTGGAAAAGAGGCATCTAAGAGGAAACATTATTAATATCTTCAAATATGTAAAGGGACATTACAAAGAGTTATCAGACGAATTATTTATTAACAAGTCTGTTTAGGACACGTGGGGCACTCACTGAGGCTAGAGGAGAGAAAATTCCGTACGCAACGTAGGAAAGGGTTCTTCACTGTTAGGACAATAAGGATTTGGAATTCCCTGCCAGGGAAGGTGGTAATGGTGGACTCTGTAAATGCATTTAAAATCGGATTGGATAAATTTCTGATTGAAAATGATATCCATGGTTATAACATTTAAAATATTGACGTTGATGATCCGGGTGGGACATGATTTATAGAGGTTAACTAGTCCTAAAACATTACTTAGAATTTATATTATAATCAACTCAACTTAATACAGAATACAGGTTGAACACGATGGGCATTTTGCCTCTATTTAACCTCATTTACTATGTTACTGACAGCATGGGAACCCATTACAGTAAAAGGGATTGGAGACAAAGTTCTTACTGCTTCAAAATTTGGGACAATCACAGTGCGTGTAAGAATTAAAGGTGAAACAGTTATTACAGACATCCAAGACATCTTGTTAGTGCCAGATTTGGAACGCAATCTCATTGCTATAAGCGTCCTGGACAAAAAGGGTTACAGAGTCCAGTTTGAAAAGGGCAAATGTATGGTGCAAAATGAGAAAGGGACTGTCATTGCTTCAGCAACCTGGTGCAACCAACTGTATGTCCTGACCAACGAGCAGTGTTCTGCAATGGCGGCCTCTGATTCAAATCAGTTGATGGAGCTGTTGCATAGGTGCCTAGGTCATCTAGGATATGACAACGTCCAGAAACTACTCGATGGAATGACAGCTGGAATAACTGTGAGTAATACTGAGACCTGTGTGTGAGAGTTGTATAAAAGGAAAGCAGACTCGCACCCCATTTCCTAAGTCTACTAGTAGAGTGGAAATACCACAAGCCCTAGTGCATACTGGCGTATGTGGCCCAATGGAGATGGAATCAATGAGTGGCTATTGCTATTTTATAACATTTCTTGATGATGCCACAAGGATGACACATGTATATTTCATGAAAGCTAAAAGTGAAGTTGTCAATAAAGTTGTGGAATTCAGGAACCTGGTGGAGACTCAGATGGGTTTGAAATTAAAAGTCTTGAGATCCAACAATGGTGGAGAGTATGACAGCAGAGTTTTAGCACAGTTCCTAAAGAAATATGGCATACAGCATCAACAAACAATTGCTTACATGCCAGAACAAAATGGTGTGAGTGAGCATGCAAATCATACAATTGTTGAGAGAGCACGGACTATGTTGAGTGACGCAGGCCTGGAGAAAAGCTTTTCGATGGAAGCAGTGTCTACTGCAGTATACTGTGCGCCCACAGTAGCCGTAAAAGGTAAAATGCCACTGGAGGCATGGTCCAGGAAAAAGCCAGCTGTCAATCACCTCCGTGTCTTTGGCTGTAAAGCTTATGGACATATACCTAAGGAGAAAAGACGGAAATTAGATGCAAAGTCGGTGGAATGTATTATACTAGGATATTGTGAAGAAAGCAAAGGATACAGGCTTTGGGACATTACAAACAAACGTCTTCTAACGTCTAGAGATTTGGTGTTCCAATGAGACAGCACCAATCACTGGAACAGTGGCACTAGAATCACAGCAACAATATGTATCACTGGATAGGCAGTGGAAGGCGTGTCTGAACCTGAAAGAGTTAATGTGGGTACCCAATCAGGGAACAGAAGCTCCATGAGGAGCATTAAAGGTGTTCCATCCAAAAGATACAGTGAGGAATATGCAAATACAGCATACCGTGAACCCCAAAATATACAGGAAGCAAAATCAAGTAGCGACTGGAAAGAATAGAAGTCAGCGATAGATACAGAGCTGTCAGCTCTGGATGATAACAGCACATGGACTGTAGTTGACAGGCCGAGTAACCGTAAGACAATTAAGATGAAGTGGGTCTTTTTCAGAAAGCTGAATGCAGATGGGACTATTGCTCATTATAAAGCCCGCCTTGTTGCTAAAGGATACACACAGAAATCCGGTATAGACTACGGAGAGATCTTTTCACCTGTCGCAAGGTACAGCACCTTGAGGTTAGTCATTACCATTGCTACACTTCATGATTTATTGTTATACCAGTTAAACTTTGAGTCTGCATTCCTGAATGGAGAGTTAATTGAGGAGATTTATATGGAATCACCTGGACATTATGAGGAGAATATGTTCCAGGAGGGAAAAGTTTGCCTCTTAAAGAAATCTTTGTACGGCCTAAAGCAAAGTGGTTTTTGTTGGTATGTAAAGCTGGATGCTGTGCTGCTAGAGATTACATTTGTCAGGTCAGAGACTTATCACTGCTTTTATCACAAAACTATAGCAGAAAAGTGGTTCATCATAGTTGTGTATGTGGATGATCTGTTGCTATCAGGTCAAGAAGAGCACATTACTGATGTAAAACAGCAGCTGAAACAAAGATTCAAGCTAAAGGATTTATGCCCTGCAAATAATTTGTTAGGCATGAGTATTGTACAAAACTTGAAAGATGGTACTGTTACAATTGATCAACAGACATATATTGAAGCAATACTTTGCAAGTATGGAATGTCTGATGCAAAACGGGATACTTGTTTGTTTTGGCAGGTGCAGCTGTCAGCTTGGCGAGCTGAAAGCAACCCACTGTTGCCCTATCCACTACTGAGGTGGTGTACGTGGCACTTACAGAAACTGCATAAGAAGCTTTATGGATAAATGACTTTGTGAGCTTAGCCTTCTTTACCACAGTGAGTCTAGCAACATTGTGTGTGATAACAAGTGAGCAATTGATTTGTCTTCCAGCACTAAGCATTATGGATGCTGACGGTCCAAACACATTGCCATTAGACATCACTTTATCCATGAGTTAGTAGAAAACAAGTCTGTCAATGTGGATTACACATGAAGAGAAAAATGGTGAACAAAGTGTCGCTGGCGCTAGATCCGTATGGATGTGTAAGAAACCCCAATATCGGGGTTCTGTACCCCTGAATGGGGATTTAATCCTTCAAATGATAAATAGTAACTCAATAACGATGGATATAAAACACATAAATATTTATTGTTAAAAACATACAATACGTGAATACTGAAAGTGCATGGTGACCATGGACAATCCAAGAAGGTGACTTGTGCTGTTTTTCTTTATAAACCACAAAAAGTGGATCTAGCGCCAGCGACACTTTGTTCACCATTTTTCTCTTCATGCTATATTGGGAATTGGTGTTTTGTCCCCAACTGAACAGTGTGTCTGGGCGGCTCTTTTTGTTTTACTGCGCAATTCTGGTATTGTATAAATCTTCTTTTAATGTGGATTACACAGCAAGAGCAATGCTGCTGCTATGTTGACAAAGGGACTTTCATCACACTTGTTGAATATGTTCATGACAAAATGTGGACTGGAATACTTTTGAGAAATGTTTGTTTTACTGTTTGCTTATCATGCTTTATTAATGTGGATCAGTCTGGGGTCTGTCTCCATTCCCAGCACTAGAGGAAGCTTCCCTGCTCTAGTGTTTTCCCTCCTAGTGTCAGCTCAGTGCAAGAGGAAGTGCTTAGCTTCCTCACATTCTGAGAGTTCTTCCTGTGAGAAACAAACTGCACTGATGTGCAGCTTCTGCTCTCCTGAGTGTGTGACCTTGTCTACCCCACAGCCGCACCATGTGTGTATACAGCCACATCCTGTGTGTACAGGTACACTGGGGGAGGGGGAGTGTGCAAGCTAGCTCCTGGTGCATAAAGGCAGGGGCTGTGTGTGCCTCCAGCTGGGATCAGGGAGAGTTAACATCCCAGCACTGAGAGAGGCCAGCAGTGTGCACAGAGCTGCTCACTGGGAGACCAGAACCTCCGGCTCCCAATGCAGAGATTTTGCCAACAATGCAGTTAGTAAACTGCAGGTGGAGAGCTCCAGCCTACCCAGCATGTGTAAAACAAAATATATAAATGTTCCTTAAAATGGATTGTGTTATAAGGCACGGCTCCATGCTGCAGTGCCTGGGTATGTGCAGCCTGGTGCAGGGCACCATGCACAAAATATGTACAGTGTATTTAAAAATGTATTTTAAAGATAAAGTACACTTACATGTATCCCTTGTAGAATCCAGAGCTCTGTGTGGGCTGCTGGATTTCCCTGCCCCTTCCCAGGCAAATGGAATGCCTTCTGTTCCAGCCTCCGCAATGAAAGTAACGTCGGAAGGCAGAGGAACAGCTCAGCATCCCAGCCAGCTAAATGTTTTCAAGGAGCTCCAAAGAGCTTCCACTTGGTGGGAAGGAACCCCTGCCAGGGGATCTTGTCTGCCCAGAGTGGAGCTCAGGTTCAGGCTAGAGGTGGCAAGCTTGGTCACTGAGCAGATTCCGGAAGTATTTTTGGAGGGAACTTTTTCCCTCAGTATAGGCCTGATGGCACAAGGGCGTGACTAACACCCTGGGTGGGCTTGTTCACAGAGGAGTGACCATTCCCCACTGTCCATACGGGGCAATGTGAAATGTGCATGTGCACAAGGCATGCATGACACATGCACTTAAGTTGATTGGATAAAGAACACAGGGCAGATCTACCCCCTGTGGTATTGTGTGTTGGATGAGGAGAATAGAGCCTGTGAGCCCTGGGTTAAGTGTACATCTTGTATGACATCTTGAAGTGTGGAACAGCTGTAACCTTGTATGCGTTATCCTCCTTGCAAAAGGGGAAGGGTCTTTTTTAAGACTGAGCAATAAACATCTTGCCCCAAGACCACTGCCTTCATCTTGCGACTACCACGGATGTGAGAAATGCAGTCCCGTTCTCTGCCTGTCCTAGAGTGAGTCCAGCATCTCCAAGCTCTGCCCCGTCACCTACTGATGCAAAGCTTGGACAATGGTCAGTAACAAGTGGGGGGCCAACCAGTGCCAGTCAGGAGGTGGCCAGCAGCATGTCCACGCATACACAGCAGCAAGCAGTATTTATTTAGGTTTCGTGGTAGGAGCCTGAGTAGAAATGTGGTTCCAGCTGGTGGCTGCAGCAAAATACCCACCCACTGCGCAGTGTTTGGAGTCAGTAACAGGCGGTTACTGACAGTAAAAGGAATCTCCTATTGGCCATGTCCCGTGAGACCCAAACCAAATCTGTGATCACTTGGCATAGGCACCGAGGGCCTACCTGGTCCCAATGTACGACCTTGATAAATAGAATAATCAAGTACAATTATTAAAGGGGGTGTTAGAACATGTGAGTCTAGGGAAGTGCACTGAATGAAGACAATACTGATCACCATACGTATGACAAGCAATTTGGCACAAATAGAATATGACACATGTAAGTACTTTAACATACGTTTAGTAGGCAATGGGTAATCACTGTATCTAATAGTCAAATAGGCTTCTTTATCTCAATATAAAATGAATAGTAGCGCTAGGGTTTTAAGAAAAGAAACAATATACTGCGGTTTGAGAAAATAAAAATACATTTATTTATACAGTCAATATCATATTAAAAATTCATGCATATAAAATTGAATAGAGTGCTTTTGAGGAATATATATACTGTAAATGGCAATTTGTAAAAAATGGAATGCTGGCTCCTGACTCTGGAACAATATAGAATATTGGCCCTCATTCCGAGTTGTTCGCTCGCTAGCTGCTTTTAGCAGCATTGCACACGCTAGGCCGCCGCCCTCTGGGAGTGTATCTTAGCATAGCCGAATAGCGAACGAAAAATTAGCAAAACTGCTACTAAATAATTCTTAGCAGTTTCTGAGTAGCTCCGGACCTACTCACAGATTGCGATCAGCTCAGTCCGTTTAGTTCCTGGTTTTTTTACAAACGCCGGGAAAACGCTGAGTTGCCGCCCAGAAACACCCCTTTTCTGTCAATCATTTAACGAACAGCAGTGCGACTGAAAAGCGCCGCAGAAGCCACAGCAAAACTGCTAAGTTTTGTGTTAAATAACTAAGCGCATGCGCCCTGCATGCCTTGTGCATGCGCAATTTGCAACAAATCGCAGCATAGCAAAATTCGGCAACGAGCGAACAACTCGGAATGACCCCCATAGAGTCTTGCACTATAGGGGGTAATTCTGAGTTGATCGCAGCATCGAGTTTGTTAGCAGTTGAACCATGTATACTGCAGGGGGGCAGATATAACATTTGCAGAGAGAGTTAGATTTGGGTGGGTTATTTTGTTTCTGTGCAGGGTAATTACTGGCTGCTTTATTTTTACACTGCAATTTAGATTTCAGTTTGAACACACCCCACCCAAATCTAACTCTCTCTGCACATGTCATATCTGTCCCCCCTGCAGTGCACATGGTTTTGCCCAACTGCTAACAAATTTGCTGCTGCGATCAACTCAGAATTAGGCCCCTAGGGAGATCACAGTTAATATATGATGTATCCGGTAGATTACCCAGCTTAGGGTGAGAGGTTTATATTACCCAATCTGCATTTGTAGTCCTTCTTATCCTCTAATAGAGGTGCTGTTATATGAATGGACAAGCGATGGGCACTGAAGATGGATGTCTCTCTCTCTTATTTTGCCCATCCGGAAAGATATAAGATAGTTTCAATTGGTGTGTCTCCTCTTTTAATTATGTCCAGATAGAGCCAGTGGATCCAAGCATGTAGGTCTGTATTGGTGCTCAACCAGAGCCTGATTAAGGAGGGGGTCCCGGAGATACGTACCCCCGGGACCCCTTTCAAAAAGGGCCCCCTGCCACACCACAGATCGGATCTCTCTTCCGATCCGATCTGTGGTGCTTTGCTCCCGTCCGCACTGCAGCGGCGGCCGTACAGACAGGACAGCTGTCCAATAACGTATGAGTGAAGTAGGCTGCCCCAATGGCTGAGCGGCAGGCTGCTTAATTCATACATGATTGGAGAGCTGAGTCATCACTCAGCTGTCTGTGCGGTTGGCGGGGACGGGAGCGCAGGTCGATCGTTGGATGGTATGTGACCCCCCCCGTCCTCCTCCTCCTCTCTTGAATAGGGGCCCCACTGTCTTAAGTACCCCGGGCCCCCCATGGACTTAATCCGGCTCTGGGCCCAACGCTTTTCCGTGTGGAAATAAACCCACACCTTCCTCGGGAACATATAGGCCCTCATTCCGAGTTGTTCGCTCGTTATTTTCCTTCGCATCGGTGCGATTTTCTGCTAACTGCGCATGCGCAATGTTCGCACTGCGGCTGCGCCAAGTAAATTTGCTAAGAAGTTTGGTATTTTACTCATGGCATTACAAGGTTTTTTCTTCGTTCTGGTGATCGTAGTGTGATTGACAGGAAGTGGGTGTTTCTGGGCGGAAACTGGCCGTTTTATGGGAGTGTGTGAAAAAACACTGCCGTTTCTGGGAAAAACGCGGGAGTGGCTGGAGAAACGGGGGAGTGCGTGGGCGAACGCTGGGTGTGTTTGTGACGTCAAACCAGGAACGAAACTGACTGAACTGATCGCAGTGGCAGAGTGTCGAGCTACTCAGAAACTGCTAAGAAATTTCTATTCGCAATTTTGCGAATCTTTCGTTCGCAATTCTGCTAAGCTAAGATTCACTCCCAGAGGGCGGCGGCTTAGCGTGTGCACTGCTGTGAAAAGCGGCTAGCGAGCGAACAACTCGGAATGAGGGCCATAGTTTCAAACTGACCTTGAGCTGTGTTTTATAGCACTCTATCTGACAAATGTGGCACACATGAGTAAGAATAAATTAATCAAACTGCAGATAAAAAGTAGATAGAAAATACATAAATATATATTAGAAGACAGTCCTAAAAAAATATGGACCTGGAGTTTTAAAGATATGAGGTTGTTTAACAAATCTATAGTCTTAAACACCAAGGGGTAAATTTACTAAGATTCGTATTTTCCCGTTTGAGGTCAAAGTTCAATCACGAATGACATCGAAAGTGTAAATATGCAACTTTTTGAATTGATTACGACTAATTTACTAAGCTGCCGTATTCTGCATTTTCGGGTTTTCCGATGTCGATGTCATTCGTTTTTTTTGGCAGTGTTTTACGTGAGTGACTTGTAAAACACTGCCGACTTTAATACAATGAATCTCGGCCGGATCTGAGAGATCCGTGCTGGGCTTCATTGTGCAGCTTGTAAAAAAAAAAAAAAAAGTTTAAATGTAAAAAAAAAATTGCGTGGGGTCCCCCCTCCTAAGGCAAACCAGCCTCGGGCTCTTTGAGCCGATCCTGGTTGCAGAAATATGGGGAAAAAATGGACAGGGGTTCCCCCATATTTAAGCAACCAGCATCGGGCTCTGCGCCTGGTCCTGGTTCCAAAAATACGGGGAACAAAAAGAGTAGGGGTCCCCCGTATTTTTGAAACCAGCACCGGGCTCCACTAGCTGGACAGATAATGCCACAGCCGGGGGTCACTTTTATAAAGTGCCTTGCGGCCGTGGCATCGAATATCCAACTAGTCACCCCTGGCCGGGGTACCCTGGGGGAGTGGGGACCCCTTCAATCAAGGGGTCCCCCCCAGCCACCCAAGGGCCAGGGGTGAAGCCCGAGGCTGTCCCCCCATCCAATGGGCTGCGGATGGGGGCTGATATCCTTTGTGAAAAGTGATTGATATTGTTTTTAGTAGCAGTACTACAAGTCCCAGCAAGCCTCCCCCGCAAGCTGGTACTTGGAGAACCACAAGTACCAGCATGCGGCGGAAAAATGGGCCCGCTGGTACCTGTAGTACTACTACTAAAACAATACCCCAATAAAGACAACACACACACACCTTGAAAGTATAACTTTAATACATCCATCCACACCTCCATATACACATACTTACCTAAAGTTCCCACGCAGGTCGGTCCTCTTCTCCAGTAGAATCCATGCTGTACCTGTAGAAAAAATTATACTCATATAATCCATGGTTGAAGGCTCCTCTGCTTGTAATCCTTTTGTAATCCACGTACTTGAAAAAATAAAAAAACGGACACCCGACCACGAACTGAAAGGGGACCCATGTTTTCACATGGGCCCCCTTTCCCCGAATGCCAGAAACCCACTCTGACTGATGTCTAAGTGGGTTTCTTCAGCCAATCAGGGAGCGCCACGTTGTGGCACCCTCCTGATCGGCTGTGTGCTCCTGTACTGTATGACAGGCGGCACACGGCAGTGTTACAATGTAGCGCCTATGCGCTCCATTGTAACCAATGGTGGGAACTTTCAGGTCAGCGGTTGACCGAAAGTGACCTCACCGCGGACCTGAAAGTTCCCACCATTGGTTACAATGGGTTTCTGGCATTCGGGGAAAGGGGGCCCATGTGAAAACATGGGTCCCCTTTCAGTTCGTGGTCGGGTGTCCGTTTTTTTATTTTTTCAAGTACGTGGATTACAAAAGGATTACAAGCAGAGGAGCCTTCAACCATGGATTATGTGAGTATAATTTTTTCTACAGGTACACCATGGATTCTACTGGAGAAGAGGACCGACCTGCGTGGGAACAAAAGGTAAGTATGTGTATATGTATGGAGGTGTGGATGGATGTATTAAAGTTATACTTTCAAGGTGTGTGTGTGTGTGTTGTCTTTATTGGGGTATTTTTTTAGTAGTAGTACTACAGGTACCAGCGGGCCCATTTTTCCGCCGCATGCTGGTACTTGTGGTTCTCCAAGTACCAGCTTGCGGGAGAGGCTTGCTGGGACTTGTAGTACTGCTACTAAAAACAATATCAATCACTTTTCACAAAGGCTATCAGCCCCCCATCCGCAGCCCATTGGAGGGGGGGACAGCCTCGGGCTTCACCCCTGGCCCTTGGGTGGCTGGGGGGGGGGACCCCCTTGATTGAAGGGGTCCCCACTCCCCCAGGGTACCCCGGCCAGGGGTGACTAGTTGGATATTTGATGCCACGGCCGCAAGGCACTGTATAAAAGTGACCCCCGGCTGTGGCATTATCTGTCCAGCTAGTGGAGCCCGGTGCTGGTTTCAAAAATACGGGGGACCCCTACTCTTTTTGTTCCCCGTATTTTTGGAACCAGGACCAGGCGCAGAGCCCGGTGCTGGTTGCTTAAATATGGGGGAACCCCTGTCAATTTTTCCCCCATATTTTTGCAACCAGGGCCGGCTCAAAGAGCCCGAGGCTGGTTTGGTTTAGGAGGGGGGACCCCACGCATTTTTTTTCTTGAAAATTTATAACATTTCCCCCCCCTTCCCACTGAAAAACATGTACGGATCTCATAGATCCGTGCATGCCTATACAAACACGGGATAAAAAAGCAGGTCTGTTTTTTTTTAGCACTTTTTCACGATTTGTATTTCATCACGGCAGTGTTTGGCTATTGTCGGCAGTGTTTGTGTTTTGCACTTTTTAGTAAATGACCGATTTCTACCAAATTGCAGGCGTATTTGACCGATGGTGTATTGATTCGTGATTTTTTCCTAGGACTTCCAAAATATTACGAATGCCCTCATCACTGCCGTGAATTTTGCTTAGTAAATTACAGAAATGACACTTTGAAGAAAAAACGGCATCTCGGTCAAAATCGGGACCTTAGTAAATATACCCCCAAGTGTCTTATCAGAGATGGGTAATTAATAATTATATCACATTTATTTCATATTTGTTGTATATATAATTATCAGCACAGAAAAAAGGGAGAGGGGGAAAAGGAAGAAGCTTAGATTATTAACCCAGATTGCTAAATGATAAAAAATAAATTCATTCATATTCATAACTTCTTTATCTCAACTGCTGTAGCACCTCTTTGGCTTAACTAGGAGAAAATGCAGTTTCTCAATTGTTTCAATACCCTACCTTCTAAACACACAATGAACTTCACAAAATACACATATAATCAGTGGTGCAAGTATGCGGGTACGGGTGGGTACGGCATACCCGTAAGAATTTATCCGTGGGTACGCCGTACCCACACCGACGGGCCGCCACTCCTCATCCCTCCCTCCCTCTGCTGCTCCCCGCCGCTCCCCGCCGCACCACCGCTGATGTGAGGGGAGGAGAGCGCAGCCTGCGCCTCTCCTTCCCCTCAGTCTCCAGCGGGTGCGGGTGTCTTCGTTCAATTCAGCGCCGCCCGTGACCCAATCAGAGCTCGCACCGCGTGCTCTGATTGGCTCACGGATCGGCGCTGAATTGAACTGAGACACCCGCCGGAGACTGAGGGGAAGGAGAGGCGCAGGCTGCGCTTCTCCTCCCCTCACACAGACAGGACGGCAGGGGTGAGCAGCAGCGGTGAGCGGGTGGGGGGGGTACGTCCGGCACTGGGGGGGCATGTATACCTGGCAGTGGGACCATATCTGGCACTGGGGCATATCTGGCACTGGGGGCATATCTGGCATGGGGGGGCATGTATACTTGGCACTGGGGGCATATCTGGCACTGGGGGGGCATGTATACCTGGCACTGGGGGGACTTGTGTACCAGGCACTGGGGGGATATCTGGCACTGGGGGCATATTTGGCACTGGGGGGACATGTGTATCTGGCACTGGGGGGACATGCGTACCTGGCACTGGGGGCATATCTGGCACTTGGGGGACATGTGTACCTGGCACTGATGGCATATCTGGCACTGGGGGGACATGTGTACCTGGCACTGGTGGCATATCTGGCACTGGGGGGGAATGTGTCAATTGTTAGAAACTTTTGCGCTATATTATAAATTTATATGATATGGCTGACAAAAATAACAGACTCCTATTGAATTAAAAATATTTAATAATATTAATAATATATGAATAATCACAAATCATAAAACAAGACCGGTCTTAGTAGTTTAAACATCTAAGATGACAAGTATATATACTTTCCAATAAAAGGAGGTGGACTTAAGCATATTCTGTGCACAGAGGTGTAAAAACTAGCTTTATAGCTAAATGACTTGATTTACAAAGTCAAAAAAATATAGATCAAGTGTAGCTGCTGGTAGAACCCGTATAATAGATGTTTCCAATAGACAGTCACTTAGTATCAAAGTTCCTTTGAATGTAATAATCCAACATAGGTCAGTAAAATGAAATGAGAGCCGTTTTCAACCGGAATCTTACGTGAGGTGTGAGCAAGTAGTATCAGCAGGAGTACATCCCGACGTCCACCACACTGGCTTCTAGCTGCGGGGAAAACGGCACCTGCACTGGTGCCTGCTACAACCTGTCCTGCTCGGTCTGAATGCTCCACAGGTCTCCACCTCTACGTGCCGTTTGCGGGCACCGGTGAGCGGCTCCTCTCCACTCAAGAATAAACAACCAGCAGATGAATGCTGCGGCCGGTATGTACTACGGGTCTAACTCCAGCTGGGGTCCAACAGTTCTGGGGGGGAATGTGTACCTGGCACCGGGGGCATATCTGGCACTGGGAGGACATGTGTATCTGGCACTGTGGCCATATCTGGCACTGGGGGGGAATGTGTACCTGGCACTGGGGGCATAGCTGGCACTGGGGGACATGTGTATCTGGCACTGGGGGCATATCTGGCACTGGGAGGACATGTGTATCTGGCACTGGGGGCATATCTGGCACTGGGAGGACATGTGTATCTGGCACTGTGGCCATATCTGGCACTGGGGTGACATGTGTATCTGGCACTGGGGGAATATCTGGCACTGGGGTGACATGTGTATCTGGCACTGTGGCCATATCTGGCACTGCGGGGACATGTGTATCTGGCACTGTGGCCATATCTGGCACTGCAGGGACATGTGTATCTGGCACTGGGGCATATCTGACACTGAGGGCATATCTGGCACTGGGGGGACATATGTATCTGGCACTGGGGGCATTTATGTATCTGGCACTGGAGGCATATCTGGCACTGTGGGGGCATTTCTGTATCTGGCACTGGGGGGCAATGTATATATGACACAGTGGGGGCATTTGTGTATCTGGCACTGTGGGGCAATGTATATCTGGCACTCTGGGGGCATTTGTGTATCTGGCACTGTGGGGCAATGTGTATCTGGCACTGTGAGGGAATGTATATCTGGCACTCTGGGGGCATTTGTGTATCTGGCACTGTGAGGCAATGTGTATCTGGCACTGTGAGGCAATGTATATCTGGCACGCTGGGGGCATTTGTGTTTCTGGCACTGTGGGGCAATGTGTATCTGGCACTGTGAGGCAATGTATATCTGGCACTCTGGGGGCATTTGTGTATCTGGCACAGTGAGGCAATGTGTATCTGGCACTGTGGGGAAATGTATATCTGGCACTGTGGGGAAACGTGTATCTGGCACTATTGGGGTCATAAGTGTATCTGCCCCTCCCCCATATGTGTATCACGCCCCCATTTTCATTGGCCACACCCCATGTGGCATTTGGACAAACCCATTTTTTGCCGCGCGCGCACACAGTACCCTTAAGACATTTTTTCTACTTGCACCACTGCATATAATAAATAGCAAAACAGATTATTACTCAGCAGTCATTTACTAAAAAGTTCTATTGTTGGTGGTCACTGTCTTGCATGTACTAGAAATCCACATTAGGGAAAGGTAATAGGATTAGCATGTAATGCTGGTACCGCTTGACTTCAGAGAACAATCACAATAACAGAGCTACACTTTTAGTAGCAGTTATCTACAGCACTTAATAGTATCTACAACTCGGTTCCAAAGTGCTCTTTAATCAGCTTAGAATTCTATCACAAAATGGCTTCCTCCCTTTACACTAATAGACTCAGTCACTGGTTCAATAAAAACTCAAACAACATATATAATATATATATATATATATATATATATATATGTATATACTGCTCAAAGAAATAAAGGGAACACTAAAATAACACATCCTGGATCTGAATGAATGAAATATTCTTATTAAATACTTTGTTCTTTACATAGTTGAATGTGCTGACAACAAAATCACACAAAAAGTATCAATGGAAATCAAATTAATTAACCCATGGAGGTCTGGATTTGGAGTCACACTCAAAATTAAAGTGGAAAAATACACTACAGGCTGATCCAACTTTGATGTAATGTCCTTAAAACAAGTCAAAAACTAGGCTCAGTAGTGTGTGTGGCCTCCACGTGCCTGTATGACCTCCCTACAGTGCCTGGGCATGCTCCTGATGAGGTGGCGGATGGTCTCCTGAGGGATCTCCTCCCAGACCTGGACTAAAGCATCCGCCAACTCCTGGACAGTCTGTGGTGCAACGTGGCGTTGGTGGATAGAGCGAGACATGATGTCCCAGATGTGCTCAATTGGATTCAGGTCTGGGGAATGGGCGGGCCAGTCCATAGCATCAATGCCTTCGTCTTGGAGGAACTGCTGACACACTCCAGCCACATGAGGTCTAGCATTGTCTTGCATTAGGAGGAGCCCAGGGCCAACCGCACCAGCATATGGTCTCACAAGGGGTCTGAGGATCTCATCTCTGTACCTAATGGCAGTCAGGCTACCTCTGGCGAGCACATGGAAGCAGTGGCGGAACTACCGCCAGTGCAACCAGCGCGTTGCACTGGGGCCCGCCACTGTCTAGGGGCCCAAAGCAGCGCGGCATGTAATGAGTCAAACTGACTCATTACATGCCGCTGTGTGCTGCGGGCACCCACCGCCCGCAGCACACAGCTGCCGCCGAGGACAGGAGAGGCGCAGCGGCTACGGGGGTGAAGGAGGAGGAGGGAGGTGGAGGAGGGAGCCGCAGCAGCACACTGTAATTGGTAGAGGCACTGCTGCTGTCCCTTTCCTTCCCCATAGGCTGTCCTCCACCGCTGTGAATGCTGGGAAGTGCATCCCAGCATTCACAGCGGCAGAGGACAGCCAATGGGGAAGGAAAGGGACAGCAGCAGCAGCGCCTCCACCAATAACACAGCGCTGCTGCTGCTCCCTCCTCCACCTCCCTCCTCCACCTTCTCTCCTGCCCGGGATCATCATCTGCCAGAAGCTGCACGAGGAGCCTGAGCCAGCGGAGACTGTAAGCATAATTCTCTTTCTTTTCTTTCTTTCTTTCTTTCTTTCTTTCTTTCTTTCTTTCTTTCGTTCTTTCGTTCTTTCGTTCTTTCGTTCTTTCTTTCTTTCCTGTCTGCCTCAATGTGTAAAAAGGGGGTCGCTGTCTGCCGTTATGTGTAAAAAATGGGACGCTGTCTGCCGTTATGTGTAAAAAATGGGATGCTGTCTGCCGTAATGTGTAAAAAGGGGGCACTGTGGTACTATTTTGTGGCCACACCCCTTCCCCACAAAACCATGCCCCTATATTTTTTTGCGCGCCGTAGGCGCGCACTGCCCCAATTTTACATGGAGGTGCGGGGGCTCCGATGCCGTTTCCTGCACACAGTGATGGCACTGTTGCTAGGTATCCATTTCTCTGGCCCTAAGCAGGTTCCCCTCACCAGATCCTCTCCAGGGGTGAGGGGGTGGACTTGGATGGGATGGGGGGGGCCCAAAGCTTTTTGTCGCACCTGGGCCCACCGCTCGCTAGTTCCGCCACTGCATGGAGGGCTGTGCGGCCCCCCCAAAGAAATGCCACCCCACACCATTACTGACCCACTGCCAAACCAGTCATGCTGGAGGATGTTGCAGGCAGCAGAACATTCTCCTTGGCGTCTCCAGACTCTGTCACGTCTGTCACATGTGCTCAGTGAGAACCTGCTTTCATCTGTGAAGAGCACAGGGCACCAGTGGCGAATTTGCCAATCTTGGTGTTCTCTGGCAAATGCCAAACGTCCTGCACGGTGTTGGGCTGTAAGCACAACCCCCACCTGTGGACGTCGGGCCCTCATACCACCCTCATGGAGTCTGTTTCTGATCATTTGAGTAGACACATGCACATTTGTGGCTTGCTGGAGGTCATTTTGCAGGGCTCTGGCAGTGCTCTTCCTGTTCCTCCTTGCACAAAGGCGGAGGTAGCGGTCCTGCTGCTGGGTTGTTGCCCTCCTACGGCCTCCTCCACGTCTCCTGATGTACTGGCCTGTCTCCTGGTAGCACCACCATGCTCTGGACACTACGCTGACAGACACAGCAAACCTTCTTGCCACAGCTCGCATTGATGTGCCATCCTGGATGAGCTGCACTACCTGAGCCACTTGTGTGGGTTGTAGACTCCGTCTCATGCTACCACTAGAGTGAAAGCACCGCCAGATTTCAAAAGTGACCAAAACATTAGCCAGAAAGCATAGGAGCTGAGAAGTGGTCTGTGGTCACCACCTGCAGAGCAACTCCTTTATTGGGGGTGTCTTGCTAATTGCCTATAATGTCCACCTGTTGTCTATTCCATTTGCACAACAGCATGTGAAATTGATTGTCAATCAGTGTTGCTTCCTAAGTGGACAGTTTGATTTCACAGAAGTGTGATTGACTTGGAGTTATATTGTGTTGTTTAAGTGTTCCCTTTATTTTTTTGAGCAGTGTGTATATATATATATATATATATAGCAAAGGTTCCCTGGGTGGACATGTAGCAGTTCCCCCAATAGCAAACAGGAACCAGGCGGCACTCATTGGATTTGAAAAAATGCTAGTGTATTAAAGGTGAAAAAAGCATGATATTCCAACCGACGTTTCAACGCCACGCAGGGCGTTTTTTTCAAGGTGACATGCTGTGAATAATTATTCACAGCATGTCACCTTGAAAAAAACGCCCTGCGTGGCGTTGAAACGTCGGTTGGAATATCATGCTTTTTTCACCTTTAATACACTAGCATTTTTTCAAATCCAATGAGTGCCGCCTGGTTCCTGTTTGCTATTGGGGGAACTGCTACATGTCCACCCAGGGAACCTTTGCTTGTATACACAATTTGAGGAAAGCACCTTGGTTATATTGATTTATTTGGAGTGCCTATTATATTCCTATATATATATATATATATATATATATATATATATATATTTAGAGAGAGAGAACGAGGATGCGGCACTCAAGGCTTAATTAATGCACGTAAACACAAGCTGTTTCAGTAGTTTCTCCTACTGTCATCAGGCTTTATTGAGAATAAAAAACAAAGCACATACCTTTATACCATCACCCTGTGTGAACTCCCGCCAGCTGGCCCGGGACCGCTCACCCACTGAGCCATGCAGGCTATGACGTCATCATTCTACGACGGCGCCGTACAAGTGACTCCCATCACCATGGAGATCAGACTCTGTAGAGTGTATCACTAGCTGAAACAGTACAACGTAACAAGTTTATAAAAACACTTTTTCCATTTAGTTATATGTCTAACTATAAAAGCCCTTTCATCTTTGCAATGAGTCCCCAGCGGACACAATCGGTCGGCCTTGTGAGGGGTCTATACCTTTATGGATTTTTGGTATCAAATAAGAAATTAGTACCAAGGGGTATTCAGGGATCAGAATATTACACATTTCTTCAGAAATCAGGTCAACTACCAATGCTTGCTGCAAAATCACTTGTAATTTTTTCTTACAGGACCCTGTTGGATTAAATTCTAATTTAGTGTAGACCAGGGGATCAGACAACTGCGATAAGGCTTCTTTATTATAATCAACAAAATCTTGGAGAACAATTGCTCCCCCTTTGTCTGCTGACCGGATTATAAGGTTATGATTCATAGAGAGGGGTTTTAATGCTACTCTTTCTTGCACACCAAGAAACTGGGTAATATTAAATGTTCGTGTGTCACGTGTCAATACTTACAGGAGACTTTTTTTTAACCACCCTCCCACTGGACAAAAAATATTTATTAAACATCAGTTGACATGTAACTTTAATTTTGTAATATACCAGATTATATGCCCTTGTGGCCTGAGCTACATTGGTAAAACAGAACGTAAATTTAAAGAGAATGTCAGCCCACCGTTCTGCCATCCGTAATGCCTTGGAAACGGGAGTCGGCGAACAGCCCATGGACACCCATTTTGTTCAATTTAAACATCCAATACACAGTATAAGATATAGAATAATTGACTGTGTCCCTGTAGATTTGAGGGGAGGCAACAGAGGTGCTAAATTATTGCAGTTAGAAACAAAATGGATTGCACGCCTAGGGGTTATTTATCCTAAAGGCTTAAATGAATCCATCTCATAGTCTTGTTTTTTATAATAATTATTTAGTCAATATGGAATACAGCTAGTGAGATCCATGATGGGATTCCAGATAATAGTTCAAATGAATGAAAAAAAATTGAATACCTGTAAATATCATTTTCAGCTGGTATTATGCTTGCAAAGATGAAAGGGCTATTATAGTTAGACATATAACTAAATGGAAACAGTGTTTTGATAAACTTGTTACTTGGTATGTGTGTGTGTGTGTGTGTGTGTGTGTGTGTGTGTGTGTGTGTGTGTGTGTGTGTGTGTGCATGTATGTATGTGTATATATGTATATATATATATATATATATATACACACACACACTGTATCACGCTGAATGTTTTAGTTACTCAGTATTATCAATAGGCTTTAAGTATGCTTTCAATAATCTCTCAATATGCTCTCAGTATAACCTCAATATGATCTCAATATGTTTTCAATAGGGACATGTCCCTTTAACAGCATGGATCTCAGCTACAGCTCTCAATACTGTCACACAGTCTCCGTATCTCAAACTTACTCTTCTGGCACTTCTGCAGTGTAGCATCAGCAGGTATACAATGACCCTTGGCACCACTTCAGCCTCATTGCTTGCCCAGTCTCTCCTCAGACCATAGCATCTCATCCCTCTATTTTGCTTTGCTCCTTGGCATCTGTAAATCTCCGCTGTGCATGTGCAAACAGTGAATTCTTTTTCTTTTGCTGGCTTATCCATTTTCGGCACTTTGTGTTTCCCTCTAGTGGCAGCCTCCTAAATTACAATGTAAGTGATTGCCCCTTTAAAAAAACACCCGAGTTCAACAGGCATACCGCACGGCCACCGATCTCATCTCGGGCCTTCATTACATCTGGCCTATACCATTTATCGATCATTTGTCAGGGTGCTCATCATTTTATGGATGGCCCTGCCAAGACTTTAATGTTATAGCAGATCTAGGCTTGTCTCATTGACTCCAGTACATATGAAAAGGGGATGGCTGCTAATCTTTGGCCCGGCCTGTCTAAAGACATGACCCAGGCTCTTCTACCATTGCAATAGCAACAGAAAAATGGGAGAGATTAAAACTGGGAGAACATGGGCTGTGGGTGTGGTTACATATAGTCAATTAAATCTGTAAGAAAAAAGAGCCCTGTGATCGCCACCTAATACAAAGAGGTCAGCTGTGATCTCCACACAATACAAAGTAGGTCCCTGTGAATGCCATACAATGCAGACAGCATTCATATGGCCACACGATACCAGCGCCATCCACCATGCTCCAAACAGATTGAGAGCAGACATCACATCTTAGCTTCCCTGCACTCCGTGTCCCTGTCCCCCCTGCCCCCTCTCTGTGCACTGAATGGATGTGTGCCTGCCTCCTGGCTGCCACTAATGTGCATGCTTTGTGCAGCAAGAGGCGGGTGGAAGCCCCAAAATAACAAAAATAAATAAAAAATAAATTATCCCATGGGGGTAATTGTTACTCTGTACCTTGTACTGTATGCATCCATAGATCCTCTCTGTTAAATAAAATTAATATATTCAACAAGTCACCTGTACTACTTGCGTTGCAATTTTTTTAGATCTTCAAATAGTGTTGTAACCTTACCCAGTAACTTAGCTGCATTTGCGTATTCCAATAACTGATACAATTACACAATTCCTTAGGTATTTACTTCCAGTACCAACAGTACACCTCTAGAAATATATTGACCAGGCACTTCTGCATGTGCTTGTCTCTGCAGGACAAAATAAGATTTATTTGCGTAATCGTTACTGATTTGCATAATCACTTGGAATTATCTGATCATTGCTTCTTCCTACTCTGATGGAATTGGCAATGATACAAAAACATCAAGGAAGAGGGCGCATATGACAGCAGCAAGTAGTCAGTCCTCCATCTCCTGCTCCCAGCAGCCCAAACTCCCAGTGAGTCACCAGACCCACTCTCTGTCACTTACTGCACAGAGAGGGGGCATAGACCCCGGGAGTGTAGGGAAGCTGAGAAGAGGCACACAAGGGCAGGTGGCAGAGAGAGAGAGGGCACAGAGCAATGGGTCACTGAAGGAGAGGAAGGTGAAGGGCGAGCATGTACAAACTACCCCTGCTCAACATGCTGTTGTGTGCTGGGCTGCGGTGGATACAGGGAGACTGCTGCCACATTGATCATCCCAGCTCCCATACAGAGCCCGCCCCCTTCCACGAGGAGCACGCAGCAATACTTTTTTAAACACATTTTTTGTAATGGGGCTTGGTCACACTCCTGCAATTAGGCCATGCCCCCATCACAGTACCAAGGCCCAGCCAGGCTCCCTACAGCCCTGAGTTAAGAGGACCAGGAGCCGTTAGGTTAAGGGGATCAGGTGAGAGGAAGCAGAGGAAGAACAGTAGGACAAAATTAAACTATAGCAGGTAAATTCAATAGACTAGCATGCCAGGTGGCAGGACTATATAAAACATAAGACCAGGGGCGGATCCAGAACAAATGACAGGGGGCGCCATGACAGGAAAAGCGAATATTTGTGTGCGACTAAGCCACAACCGCACCTGGAAAAGTGGGTGTGGCCTCACAACAAGGGATGCGGCCACAAAGGAGGTGCCGTATCCACAAGCCACACACTCATTTTCATCAAGCTTTCTCACCCACTCCCTTTACGCCAGCCTCATCACCCGCTCCCCAACTTATGCCAACCTTTGCCTCCTCAGTCCTCACCCACTCCCCCCCAGCAGTCACAACCAAGCTCTGGCCTCAGAGTGACAGTCCTTTATTCCCCCTCTTGGCCCCTCTTCCCACAAGCAGCACTGCTCACCTCCTCACCTCATTCTCACACTGCTTTTATGAAGGCATGAAGAGACAGTAGGTGAAGCCAGGGCATGACAGGGGAAGGCAATGGATTACACCAGAGGCAGTGTGTTATGGGGAGAGATAGTGCAAGATGTAGTGGTTGACGGGAGAGGATGACAGGCAGAGACAGTGGATGATGCCAGGGAGAGGCAGACAGTTAGAGAGAGTAGGTGGTGGGAGAGGCAGTAAGTGACAGGGAGAAAAAGATGGGTGGTGGTAGTGGGTGACAGGGGTTGGGGGATGCTGGGGTGAGGCAGTAGGTGAAATGCAGTGGATGACAGTGGGGAGAGGCAGTAGGTGACACTAGGGCAGGGGTAGCCAACCCTGGTCCTCGAGAGCTACCAACAGTTCACATTTTCCAGGTCTCCTCACAGAATCACAAGTGAAGTAATTGACTCCAACTGTGGATCTTTTAAAATGTGTCAGTTAGTAATGAATACACCTGTGCACCTGCTAGGTGACCTGGAAAATGTGAATTGTTGGTAGCTCTCGAGGACCAGGGTTGGCTATCACTGCACTAGGGAGTGGCAGCGATTGACAGACTGTGGGTGATATAGGGGAGAGGCAATTGGTGAGAGACAGTGGGTGATGCTGTAGAGAGTCAGTGAGGAGAGCTAGAAGGAGCCAGGGATAGGGAGTGGGTGATAAGGAAAGGTTGAGGGGGACAGAGAGTCTGTGAAAGGAGAGAGGAAGGGAGGTTATGGGGACAGGATGACAGGGAGATGGTGATAGGCAGTGGTAGACAGGAGAGAGAGTAATGGGGGAAAGTGAAGAAGGGGAGGCAGCGGGAGACAGGCAGTTGGTGATGCTGGGGAGAGGCGGTGGATAATAGGCAATGGGTAACCACAGAGAGAGGCAGTGGTGACAGGCAGAAAATGATGCTGGGGAGAGGCACAGGGCGACTGTCAGTGAGTGATACTGGGAGAGAGAATTGGTTATTAGTATGGGGGGGGTGCACCCATGGAGGGACGGACTTGCGATCGCACAGGGTTGGAGCATGTGCTGAGCTCTGCTTGAGGGAGCACCTCACATGCTCCTCTGACACTGTGGCCACACTGTCTTGAGTGTCAGTATGTAGTCTGTTCCTCCTGGGGCCTGTAGTGAAATAATTGCTGCCGAAAAGTGGGAGAGCACTGGTCCACTCTCTACACTAATCCAACAGTGTACAAGTGGTGCCCTGTTGCACTTGCAGCTGCTAAGTCCCGCTCTCCCTAGCAGGAATCAGTGTCGGACTGGGAAATGCAGGGCCCACCGGAGGAATGCAATGGTAGGGCCCATGCTTAGGGTGTGGCCAGTCTGTAGATGGGGTGTGGCTACCCACCATAAAGGCTTGGCTAACCATGATTATAGAGTGCATGGTCTGGGCCTGAAGCTGCACTGCACGTGGCGTTCCCAGCTCTGTGTGTGACCGGACCGGCCCACAGGACCATTGGCACTTCTGGCATATGGGCAGTCCAGTCCTGGTCTGAGCCCCTTAATTAGTATTTATAGTAAATGCTGCTAGTGCGTGCATGATAATATACCGAATTAATAACAGCAATGCACTGTAGAAAATACACCATAGTCCTGAGCAGCATAAGCAGAGCCGGATTAACGGTGGGGCGGAAGGGGCGGTCGTCCCGGATCCCTCACACAAGTGGGGCCCCCACACACTGTCCTCACAACTGCAAAAAAACATCGGAGTAGGAGTACAGCATGAGTGAAGCTCCTCGGCGGCCGTAGCAGTAAAGGAACAGCTCAGCTGCCGAGGAGGATGGAGAGGAGACAGGTAAATGCTGCACTCCTACTCTGATGTTTTTTTGCAGTTGTGAGGACAGTGCAATGCAATTGAGTATGGAGTTCTCGGTTGCTTTGAAAACTCTTTCTGAGTACACACTGAAGGGTGGGCAACTTAAGTAAAGCAAAGCAGTTTGTGCAAGGGCCTCTTAATTGCTTTTTTTTCCTGCCTGTATTGAAACGGACTGTCTGAAATGCCTATTTGGTTCTGAAATAATCATCAACCATTCTTTGAATGGTGACCGTATCATATGCAGTGACAGTAGATGAGTCAGTAATTGTAGGCAGCTCCTTCAGTCCGGACCAGATGTCAAAACTTGTTCCTGACTGATCTGCATCACCGCCAGCAGATCTCTTAGGATAATTTTAGTTTTTTCCTCACAGCCGCAGTTGTCGGAGAAACTGAAGGAGATGTTGCCGCCTCACGTGCCGCTTGAACTGACATTTTGCTCTCCAGCAGCTCTTTGCATGTCTTCAGATTTGTGTCCATCAGAAAGATACAACGTAGAAATAAAACCTAGGATCAAATATGGTCGCCAAAATATAGTGATCTGATTTCTAGAGATTGACGACCCTTGAATCCTGGCAAAGCCAATGAATGGCTTGATCTACAAGTCCGACATGCTTAGCGTCCTTGCTTCCTTTCAGCTCCTCCTTCCATTTGTCTAGCTTATTTTCTAAGAGTCTAATAAGAGGAATGATCTGACTCAAGCTGGCAGTGTCTGAACTAACTTCACATGTGGCAATTTCGAAAGGTTTGAGAACCTTGCACAACACAGAAATTATTCTCCACTGCGCTTGATTAAAGTGCATTCCCGCTCTTTTCCCTATGTCATAGATCGATGTGTAGCTTTGGATGGCTTATTGCTGATCCATCATCCGCTGGAGCATAGAGAGGGTTGAATTCCACCTTGTTACTACCTTTTGCTTCAGCGGATGGCAGGGCAAGATCAACTGTTCTTGTAAGACCTGCAATTTTCTACATGCACTTGCAGAATGGCGAAAATGACTCGAAATTTTACGTGCCATGGACAGTATCTCCTGCACACCCCTGTCATGTAAAAAAAAAATGAGTACGACTAAGTTATTTGTGTGAGCAAAACAGGGGACGTGTTGGAATTCGCTCAGCTGTAATGCTCTCACAATATTGGTGGCATTGTCAGATATCACAAATCCCAAGGAGGGTCCAAGTGGGATAAGCCATTGTGCAATGATTTCCCTGAGTTTTTCTAAGAGGCTGTCAGCGGTATGCCTCTTTGTCAAACCGGTGATACACAAAGTAGCCTGCCTCTGAATGAACTGACATTTGTGAGATGCTGGTGCTGCTGAAGGCACTACATCTACCCAGTGGGCAGTCACAATCATGTAGTCTTTAGTTTGCCCTGTTCCACTTGTCCACATATCCGTGGTTAAGAGGACAGTGGGTGCAACGACATTTCTGTGGACACTAATAACACTTTTTTTAAAGTCCTTGTACAGGTTGGGAATTGCTTGTCTAGTAAAGTGGAATCTAGATGGGATTTGGTACCGGGGACACAGTACCTCAATCCATTGTCTAAAACTCACTGCATTAATGGCGAATACTGGACGCACGTCTAATAGCAGATTAGTTGTTATGGCATCAGTAATCTGCTGTGCAACAGGGTGACTGCTGTAATACTTGCTCCCCCTTGCAAAGGATCACTAACAGTCAACTGGTTTGTTAAACTACTGCACGTAGTCTTCCTGGTACCCTTCTGGACAGTAGCAGCAGCAGGCACAGCACTCAAGGATGCTTCTGAGGAAGCCTGGATAGGAGACGGGTCAGTCACGCTTATGCAATTAGATGCAGGTCTACTTCCAATCATGACTGAGGATGTTGATGATGAAGGTGTTGGTAGTGGAGATTGCCGGCCCTTGAATCTAACAGAGAGAAGGTGAAGCTGGACTGGCTGTAACTTTTTTTTTAGCCAAAGTTTCTGAATTTGTCAACTTTTGATGAATGCGCTGTAATTGACATAACAGGGAGGATGTTTCTAGGTGGTTGAGGTCCTTACCTGTACTTACTATGACTTTACAGAGGCAACAGATGGCTTGACACTTAGAGATGGATTTTTTGTCTTTTGCCCAGGCATGACAATGGGCTTTTTTATATCATGGGTAACAACTGTTTCCACTAGTGCCTGATTTACACAAACAACTTCCTCATAAACATACACATCATCAACATCCTTATTAGCGCCAGCTACACAAATATACTCCTCATCCTGGTGAACACATGGTGATGTCAGCATGTTGAGTTGTGCTGCTCATCTCCACATTTGCAGAGGGCACACAAATGGTGGAAGGAACCTCCTCTTTGAGCACAGTATTGGAAAGGTCAGGCTCACACATGGCACCTGCAGACACCAATTTAACCAACAGTGTCGCACAATATGTGTATGAGAAATAATGTTATGCTGCGGTCTGACGCTCAGTGTCACAGTACTT
This sequence comes from Pseudophryne corroboree, assembly GCF_028390025.1. Taxonomy (NCBI): domain Eukaryota; kingdom Metazoa; phylum Chordata; class Amphibia; order Anura; family Myobatrachidae; genus Pseudophryne; species Pseudophryne corroboree. Next base: position 203,336,688 of record NC_086453.1, on the reverse strand, counting down.
ATCAAATTTTATAGTACACTGGGGTACAGCACAAACACAAATATATATATTTTTTAGAATTATATTTTAAGCATTTTAGCTTTTATTATTTTAATTTTACACTGAGGCAGAGCTCCTGGATGGACGGACAGAACACCCCTAGGTAGATAGAGCACCCCTTAAAAGATACACCAGACGACAGACTGAGCACCCCATGACTTATACCAATAGCACACACCAGCCCCTGTAGGTACACACAGTATACTGGGTTTTAACACTGTGGCAGAGCCCCTGGATGTATATGGATTATGGAAAAATCACCCCGTGTCAGATACACCATTAGATGACAGACAAAGCACCCCTGGACTGATACACCAGCTCTACAGTAGCCACCAGCCCCACAACCCAGCACTGAGATGGACACGTCCGTTCAGTGCACTTTCCATAGCCAGAGTGAAAATGGCGCAGATCACCCGGACATATATAGAATCCAAAACCCTGCATGAATCAGACAGCATTTTGGTATTTGTGTCTGGCGGGAAACACTGAGCCAGAGTCGGATCTGGACTCGGATCGGGAAGTTCGGGTAGCTCCAGTTCTCGGAGATCCGAACCCGCTTATCTCTAACTGTATTTCAATAAATTATGTGTAAAAATTTATGAATGTACAGTATGTGTATGTGAGAGGCTCCAGTAATCCTTCCCAATCAACCACTGTCCCTCTCTGACGCCCATTGGCTCCCTTTGCCTCTTCTCATCACCCACTGCCTCTTCTCATGGGGCAGATGAGGGGGCCATAAGCATACATTCTAAAATAAATAAAACATTCTCCTAAACGATAGGCTGGAGGGAAGGGGGGGGGAGACATGTCTTGGTGCTCCCCCACCCCATGATTCCACCTGTGCATAGGATCTACCTATGGCATCTCAAGGAATGGAGAAGGAACCCAGAGGCTCAAGGTTGTCATGCAGCCGCCGCAGCCGCCGTACTTACCTCTCCGGGGGCGCTGGGTCTCCGGGCGGCCATCCCCGCTGGCGGTCTCCGGCTCCCGGCGCTCCGTCCAGCGCTCATAGTGTGGACGCCGCGGGTACGCCCGGCGTTCACTGATGGTGCGGGTGATGTCATCAAGCGCTTCCCCAATCAGACGCTGGCGGGAAGATCAAATTCAGACGCAGGGCAGAGCTCCGGCGCCTGAGTATCATCTATTCTGCTACAGAAGTTGTGATCTCCAGAGCTCCCGTATCCCTGTGGTTTCCAGCCTTCCCAGACGGACCTCAGTGCCTCCAAGCACTTCAGTGTCTCCAAGCACATCAGTGCCTACAAGCACTTCAGTGTCTCCAAGCACCTCAGTGCCTCCAAGCACTTCAGTGTCTCCAAGCACCCCAGTGCCTCCAAGCACTTCAGCGCCTCCAAGCACCTCAGTGCCTCCAAGCACTACAGCGCCTCCAAGCACCTCAGTGCCTCCAAGCACTTCAGTGCCTACAAGCACCTCAGTGCCTCCAAGCACCTCAGTGCCTCCAAGCGCTTCAGCGCCTACAAGCACATCAGTGCCTCCAAGCACCCAGTGCTCTCAAGCGCAGTTTGTGCCTCCAGCATCCGGTACTCTTCACTGATTCATCAGCGCCTTTTCAAGCTTCTGAGGTCTCAGCTCCTCGACTAATCCGGATTTTCCATTCTAGACACCCTACGAAACCAGGAAAGTGTCCAGGGGCCACTCCTAGAGGAGGGGGTACTGTCATGCAGCCGCCGCGGCCGCCGTACTTACCTCTCCGGGGCGCTGGGTCTCCGGGCGGCCATCCTCGCTGGCGGTCTCCAGCGCTCCGTCCAGCGCTCATAGTGTGGACGTCGCGGGTACGCCCGGCGTTCACTGAAGGTGCAGGTGACGTCATCAAGCGCTTCCCCAATCAGATGCTGGCGGGAAGTTCAAATTCAGACGCCGGGCAGAGCTCCGGCGCCTGAGTATCATCTATTCTGCTACAGAAGTTGTGATCTCCAGAGCTCCCGTATCCCTGTGGTTTCCAGCCTTCCCAGACGGACCTCAGTGCCTCCAAGCACTTCAGTGCCTCCAAGCACTTCAGTGTCTCCAAGCACCTCAGTGCCTCCAAGCACTTCAGTGTCTCCAAGCACCCCAGTGCCTCCAAGCACTTCAGCGCCTACAAGCACCTCAGTGCCTCCAAGCACTTCAGCGCCTACAAGCACCTCAGTGCCTCCAAGCACTTCAGCGCCTACAAGCACCTCAGTGCCTCCAAGCGCTTCAGCGCCTACAAGCACTTCAGTGCCTCCAAGCGCCTCAGTGCCTCCAAGCGCTTCAGCGCCTACAAACACCTCAGTGCCTCCAAGCACCCAGTGCTCTCAAGCGCAGTTTGTGCCTCCAGCATCCGGTACTCTTCACTGATTCATCAGCGCCTTTTCAAGTTCTGTCTTTCAGGAGACCTCCAGCGTCCACACGTGCCTTCTGTCTGCCGACCAAATCCTGCATGAGGTAAACCTACATTCGGCCATCTCTGCTGCGGCCCAGTTGCGCTTCCTCTTCCCGGTCACCGGAAGAAACCCCGAGTCCACAACACTCCCAAACCAGGTCAGTGATAGTATACTCAGGCCTCATGGACCCGGAGGATCGGAACACGGACTCAAGTGCCATCCAGAATTTGGCTTCCCGCGTGCAAAGTCAGGAAGCAGCACAGGGCCAAGTGATGCAGTATCTCCAGGAGTTGTCCGGTCGTTTGGATCAGATTCAAGCATCCTTAGCTTCTGTAATTCTGGCCCCAGTTCCCGTAGCCGCACCAGTTGCCGCTCCCAGCAATGTTCAATCATCGGCTGGTATCAGTCCGCGCCTTCAACTCCCTACTCCTTCCCGTTATAATGGGAATCCAAAAAATTGTCGAGGTTTCTTAAACCAATGCGAAGTTCATTTTGAGCTACTCGCACATAATTTTCCCACAGACCGGTCCAAGGTGGCATATATTATTTCTTTGCTTGAAGGATCTGCATTGGATTGGGTGTCTCCACTATGGGAACAATCTGATTCATTGGTTTCCAATTACACTGAATTCATCACATCTTTCCGAAGAATTTTCGACGAGCCCGGCAGGATGACCACGGCCTCTTCTGACTTGCTACGCATCCGTCAGGGCTCCCAATCCATGGGCCAGTACGTGGTTCATTTTCAGACTATTGCTTCTGAACTTCACTGGAATAATGACGCACTGAGAGCTGCTTTCTGGAACGGCCTCTCTGATCGCCTGAAGGATGAGTTGGTCACTAGGGAACTCCCGGATTCGTTGGAGGAACTGACTTCTCTCTGTGTCAAGGTGGATCTCCGGATGCAGGAACGTGGAGGTGAACGTAGTCGATCGGAGCGTTCCAGGTTCCGGCTTCCTCCCTCTAGGCAAGCAGTGGTACCAAGTCCGGACGAACCCATGCAGATTAACCGGTCCCGATTGTCTCCGGAAGAACGACAGCGTCGTCGTGAGGGCAAACTTTGTCTGTACTGCGGGGCCGCAGATCACTTCATAAAATTCTCCAAATCCCGTCCGGGAAACGGGCAGGCCTAGCTTGTTCCGGAGGAGTCAAGTTGGGGGTCACGACTAAATCTTCTCTGACTCTGGATTGTTTGCTTCCTGTGTCTTTAATCACCAAGTCAGTCTCCAAGTCTTGTGAGGCCCTGTTGGATTCCGGAGCTGCGGGGAACTTCGTTTCTTCTTCCTGTGTCCAAAGCATGGATTTAAAGGTACGGCCTATCGAGCGGCCTATTTCGTTGACGGCTATCTTGGTGATTCCGGAAATGCATCATGATCTGGTCCTCGGTATGCCTTGGCTCAAAATTCATAATCCCCACATTGATTGGAAGTCTTCTCAAATTCTGTCTTGGAGTTCTTTTTGTCACGCTGTCTCACTCCCGTCTGTCCGCTCCGTGTCTCTTCTAAGTCGGATGAAGAGCATATTCCGGAGGCGTATCAAGGGTTCAAGGATGTGTTTTTGGAACAGGCGGCTGACCAGTTACCACCCCATAGGTCTTGGGACTGCCCCATTGACCTTATCCCAGGGAAGATGCCGCCCCGTGGCCGCACATATCAACTATCACTTCCTGAGACTCAAGCTATGTCGAACTATATTAAGTCCAATCTGCTCAAGGGATTCATTTGCCCCTCTATCTCCCCGGCTGGAGCGGGCTTCTTTTTCGTGAAGAAGAAGGACGGGGGGTTGAGACCATGTATCGACTACAGCGGCTTAAACGATATCACCATCAAGAATAAATACCCCTTGCCACTAATCATAGAGTTATTTGATAGGGTTCGTGGCGCCCGCGTTTTCTCCAAGCTCGATTTGAGGGGTGCCTATAATCTTATACGCATCCGAGAAGGGGCTGAATGGAAGACCGCCTTCAATACCAGGGATGGGCATTATGAATATCTGGTGATGCCGTTTGGCCTTAGTAATGCCCCTGCCGTCTTCCAGGGATTCGTCAACGAAATCTTCCGAGACATGTTATATCGAAGTGTTGTGGTATATTTAGACGACATACTGATTTTTTCCAAAGATCTTGCTGAACACAGGACACAGGTCAAAGAGGTGCTCCACCGTTTAGGAAAGAATCATCTCTATGCTAAGATCTCCAAATGTACCTTCGAAGTAACATCAATTCCGTTCCTCGGTTATATAATCTCGGGGACGGAGCTTCACATGGATCCGGAGAAACTGTCTGCCATTCGTGACTGGACTCAGCCCCTCTCTTTGAAAGCAATGCAAAGATTCCTGGGCTTTGCGAATTATTACAGGAAATTCATTAGGGGTTTCTCTACTATAGTTGCACCCATTACCGCCTTGACCAGAAAGGGCTCCAACCCGGGTTTGTGGTCTCCCGAAGCCATGGAAGCTTTCACTTACTTGAAATCAGCTTTTATGTTAGCCCCGGTACTTCAACAACCAAATTTCGAAGAACCTTTTTTCCTGGAAGTTGATGCATCCTCGGTCGGAGTCGGAGCCGTTCTCTCCCAGTACTCCTCGGATGAGAAATTGCATCCGTGTGGCTTCCACTCTCGAAAGTTCTCTCCGGCCGAACGGAATTATACTATTGGTGATCAAGAACTCTTGGCAATAAAATCCGCTTTGGAGGAGTGGAGGTATCTTTTAGAAGGGGCCAAACATGTGATTACTATTTACACCGATCACAAAAATTTGTTGTACATTAAAACCGCACTGTGGTGGTCATTCCGAGTTGTTCGCTCGGTAATTTTCTTCGCATCGCATCGATTTTCCGCTAATTGCGCATGCGCAATGTTCGCACTGCGACTGCGCCAAGTAAATTTGCTAAGAAGTTTGCTATTTTATTCACGGCATTACGAGGTTTTTTCTTCGTTCTGGTGATCGTAATGTGATTGACAGGAAGTGGGTGTTTCTGGGCGGAAACTGTCCGTTTTATGGGAGTGTGTGAAAAAACGCTGCCGTTTCTGGGAAAAACTCGGGAGTGGCTGGAGAAACGGGGGAGTGCCTGGGCGAACGCTGGGTGTGTTTGTGACGTCAAACCAGGAACGAAACTGACTGAACTGATCGTAGTGGCAGAGTAAGTCCCGAGCTACTCAGAAACTGCAAAGAAATTTCTATTCGCAATTTTGAGAATCTTTCGTTCGCAATTTTGCTAAGCTAAGATTCACTCCCAGTAGGCGGCGGCTTAGCATGTGCAATGCTGCTAAAAGCAGCTTGCGAGCGAACAACTCGGAATGAGGGCCAGTGTTTGAATCCTCGTCAAGCTAGATGGGCTCTTTTCTTCACTCGATTTTCTTTTGTTATCAAGTACCGGGCTGGGACTTTCAATACTAAAGCTGATGCGCTCTCTCGTTCACAAACTCCCACAGATTAAGAGGATTCTTTTGAACGGAGTTTCATTCTGAATCCAATTTCTGTTTCCGCTGCTTCCACTACTCTGGGTCCTCCCCCTGGGAGAATGTCTGTACCAACTAAATTCCAGCCGAAAATACTGCAGTGGGCCCATATCTCCAAGTTCTCTGGTCATTCCGGCGTCCAGAAGATGCTCAAGTTTCTGCAAAGATCTTACTGGTGGGACACCATGAGGAAGGATGTACAGGATTACGTTAATTCTTGTCCACAGTGTACGCAGCATAAATCTCCTCGTCTACCTCCTGCCGGGTTGCTTCGCCCTCTGTCCATTCCTATGAAACCCTGGACTCATATTTCCATGGACTTCATTACCGAGTTGCCCTGTTCCAAGGGTTACAATACCATCTGGGTGATTGTCGACCAATTTTCAAAGATGGCGCACTTCGTTCCATTGACAGGTCTGCCGACAGCTCCCAAATTGGCTTTATTGTTCATCCGGGAACACTTTCGGTTGCATGGTTTACCTCAATAAATAGTCTCTGATCGAGGGGTACAGTTCACCGCAAGGTTTTGAAGAGCCCTCTGCTCAGCCTTACAAATTACACTTACATTTTCGTCTGCCTATCATCCCCAAACGAATGGACAAACGGAACGAGTCAACCAAGATCTAGAGACTTTCCTCCGCCTTTATCTCTCCCCTTCACAGGACAACTGGGTGGAGTTGTTACCTTGGGCGGAGTTTGCCCATAACCATTCATTTCATTCTTCCACTGGCGAGTCTCCGTTCTTCATCAACTATGGGTTCCACCCACGAGTTCCGGAATTACCAATTCTTCCGACAGAAGAGGTACCAGCTGTGACTTCCACTCTACTATACTTCAGACAAATTTGGAGTAAGATTCATGCTAGTCTTAAAAAGGTTTCTGTCTGATACAAGTTCTTCGCGGATAAGAAACGGCGAGCCGCTCCTCAATACAAGGTTGGTGATAGGGTATGGTTTTCCACACGCAATCTCCGGTTAAAGGTGCCCACTATAAAGTTTGCTCCAAGATTCATCGGTCCTTATCCTGTGCTACAAGTCCTGAATCCTGTGGTCTGTAAGTTGGGTTTACCTTCTCACCTATGTATACCAAATGCCTTCCATGTTTCTCTTCTTCATCCTCTCGTCCTTAATCGTTTTCATTCAAAGTCTTCTAGCCCCACCTCAGTAGAAACTGAAACTGGAACAGACTTTGAGATCAAAACTATTCTGGACTCTCGTTACCATCACAAGAATCTGCAATATCTGGAGGAATGGAAAGGTTATGGTCCTGAGGAGAGAAGTTGGATAAAAGCTTCTGAGGTCTCAGCTCCTCGACTAATCCGGATTTTCCATTCTAGACACCCTACGAAACCAGGAAAGTGTCCAGGGGCCACTCCTAGAGGAGGGGATACTGTCATGCAGCCGCCGCGGCCGCCGTACTTACCTCTCCGGGGGCGCTGGGTCTCCGGGCGGCCATCCTCGCTGGCGGTCTCCGGCTCCCGGCGCTCCGTCCACGCTCATAGTGTGGACGTCGCGGGTACGCCCGGCGTTCACTGAAGGTGCGGGTGACGTCATCAAGCGCTTCCCCAATCAGACGCTGGCGGGAAGTTCAAATTCAGATGCCGGGCAGAGCTCCGGCACCTGAGTATCATCTATTCTGCTACAGAAGTTGTGATCTCCAGAGCTCCCGTATCCCTGTGGTTTCCAGCCTTCCCAGACGGACCTCAGTGCCTCCAAGCACTTCAGTGCCTCCAAGCACTTCAGTGTCTCCAAGCACATCAGTGCCTCCAAGCACTTCAGTGTCTCCATGCACCCCAGTGCCTCCAAGCACTTCAGCGCCTCCAAGCACCTCAGTGCCTCCAAGCACTTCAGCGCCTCCAAGCACCTCCGTGCCTCCAAGCACTTCAGCGCCTCCAAGCACCTCAGTGCCTCCAAGCACTTCAGCGCCTCCAAGCACCTCCGTGCCTCCAAGCACTTCAGCGCCTCCAAGCACCTCAGTGCCTCCAAGCACTTCAGCGCCTACAAGCACCTCAGTCCTCCAAGCACTTCAGCGCCTACAAGCACCTCAGTGCCTCCAAGCACCTCAGTGCCTCCAAGCGCTTCAGCGCCTACAAGCACCTCAGTGCCTCCAAGCACCTCAGTGCCTCCAAGCACCCAGTGCTCTCAAGCGCAGTTTGTGCCTCCAGCATCCGGTACTCTTCACTGATTCATCAGCGCCTTTTCAAGTTCTGTCTTTCAGGAGACCTCCAGCGTCCACACGTGCCTCCTGTCTGCCGACCAAATCCTGCATGAGGAAAACCTACATTCGGCCATCTCTGCTGCGGCCCAGTTGCGGTTCCTCTTCCCGGTCACCGGAAGAAACCTTGAGTCCACAACACTCCCAAACCAGGTCAGTGATAAAGGTATTGATAAAGCTAAATATTTATCTTATATAAAACCCTTTAAGAGGTCTAAGAACACTGTACGCTATTTACGTATGAAGTACCGTAAGGGTACGCACGTTGCGTAACGATCGCTTAGCCGTAGTCGAGACGCTCAAGCGTCACGTTCGCTCACGGCCAAGAGATCACAGGCAGGCACGCTATTGGCTGCCGACTAACGTAATGATTCGCTATAGCGTAGCGGACGCTCGGGACCACGAGGAGATCACCAGCGGCGCAGACGCTCACAATGTTAAACCTTTATATCTAAACCATAGACAGTGTATTATGCAGCAAAACCTTAGTGTAGTGATAGGGTGTAAATGCAACACAGTATATCCTTATTAACTCAAAAGCTGTTCGAGCGTCACCGACGCTCTGAGAATACTTAACACTATAAGAAATACACAGATACCGTGCTTAGGGTCCAACGCCTTATATATATATTATGAATGTTATACTTGCAAAAGAATTAATACAATACAAGTCATACACTACAATATAACATAGACTAACTAACCAGATAACTACACAGGAAATACAATACAATACAATTACGTTTTAAGGGAAAATAAGAGAGAAAGAGGAGAAGAGAGAGAGAGAGAGATATGGCTCACAATAACAATAAGTACAATATGATTGCAGCGAAGCTTACACATGTGAGGAACAATCGCTGTGCAGTTAGTCAATGCTGAATACCGCATGGGATGGAAGCTAGACTCCATTTTGAGAAAGCCCCCATGATTCCAAAGACTGCACCACATGGTTGAAAGGGGGAGGGGAAAATACCCGGCAGCAGCCATTTTAGATTTGCAGGTCCAAACACATGGCACTCTCTGCTACACCACAATCACATAGCAGAAGACACAAGACTCCATTTTATTCCAAAATGTCCAAGCCTCAGAACAATGCATATGTTCTGATTTTACAATTCCAAACCATCTAAATCACCTTTCACAATTTCAATCCAACTTCCTAGAACCATCTTATTCAATTTCACATTCCAAACAACTTCAGTATCTCAATAACCAGAGCATATGAGCTATCACAAGACCAGACCACCAGGTACCCACAAGTATCAGCCTGCCACTGCTACAAGCACATATTCAAAAGTACTGCATGGTCTTATTCATGATTAACAAGATATATTATAACAAACCAGCACAATCTATTTTAAATCACCATAGGCAAACAAATACCACAAATACTATGCTACAGATTGTCTACTGTTCCAATTCATCACAGACTTCACAGAGTATCAACACAAACACATATTTTAAAACTATTCTATGCCAATCAGCCATGAGATATTGAGATTATGATACTTAGCCTTTTGTAAGGAGCCTGGTGATGATCCAGCCATGCTTGCTGTGTGTAAGGTAGCTGTGTGAGTGAGTTACAGTATATCTGTCCTCAGAGGCCCCCACAACTGACCCCGACCCCCCCCCCCCCCCCCAGACAGGAACTATTCTCCTGTGTGTCTGTTCCTGGGGGAGGGGTCTCTCTCTCTCCTTTATGATTGAGTCACTATTCTCTTTGTATATGCTGATCAGGTTCAGCCCTGAAAACTTTCTAACAAAGTGATCTTAGCTTTTATACATATAATCATATCTATCCGCTGCAATATCCCACAACTTCACAACAGGCATCAAACTAACCCACACATCAATCTGCTTGCTTCAATACCAAACATGACGGGCGCATCTGGTTCTGTTCAAATAATACACATTCATGACATCAATTCATCAGCCAATTCTAAATCTCCATGATGTCTGGTGCCCGACATTATTATAACCATGTACTGTATGAAACAAGCGCCGAATCCATCTCCGTGCCATGTCCGAGCAAATGTGTGTGTTACTATATATTGCTGTGCTCGCTGCGCATATTTGCAAGTATAGCGACTTAAATGTGTGCAGTTTGTATGTTCTCTCTATGTAATATTTTTGACTTTGACAGTCCACCCTTTGGCAGTCACCAATAACTGCCACTTCCTAAAACATTTCAAAAAGAGAAAAATACATGTCATATGTAAATACATTTCTATGATTGGGTAAGGGAGGAGAGAAGAAGGTGGGAAAAGGGTATGACCTAGTGAGATAGCGGAAGCATGTGTGTATGAATCCATGTTTGGGGGGGTCGTGTATCATCGTGCCGTACGTGTTGTACATCAAGCTTCGAGGTATTGCGAAGTATACATTTGAATTCCTTCTTATCCCGTGGTACGGGTCTGTGGATGGGCTGTCAAACTTTACCGAGCTCTTTTCGGCTGTGGTTGTAACAAAATGGAGAGCACATTTTAGTTGATGATACATGAATGGGGGAATATGTGATTGCTGATATCTGTGCCTGTATTCCCTATCGACTATGTGTGTAATTACCTGAAGGTTGTAGAGATGAAGAAAAGACATAATTACGGTAAATGCAGTGGTATTCTATGTCAGGTTAATGTACATTTGTCGGTTGAGGTCTTGTTCGGTGTCTGTTGAATGCAGTCTTCTTTGTGCTTTTGCCAAAAGGCGTGTGGGCAAAAAGCTTTGTCAATGTCCATAGATTTACAAAAGTGTTGGGCTAGCGTAATTTTAAAATTTCTAGGGAAACTGGGGATCTATGGCAAAGTTCATCAAATATCTGTGTATAAGGTTGTCAAAACTTCTTCTTTAATCCATCAGTTGTCTTTATACAGGATCATCAAATTCCTCGTCCAAGTGGGTCTTTTTACCTTGGGGAAAACGGAAAAACAGGTGAAAGAAACGGACCGTAGAAATCGCATTTTCATCACATCATTGTTTCTACATTTGGGTCATAAATCAAATCCATTGGAATTACAATTTCCTCACTCCTTAAACTCATCACCCTGGTACTTCGTTTACACTTCGTTAAAGCCTGACCGCATCTAAATATCAAGCCAATCGTTATGATAACACCTAAGATACATAGGAGAAACTTCCCAACATCCATTATGACTCCTTGAGCCCATTCTCCTAAACCAGAGAACCAATTTCGCGGATTCAACCATGACACCCAACCAGTCAGCTCATTACCTACAGCAGCAAGAGTGAGATTGTGTCTCCTGCGAAATTCCCACTTCAGTTGGAGAATATCGTCCATCTTTTGGTCTATGACCTCGACCGGGTCCTCGGTACTATTTGTAATATATGTGCAACATTTCACGCCGTACTGCGTTGCCAGTGTGACACAATATCCACCTGTTACTGCCGTGAGATAATTGAGAATCATTCTATGCTGAACCAGTTCTGTTTTATAAGCTTGAAGTTCTCTTCCAGTATACCTAAATGTGTCATCATACATTTCTGTGATATTATCTAACAAATTTGCTAGCGCAGATATGTATTTATAATTCAACACTCCTCTAGCGGTGCGAGTGATATCTAACGCGATTAGAAACTGAATCCCGGTGGATTCATGGATCATGTCAGAGGCCGGATGCTCTGTTCTTTCTATCAGGTGCCGTTTAACTACGTGCTCGTAATGGGTGTGAGTATAAGGAGCTTGGGCAACACGGTGTATATCTTTCATTTTGGCATGTGATACAGTCATTACTTCTGGCAGTACTTTTCCAATATAACACAATCCTTCAGAGTTTGGGGCAAGCCACTTATACGCCTTCCTCCCGCATATGAAATATGCATCATCGGGGAGAACATATGGGACATAGTAGGACATAACCATATTACACATCCTCCATGTGAAATCTCCTACCCCTAATTCTCCCATCTGTTTAGTACACGTATCAGTTTGTACGATATGTGCGCAGTATCCTGGTGATACCTCTCCTACTTTCGTAATCCTACTTCCTAGGGTATACCTATATCGGAAAGATTTTTCTCTACTGGCTATGTGGCGTATAAGTTCTGTATCTGTTGGCATTCTATCTGCTCTATATGAAAAGGTCATGGTTTGGTTACTCCATGACACTTCCCAATTTCCCGGCTTTCGGGGGTTGGAGATGTTAAAACATATTAGGGACCTATCCACATGATATTGGTGGAGCTTCAAACTAGGAGGACTGGAGATATTAAACCTCCTGTCCACCGGTCTCCCACCCTTTAGCTCAAGCACCTCCCCTATCGTTAAAGGAAATGGTACTAGTCCTGATTTGCTATGACCTTGAGGTACTTGAGAGCATACCCAACAATCTGTTTGATTTAACACTCACTACCCACTAAGGAGTGATAGTCACTCAATGGATGCCGGTCCATGTGGATATTAAAACTGGATTGGCATTTCTTAATGCACCCATCCTCAACTACGTTGTCACAGAGCCTACAGATACAGTTTTCTTCAGCTAACAATCCAAAAAAAAAATGTTTACAAATAACATGGCTGTTAGATTGTTTCCGGTACTCGCCTTTGTTCGGTGCTTGTGTTGCTATTGGAAATTTACACCTCCGTCTTAGTCATTGGAACCTTTCTGGTGTCAAAACTTCTTTCTCGACCTCACTGGTACTCTCACCGAAACAGACTGCTCTGGTCAACATCAGGGTCAACAGGAAAATCCATATCACAGTCTCTTGTGGCAAGTCCATCTTACAGGAGGAGAAAAGAAGAAATTTGTAATGGGGTACAGAAAAACAGTTTGAGGGGGAGAGAAACTTGTTACGATAATTAAGTTCTCTAGTCTTGTTGTTCTTCTTTTTCTGCTGTCATCTCAAAGGTGCTGTCTCTCAGTCTTCCAAACGAACATTCCGGTGATGCAATAGTTCTTCCAAACCAGCGATCTTTCTGTAAGGAGCAAAAATCTTGCATTACCATTTGTCTAGCTGATGTATGACATACCATCTTTAAACCATGAAAACATGAGTGAGAAGAGAGGAAAATAAAAAAAACAAAAGAGAGAGAACAATTCATATGCATATATATATTACATAAATCAACAATAACCAGCAATAGGAAAAGAGAAAAAAACATTTTTTCGAACATTTTTTTTTTTTTTAACATTGTCAGATCATCAGGCTGTCATATCTACATGTCCAATGGTTTCCTTGCGCAGTCCCTCCCCACCAGCACCTGCATTACTCCACTGTCTGTATCTGGCCAGGATACATTGATGCGGATAGGTCATGCTGGGGTTTGGTAGACTTCTGCAAAGACCAAGCGGATATTCAATGTTTGAGTCCTTACTAATAATCGTCAGAGATGGGGAGAGAGAGAGAAAAAAAAACATTTTTCACAAATACATTTACAACGTTTCACCTTGTCATTCCTGTGTCTTCAGTGAATGACCTCCCAATTTATTAACCGTTACCTCAGGCTTACCATCAGTCCTAATGATCACCTTTCCTGACTACTTATCATGGGTGTGGCCCAAAATTCTTCCTATAAGATCCCTGATTATAATTGTGTGTGTTATAATTTTGCTCATTTCTTGGTCTAGGGGGTCTGACTTTATGTGGGTTATTACAGTTGCTGGCATAATGCCCTTCTCTTCTACAATGATAACAAATCCTTGGCTTTCTCCATGTGCTAGGGGCCTGGGGTTCCGGTCGACTTGATGCCTCCTCTAGTGCTTGGATGCTCAGTACCATCAACCGCTCTCCCTGTGCTTCCCTGGTTCTTTGGATATTTTGGTCATGCTCGATAGCGGACTCTCTTAATGCAGCCACCGAGATACCTCTCCAATGAGGTATAGAGGTTTGTACCCTAATTTTTAGTGTGTCTTTTAAGCTGTCCATTAATACAGACACAACTACCTCTCTGTGGTGTACGTTAGTTTCAATGTCATCTATACCAGTGTACCTAGCCATATCCTGCAGAGCCCGGTGAAAATACTCTGATGCGGATTCACCTTCTTTTTGTTTTATTGTAAAGATTTTATTCCACTTTACTACTGTAGGAAAATATACTCCTAACTGTAGATTGATTCTTTTTACATTATCTTGGTTATACTTGTCTGTTAGTGGTACTTCCTCATCTAGCTTACAATCAGCGATAAATTTCAATGAATCAACATCGGGGGGTAAACATGCCCTCAAAACTGTCCTCCAATCTTTGTTATTTGGCTCTGCAGTGTTTCCTAGCACTCTAATGTATTTTTGACAAGCAACTAAGTCTTTCCTGGGATCAGGAAATTCAGACAGAATTGTTCTTAATTCTGTTCGGGAAAAGGGGCAGTACATGGCGATGTTCCTGACAGGAGTGACTCCTGAAGAGTCAGTTTTCCCATTTGGTACTGCAATTACCTTGACAGGATTAAGTCCAGTAACGTCATTCTGAATTGATTCCACGATATGAGGTACATTTGTTTGTGCGTGATGTATAATATCATACGTACCTGTGGACACGACCTCACCTGACCCTCCGTTAGGGGGTTTGATTACAGTCTTTACCGATTTGGTCGCGTCCACCTGGATGTCTTGTGTGATGGCTGCTGGAAAAGGCTCCGACATTGTGCTGGGCTCACTTTCTTGTTGGTGTTCCTGAGGAAAGTTTAACAAGGGGTGCGACTTGCATGGGTTAATAGTTGTACATTTAACACTTTAATTTTTATAAACCTTATTACGTTTGTTACATTCATTCTTAATATAGTTACTAAGTGCACTTTTATCGCACCCCATCGTGCCTTTCTCCGCAACCATAATCCTCTCCATTGCCATGTCTCTCCTCTCAGGATGAAAGTTAGGTATGTAAGTTACATTTCTTTGCATGTCACTTTCCTGTAGCCATATCTGTAAACAATCATTATGTTTAACTCGTTGTTTCCAGGATTTTATGAGACAGATCCTTCGCCTTAAATTATGCAATACCTCTAAGTCAAAACTACCTATCCCGGGAAATGGTGCCTTATCCCCCGCAGTCATTCGTGTCCATTCATCACAAAAGGTCTCAGTGTGGGGACCATACCTCCTCCACATTACTAACCGAGCAGACCCTCGGGGTCTGCAAGCCTCTGCAGTCTGAACCCTGACTGCTGAACGTCCCTGTGTTGTGCACTTGGCTTCCATTGTGGACCTTTTTTAACACAGAAAAACTACCTAAAATGCACCAAACACAGAAGTCTACGGTGGAAATCCTTAAAGCTCTTCCACTGAACTCCTTCTGCTCCGAGTACAACGAATCCGCCCCTTTTAGAAGACACGTGTAACCGTTACAGGCCCTATCTCTAGAGATTTTCCTGAGAGACCAGTGAAAATTCCCTTCTTTACACAAATCACGCTTGCATGTGCTCCCTACAACACGTATGAGGGCAAGATTTACGCATGGATATACTACCTCATATCACGTTGCGTTATTGGTCACACATACAACCGTGCGGTCCAATCGTACCACTTATAGACACTTGTTGCCCATAAATGGTAGGATCATTGGAGTCTCCCTACTGTGCTCCAAAACAGCCAGAGCGTAATACAACGAAAACTTTATCACACTCTGTTGCACGTTTTCACTCAGACCGTGCTCATCACGTTCCACCAAAGATCACCCAGATCACTCAGTTCACAAAGCGGGATTCAATACACTCATACCGTTTTCAACCCACTATCATTCTTATAGTTTTCTGATCAGAAAAATCATTTCCCGTAGTCTGATAGCTGTCCCCAGAGGCATTACAGTAAAGTAAGGTATTTAAACTAAGTTTTGGAAAAACTGAAATCAATTTGTGCTATTATCACGTGGCTATGCTATACCGCCCCCACTAAAACAATGCTATTGTGCGATTTGAGTTTCGGTGGGCGTACCCAGACGCTCCGTTGCGTAATATACGCTGCGTGCGTCGGCCTTTGTGTTGCGTTCGCGAGTCTCAGCCTTTTGTTAGAGACACGTGTACGCTGGCCATACAAAAATACAATTAGCACGTTTATCAATGTAGATGATCTTTAACTGTAATCATCTACCAAGCACCACACAGGTCTTTCCTTGTATCTCAGGCGAAGCTGTGCGTGTGTTTTACAAATTACCCCTTAATGTATCGTTTTTACTCTTTAACTACCAATAGCAACAAATCTTTCTCAGCACGTTTATCAATTATACAATGGCAAACAGGAGAGTGATATGAATATACACGAAAAAGAAATGCAGCTATATGCGTGTGTACGCAAAACAGAAATAAAACAGTTTTAAAAGATACTAGTGTGTTGTTCTTACCTCCGGTTCCCGGATTCCTTCAGCACCCTTTACTAAGCGAAGCAGACGCTTATCCCGTCAGCACTGCGAAGAATATGATCTCCCGCCCTTTGCTGATGGATAATGTCTGCTGAAATTACCTAGCAGAGATATGTGAAGGACTGGACGAGCAGCCAATTGATAAAGCTAAATATTTATCTTATATAAAACCCTTTAAGAGGTCTAAGAACACTGTACGCTATTTACGTATGAAGTACCGTAAGGGTACGCATGTTGCGTAACGATCGCTTAGCCGTAGTCGAGACGCTCAAGCGTCACGTTCGCTCACGGCCAAGAGATCACAGGCAGGCACGCTATTGGCTGCCGACTAACGTAATGATTCGCTATAGCGTAGCGGACGCTCGGGACCATGAGGAGATCACCAGCGGCGCAGACGCTCACAATGTTAAACCTTTATATCTAAACCATAGACAGTGTATTATGCAGCAAAACCTTAGTGTAGTGATAGGGTGTAAATGCAACACAGTATATCCTTATTAACTCAAAAGCTGTTCGAGCGTCACCGACGCTCTGAGAATACTTAACACTATAAGAAATACACAGATACCGTGCTTAGGGTCCAACGCCTTATATATATATTATGAATGTTATACTTGCAAAAGAATTAATACAATACAAGTCATACACTACAATATAACATAGACTAACTAACCAGATAACTACACAGGAAATACAATACAATACAATTACGTTTTAAGGGAAAATAAGAGAGAAAGAGGAGAAGAGAGAGAGAGAGAGATATGGCTCACAATAACAATAAGTACAATATGATTGCAGCGAAGCTTACACATGTGAGGAACAATCGCTGTGCAGTTAGTCAATGCTGAATACCGCATGGGATGGAAGCTAGACTCCATTTTGAGAAAGCCCCCATGATTCCAAAGACTGCACCACATGGTTGAAAGGGGGAGGGGAAAATACCCGGCAGCAGCCATTTTAGATTTGCAGGTCCAAACACATGGCACTCTCTGCTACACCACAATCACATAGCAGAAGACACAAGACTCCATTTTATTCCAAAATGTCCAAGCCTCAGAACAATGCATATGTTCTGATTTTACAATTCCAAACCATCTAAATCACCTTTCACAATTTCAATCCAACTTCCTAGAACCATCTTATTCAATTTCACATTCCAAACAACTTCAGTATCTCAATAACCAGAGCATATGAGCTATCACAAGACCAGACCACCAGGTACCCACAAGTATCAGCCTGCCACTGCTACAAGCACATATTCAAAAGTACTGCATGGTCTTATTCATGATTAACAAGATATATTATAACAAACCAGCACAATCTATTTTAAATCACCATAGGCAAACAAATACCACAAATACTATGCTACAGATTGTCTACTGTTCCAATTCATCACAGACTTCACAGAGTATCAACACAAACACATATTTTAAAACTATTCTATGCCAATCAGCCATGAGATATTGAGATTATGATACTTAGCCTTTTGTAAGGAGCCTGGTGATGATCCAGCCATGCTTGCTGTGTGTAAGGTAGCTGTGTGAGTGAGTTACAGTATATCTGTCCTCAGAGGCCCCCACAACTGACCCCGACCCCCCCCCCCCAGACAGGAACTATTCTCCTGTGTGTCTGTTCCTGGGGGAGGGGTCTTTCTCTCTCCTTTATGATTGAGTCACTATTCTCTTTGTATATGCTGATCAGGTTCAGCCCTGAAAACTTTCTAACAAAGTGATCTTAGCTTTTATACATATAATCATATCTATCCGCTGCAATGTCCCACAACTTCACAACAGGCATCAAACTAACCCACACATCAATCTGCTTGCTTCAATACCAAACATGACGGGCGCATCTGGTTCTGTTCAAATAATACACATTCATGACATCAATTCATCAGCCAATTCTAAATCTCCATGATGTCTGGTGCCCGACATTATTATAACCATGTACTGTATGAAACAAGCGCCGAATCCATCTCCGTGCCATGTCCGAGCAAATGCGTGTGTTACTATATATTGCTGTGCTCGCTGCGCGTATTTGCAAGTATAGCGACTTAAATGTGTGCAGTTTGTATGTTCTCTCTATGTAATATTTTTGACCTTGACAGTATTCAAAGCTCTAAACAAACCATTGGTGCATTTTTGCATGAATGTTGGTAGTGGTGCCAAGAGGGGGGGGGGGGGAGCAGGTACTACTTACTCGGGCCCAGGTCTGGAGGGCCCAGATTAATCCCCTTACCTGGCAGCTGCAGCTCTTCTCCTCAGACCAGTACACAGCAGCCCTCAGCCCAGTACATGCTTCTGTGTGCTGGGCTGTAGTGTTGCCAGGGAGGCACTTAAATGCAATTTTTTTCTGTAATTTTTTTTTCTAAGGGTGTATGGCCACACCTCCTGCAGTCAGGCCACACACCCTGAAAAGTACCTGGCCCAGCCAGGCTCTCTACTGCTCTGAATATTGGCTATGATCTTCTAAAACTGAGCTAATGATGCTCTAGTATCATTAAGAATATGACCCGCATTATACAGTACCTGCTATCTGATGGAAGCTGTGAGGGGTAATAATGGAGAAGAGTAAATTCAGGTAAAATCAGTAGAGATATCTTAATAACACAATAAATGACGAAATATACTTCTTTTTAAAAGTCTTGAATTAATTCACAGCACTAAAAACAGGAACTATGCTAACTGCCTCGCCCCAGTTCCTTCAGCAAAGCTGATATATAAAACGGCAAATTCTATGAAACCTATCATGAATAAAATGTGATCTGTATGTAGCATGGTTGGCATAGTGGTTAGCATTACTACCTCACAGCACTGCGACTGTGTGTGGTTCATCACACACTACAATTAACCTTGTGTGTGCGTGACCGTGTGATAGGTAATAAAGGCCGTAACCTGTACTGGGGCAAGGACTAATGTGAATGGCTGAAACATTGTCTGTAAAACACTATGTAAGATGTGTGCACTAGATAAAAGAACTGTTAATAATCTATTAAACATTCTGATAAGCATTTCGGAGTGGTTTGTAGATATGGAATGGAGACGTTGCCTATAGCAACCAATCTGCTATTACTTATCATTTTAGAGAATGTACTTGATAAATGTTAGCTAGAAGCTGATTGGTTGCTATGGGCAACTTCTCCACTTGTCCACTCACTCTTTAGTAGGCTTGATACATCATCTAGCTAAAAGTGATAGGTTGATGCAGGATTTGGTGGCAGAAGGGATAGGATAATAGCAGCAAATGTATAGATGCCATGAACTGACACATTGTATTGGGGCTGCAGTTGGGAGAATGTTTTTGACATGAATTAGTTTTGACAATACCCAAGTCACAGCAATTGAACAGAGATAGCTTGCAGTTAAAATTCCGGCTGTCGGGATCTTAGCGCTTGCCCCGCTGCCGGTAATCTAGTGGACAGGATGCTGCTGTCGGGATATTGACAGCCATCATGTCTGCCTGTAAAATGTATGTAACCCGCTTCAGGATGAGCCTGGACACAGTAAGCAGTGATAAGAGTGCTATAGATCCCCGCAGGGCCTCCTCATTCTATACCATGCAGTTAGATACTATAGTACTTTTTAAATCAATATGACACTTGTATATGGCTTGTGTCAATACAGAGCCGATCCTCTCGGGGAATGGTTGGAACAGACATCTCTCAATGTCAACTCAAGACTTTGGAGAGGAGAGTGAAAACCAATGTTTAGGTTAATTCAAGAGTCTTGCAAGCTGCTAATATTATAATTTGTGGGGGCAGCCAGGTCTTCATAATCTGTGCCACAACTAGCCTACACAACCATGAGATCTCATAGTTTTTGTTTTATCCAATTTATGTTTAATAAGAACCAACAAGGAAGAAATTGACAATTCAGCAAGTCACAGATACCATTAATCAGTAGACCAAAGAAAACGTTATAGGGTATCTGGAAAACATCAGCGATTAATGGATTAGATTTCACACGCCCTCACAACTCCTAATGCAGCAATGGTTAATGGTCAGACTCCTTAAATAGGAGCCATGGGCCATAAAATCTTGGAGCTCACTCACTCATCAAGGGCAAGATGAGGTTATCAATGAAGATTGAGCCAAGCACACCACTCAGTCGTAGAGCTCAAGTATCACCAGTTTACCGGGATTGTGCCTTAGAGGCACTAAGAATATGATGTAGCAGGGACTTCTTATGGAGCACCCAGGGTCTACATAAAATATTCAAGAGCCAAAAACTAGGACAAGAGTGTAGATCTAAAAGTAAGATAATGCCATCAATCTCTATCACCTTATTCCAGAATAAACGCAGCACAGGTTGCTCCCGCCATATGTGTTGCAGTGTGTTTTGAATCTCCAGCAGGTGTTGGGGATCCATTTTTCCCAAGAGACTGGAGCATCTATACCAGCAGGACATAACTTATAGTGAGTTTCAACTACTAGCATATTAACTAAGCTAGAAAGCGGGTTACTAACAATTTCTAACCAATTATCATCCCCCATTAAGCCCTTCATGCCTGTCTCCTAGTCATTTGTAAATTTTGGCCTAGTGGAGATAAGGTGGTCAAGTAAGCAATTTTGGAAATAGAAGACAGGGGATGTGGATGGAAAAACTGAGACAAGCACATGGCTTCAAAAGGAGTCATCTTCTTGTGTCTCAGTGCCATCAGACATGATAGGTAATACCTAAATTGGAGATACCTCCATACTTCTCTATCAGGTAGGTCCCATTTGGATTGATGGATCCAAAGCTCAAGACTCCAGCCGAGTCCATCAGTTGGTTAATAAACACAATCCCTTGCCGACAACACAACCAAACTGAAGGCTTATAGAGTCCTAGAGTGAAAGCTGGCTTTCCAAACAGCAGAGTCAAGGGGGACATTTCAGATTAAATGAGCATTTGAGTTTTCAAACACTGCCAACAGGAAAGCATGGCGCCCAGCAATGGGTGGCATGTCTTAAGTCAAGCAGGTAGCCAAGGCAGACCAGGGTAAACATTTATGAGAGAAGTCGCTTCTGTATCCAACTACTGTTTGTGGATCCTTGTCCTAGTCCACTTGAGGACCATTGCATAACAGCATAATAATAATAATTAAGAAAGTGCTGCAATTATAGGCCTTCTAAATGTTTTCATCTATAGAGAACCTCATACTTATTATGGCCATTGACCTGCCAACACAAAATCTCTAGCAACATGATGCAGGTCAGTGAACCAGAAGCGTGGTATTGCAATGGTAAGTGTCCACAGAAGATACAGTACCCTTGGAAACACATTCATCTTGACCACACCAATCCTCCCAGTCCACAAGAGGGGTCTAGTGTGCCAAATTTGTTGCAGTTAGCCATAAGCTTTGCAAAAAGCTTAAAGTCCATGTTCAGCAGGGAGATGGGTCTGTAAATAGAACACTGGGCCATGTCTTTCCACTCCTTAGGGATGACAGTGATATGACCGAGGAGGGACTTTGGGGAATAAGGAGAGAGATCAGAGACCTCATTAAATACCTAAAGCAGTAGAAGCCAGAGTACAACTCCAAAGGTCTTGTAATAGGTGACTGTATATCCATCAGGACGGGTGCTTCTGCCATTCAGGGTAGATTTAATTGTCACCTCCTGCTCAGCAAGTGCAAAAGGCTCATCAAGGAATGATTTATCTGCCAACAGGAGGGTAAGCCTGAATCACTGCCCTTTAAGGTATTAATTCACCACCATTTAAAGCTATCAGGTTATATAGTTGTGAATAATACACCTGAAAGGCAGCAGCTATATCTTTAGCAGAGTTTCAAAATGCCCCAGACACAGATTTTTCCTGGGAAAGGAATAGAGATGCCCTCTGAGAACAGAGAGCTCTAGCAAGCATCTTTCTGGGTCTAAAACCCCACTGAAATTATAATTTACCACAATTATGGGTATCTAATTTAAAATTGTCAGAGAGGAGAATGTTTAGGACCTGACAAGGGACTGATATCAGTGGAAAGGGAGGATTTGTGTAAAACCTCAAGGGCCTATATGTTCTGCAGTAACAAGTCCCTCCTAGCCAAACGTTGTTTCTTTAAATATGCCCCCACCTGGAGGAACTTGTCCCTAAGAACACATTTATGAGCCTCCCAAACCATGAACTTGGAGGTGCCCAGTAAATCATTTGTAGCACTGTAACACTCTACAGCAGGGGTGGGGAACCTCCGGCCTGTGGGCCGTATAAGGCCCGCAAAGCCGTTTGTTCTGGCCCACCTGCTTGTGTCAGTGAGACACGCCGCCGCTCAGTCCGGCGGTGGCGTGTCTCAGCTGTCAGGGCAGGGAGGAGAGCGCAGCTACATGTCCAGCAGCAGCGGCAGGTAAGATCTCAAACCAGCTGCTGGTTTGTGAGCCAATCAGAGCTCGCGGACTGGCAGCCAATCAGGAGCCGTCGCTGCCGGTCCGCGGGCACTGATTGGCTCACGAACTGGCGGATGGTTTGAGGTCCTACACGCCACCGCTGCCCGACATAGCCGCGCTCTCCTTCCTGCCCTGACACCCGCCGGATGGAGCAGCAGCGGTGAGCAGCACAGTGGCGTAGGGGGGCACTGTGGGGGCATTTGTGTATATGGCACTGTGGGGGCATTTGTATACCTGGCACTGTGGGGGCATTTGTGGATCTGGCACTGTGGGGGCATTTATATACCTGGCACTGTGGGGGCATTTGTATACCTGGCACTGTGGGGGCATTTGTGGATCTATCACTGTAGGGGCATTTGTGGATCTGGCACTGTGGGGGGCATTTGTATACCTGGCACTGTGGGGGCATTTGTGGATCTGGCACTGTGAGGGCAATTGTGGATCTGGCACTGTGGGGGCAACTGTAGATCTGGCACTGTGGGGGCAATTGGGGATTTGGCACTGTGGGGGCAATTGTGGATCTGGTACTGTGGGGGCAATTGTGGATCTGGCACTGTGGGGGCAATTGTGGATCTGGCACTGTGGGGGCAATTGTGGATCTGGCACTGCCCTGACATGTGTATCTGGCACTGCACTATTGGGGGCATATGTGTATCACGTCCCATTTTAATTGGCCACATCCATTTTTTGGCACGCACGCCGGAGTACCTCTAAGGGGCAGACCTACTGGGGGGCAGGGTAATTTTTAAGTTGAGAATTTTTGTATGGCCCCCGAAGGATTTTATAAATATCCATATGGCCCTTGGTAGAAAAAAGGTTCCCCACCCCTGCTCTAGAGCCTCTCCAATCTGCTATTTACAATATGGGTCTTCAAGCAGGAGTTCAATAAGAGACCATGAATAAGACATATGATAGTCAGTAAATAACCTAATCATCCTCACATTAAAAACTTCATACTTGCAAAACTGAATTCCTAGATTTTCATATTCCTTTCAAACAAATAAACTTAAGTATTTAGGCGTTTATCTCACTAAATCGTAATCCACTCTATGGGGGTTATTGAGGTTTGTTAGCAAACCAAAAAAGTACACTAATGGCCCAAATCATGTTACACTGCAGGTGGGTCAGATGTAACTTGTACAGAGATATTTAGATTCTGGTGGGTTATATAGTTTCTGTGCATGGTAAATACTGGCTGCTACAGTATATTTTCACACTGCAATTTAGATTTTCGCTTTAACACCCCCCCACTTAAATCTAAATCTCTGAGCACGTCACATCTGCCCCACCTGCAGTGCAACATGGTTTTGCCCCTTAGTGTGCTTTTTGGTTTGCTAACAAACCTGAAAAAGGCCCTATATGCAGCCAAGTTCAGAGACTACGTGATTCTATTTAATCAGACCTCTCAACTTGAAATACCTTACTCCTATCATGAACCGCCACATGACTGCAGGGAAGATGACCATATTACTTCACCTGTTGTATTTATGGCAGACCCTACTAATCTACATCCCCACCAAAGTTTTGAAAAATCTTTAAATAGAGATCTTGCATTTTCTCTGGGCAGGAAAAAGACCTATAGTCAAAATGCGTCTGCTCCACATACATCGCACCTCAGGAGGCGTTTGCGTTCCAGATTTTATTAAATATTATGGCGCCACTCAACTGCCATCATGTATTTTATGGCATGCTCCTCCTAACCGTAAAATATGGACCTCCATAGAAGCTGAATCCCTATCAGTATATTCTCCCTACAGTCTTCACTGGTGCTCATCTCATTACTGCCCTCCTATGTCTTCTCTTCTATCAACCAACAGTCTTACCTTATCTATCTGGGACCTGTGCACCCGGCATTATCATCTCCCCTCTTTTCACCCTCTCCTGGTTCCGCCATAGAATAACTCAGTATTTCCTCCAAGTATACAGCATAATACATTTCAACACTGGACCTATCATAATATCATCTTTCCTCTAGATATTTCACCCCTTAACACCATCCCAAATTTTGCTGACCTTCAAACCCGTTACACTCTCCCTCATAAAGTTTTTTATCAATACCTTCAAATCAGACATTTTTATCAATCGATTAAAAACACCATCCCTATTTACTGATAAGACATCCATTGAGTCACTTTGCCAGTACCATCTAAGGAGGCGGTTTGGCCACACCCCTTCCCAGCATCGGCGCCGCTGGCCACATATGAGAGAGGCCCCCATTCACTTATTATACATGGTCATTTTGGTGTCTGTGTTTGCATCATGTAGAGCAGGCATTCCCAACCATGGCCCTCAAGGCACACTAACAGTGCAGGTTTTAGTGATATCCAGACTTCAGCACAGGTGACTTAATTAGCACCTCAGTTATTTTGATTTAACCATCTGTGCTGCAGCCTGGAGATCACTAAAACCTGTACTGTTGGTGTGCCTTGAGGACCGTGGTTGGGAATGCTTGATGTAGAGCAATACTTTACCATCCATGAAGTTATCCAAAGATTTGGATAGATTCATTTTTTCTACTTGTTTTTTTTTTTTTTTTTCATTGCATACCTCCCAACATGACCCTCTCCAGGAGGGACACAATGCTCTGCTCCTGGGAATCCCTCTTAATTTATGATTGCCATCACCTGTGCTGAAACACCTTTCTTATCCATTAACCTGTTCAGCACAGGTGCTAGCAATCATAAATTAAGAAAAAAGTCCAGAAGCAGAGCATTGTGTCCCTCCTGGAGAGGGTCATGTTGGGAGGTATGTCATTGTAAAGATAAATATTACTTTTTATGAATCTTATTTTGAGCTATTTACATAATTCATGGGCAGTATTAATGGTGTAATGGTTAGCGTTACTGCCTCACAGCACTGAGGTCATGGGTTCGATTCCCACCATGGCCCTAACTGTGTGGAGTTTGTATATTCTCCCCATACTTGCGTGGGTTTCCTCCGGGTACTCCGGTTTCCTCCCACAATCCAAAAATATACTGGCAGGTTAATTGTCTCCCAACAAAATTATCCCTAGCACTAATGTGTGTGCATGTACATGTGGCAGGGAATATAGATTGTACGCTTCACGGTGGTAGGGACTGATGTGAATGGCCAAATATTCTCTGTAAAGCGACGCGGAATATGTGTGCGCTATATACATAACTGGTAATAAATAAATTAATAAATAATAAATTCATACAGATAGACTTGGAGTTCATCCTGTATAGAAGTTCGCATTTTATTAGTAGGGAGAACCAAACCTACACTAAATCTTGGCATACATTAAGCGGTATAAAAAAGGAGCTTGGCAGTGCCGGCCCTAACCAATATGATGCCCTAGGCAAGATTTTGGCTGGTGCCCCCTATCACCACCACTGGTTCTGCCTCTGACCTTGCACCTCTTTCCCAGCACCATCACCCCTCACCCATAGCAGTCCTTGTACCCCCTATATTTTAAATAGGAACAGTTCGCACATTTTACGCACAGCCCAAAAAGGGGCATCTTCTTGCTGGGAAAGGTCATGGCCACATAATAGTAACCCTAATTCCAATTACGCCACACAGTACTGCAACTTTATTCACATTTTATCTTGCGATAGTGTCCATAATTCATATTACATCCCACAGTAGTATCACTTTACCTTATAAACGTTACTCCTCACAGTAGAGCCCCTTATTCACATTACACCACACCTTATTGCTCTTTATTCACATTAGACGACACAGTAATGCCAATTCTATATGCAACGCCACATAGTAGAGCACCTTATACACATAATGCCACACATTAGTAATGCATTTATACACAATTCCACACAGTAATGCCCCTTACACATATGAGACTCATTAATGTCCTTATAAACATAATGCACCTTACACATTATGACAACCTTTATTAATGCCCTTTTACACATAATTCCCCATACACATATGCCGCACATTATTAATGCCCTTATACACATAATGACACACATAGTGCCCCCCTACACATTTGCTGCACATTATTAGTGCCCCTATACACATAATGACACACATACAGTAGTACCCTGTTACACATATGCTGCACATTATTAATGCTAAACACATAATGACACACACAGTTGCCATTTACACATATGTTGCACATTATTAATGCAGTTTTAAATGACACACATAATGCTCCTTACACATATTCTGAACACTACAGCACAACCAACCCACTCACATGCACACAGCACTCACACTGCCACTAACACTGTGACCTCTGCCTCTGCTTGGATACAGATGTGTCCTCACAAATCTTGCATCAATTCTAACGTCGGGCACCTTTTTTTAATGAAAATGCAGCTTATTTGCATTGCTATGTGGCTAGGATGCACAAGCAGCTTCTGCTGATTAAAATGATATGCAGCATGCCTATATACTGTGTGAGACTGTGGCTGTATCTGCATATGAAATGCTACACACAGAATATAGGCATGCCGCATATCATTTTAATCAACAGAAGCTGCTGATGCCCCTAGGCATATCAACTGCCCTAGGCAATTGCCTAGTTTGCCTATGGCTATGACCGGCTCTGGGGCTTGGGATGAGGTTATCTGCAGCAGCTGTATTCACTATTCACAGACAATTTCACTTGCTGGGTACACACTTCTTTGACTAAACCATACTTGCCTACTCTCCAAGAGACTCCCGACACCTGGAAAAGTGGATAAATCTCCTATAACCCCGTCACGGCTGCCAAAGCCATCCACCTTCAAATAAAGTGGGCCGTCTAGGCAGCTTGATGACTCTATTCGCGCTGATTATCAAACTCCCTAACCGTTTTTTGTTTTTCTCATTTTAATTTTTACATTTTCCCAATTTTTTTTTTTTTTACAAAACAGGCTTTGCAGATCCTAGGGATCCTAGCGATCTGTCCATCGCTTTCTACAAATGCCAGCTCATTTATTTGCGCAGCATTTTTTTTAAGGGTTCAAAACCTGCCGCTTAGTATATCTGATACCCCCAGCCCCCTGGATTCGCCCATGATAGAGAGGTTAGAGGGTCTTCACTATATATGGCCCAAGATACATTAAGCCAGTGCGAGATCAATTTAGCTTTAAAGCGGAAAGTAAAAATGCCTTTGTTTGAGATTTTACAATCTCTGAAGATCTGTCTTATTTATCACTGTGAATGAGAAACAAGCTCAGAAAATAAAAAAATAACTGATAGTGCCATACTAGTTACACAGCGTGTTTGAAAACGCATTTTCTTTCCCACATTACACACCATGGGCAGTGGTGCAAGTATGCAGGTACACCCTTAAGAATTTGGCAGCGGGTACACAGTACCACCTGCCACACACTTTGCACCCCTGACCGCCATAGCCACAATTATAATGCACCACAAAGCATCCTGTAGACATTACTATATATTGTTATCAAATTGGGGGCATTACTATATGTATTTATTATACTGGAGGCATTACTATATATTTCTAGCTCTGCCCTCAGAGTCCAAAGAAAAGGGTCTGTGTTGTCCGCTAGTGTCATGTAGCCACTCCCACTAGTGACATGTGGCCACGCCCCCTCACAACACATGACTATGCCCATTTTCCGGCACTCAGTACCACTAAGAAAATATTTCTACTTGCACCACTGACTATGGGTAAATGTAATAGCCTGTATGATGCAGGAATTGGTGAGTTTTCAGCGAGTCTGCCTGATGCTTAAAAGGTTTTTCATTTAAAAGGCAAAACAAACACTGGGGCAGATGTATTAACCTGGAGAAGGGATAAAGAAGTGATAAAGCAGTCAGGGCCAGTGCTAGGGTGTTCGTCGCCCCCCTGCAAATGATAAATTTGCGCCCTCCCATATTTTACAAAGGGACAACGTGCAGCAAAAAGAGGTGTGGTCTCTCAAGGAAGGGGTGTGGCCACACAATAGTACCCCCATTTCAAATTACGTCACACAGTAGCACAATCTTATTCACATTACCCTGTGCATAGTAGTGCTGTTTATACACATAATGTCCCCAGTAGTAGCGCCTATTAATAATAGCCCCCTGTAGTAGTGCAGGTTATACACATAATAGCCCCTGTGGTAGCGCTAGTTATACACATAATAGCCCCTGTGATAGCACCAGTTATACATATAGTAGCCCCTGTGGTAGTGCCGGTTATGCACATAATAGTCCCTGTGGTAGCACCAGTTATACACATAATAACCCCTGTAGTAGCGCCACTTATATACAGTATTATGCCCTCAGAAGTGCCATTTATACAAATTATGCCCCCCTCCCATCAGTGGTGCAAGTAGAAAAAATGTCTTAGTGGTACTGTGTGCGTGCACCTAAGGCACGCACCAAAAATGGGTGTGGCCAAATGCCACATGGGGTGTGTCCAATGAAAATGGGGGCGTGATACACATATGACCCCACTGTGCCAGATACAGTATGCTCCTACAGTGCCTGATATGCCCCCACAGTGCCAGATACACAAATACCCCACAGTGCCAGATACACAAATACCCCACAGTGCCAAATACACAAATGCCCCACAGTGCCAGATACACAAATGCCCCCTGCAGTGCCATATATGCCCCCACAGTGCAAGATACGTCCCCACTGTGCCAGACACACATGTGCCCCCAGTGCCAGATATGCTCCACAATGCCAGATACACTGTGCTCCACAGTGCCAGATACACAGTGCCCCACAGTGCCAGATACACAGTAACCTACAGTGCCATATACACTGCCTTCCACACACACACATACACACTGACAACTAAATCCCTTCTTCCTCTAGTATCCAAGCTCCCAGTGCAAACCACACCACCAACTCCCTCAGTGTCAATTTCCTCCTTAGACAGGAACGCCAATAGTCCTGCAGGCCATGTTACTGGCAAGTCTGACGAGTCCTCTCCTTACTGGGATTCCTCCGATGGATCCTTGAGTGTAACGCCTACTGCTCCTGGCTCTGCTGTTGTTGCTGCTGGCAGTCGATCGTCATCCCAGAGGGGAAGTCGGAAGACCACTTGTACTACTCCCAGTAAGCAATTGACTGTCCAACAGTCCTTTGCGAGGAAGATGAAATATCACAGCAGTAATCCTGCTTTAGGCCCTCATTCCGAGTTGTTGGCTCGTTCTTTTTCATCGCATCGCAGCGATTTTCTGCAAACTGCGCATGCGCAATGTTCGCACTGCGACTGCGCCAAGTAAATTTGCTAAGAAGTTTGGTATTTTACTCACGGCATTACGAGGTTTTTTCTTCGTCCTGGTGATCGTTGTGTGATTGACAGGAAGTGGGTGTTTCTGGGCGGAAACTGCCTGTTTTATGGGAGTGTGTGAAAAAACGCTGCCGTTTCTGGGGAAAACGCGGGAGTGGCTGGAGAAACGGAGGAGTGTCTGGGCGAACGCTGGGTGTGTTTGTGACGTCAAACCAGGAACGAAACTGACTGAACTGATCGCAGTGGCAGAGTAAGTGTTGAGCTACTCAGAAACTGCTTAGAAATTTCTATTCGCAATTTTGAGAATCTTTCGTTCGCAATTTTGCTAAGCTAAGATTTACTCCCAGTAGGCGGTGGCTTAGCGTGTGCAATGCTGCTAAAATCAGCTTGCGAGCGAACAACTCGGAATGAGGGCCTTAAAGCGGATAACTCAGGCCTTGGCAGCTGTGTTGGTGTTAGACGTGCCTCCGGTATCCGGCGTTAGTTCACAGGGACTTAGAGAATTTCTTGAGGTAGTGTGTCCCCGGTCCCTAATACCATCTAGGTTCCACTTCTCTAGGCAGGCGATACCGCGAATGTACACAGACGTCAGAAAAAGAGTTACCAGTGTCCTAAAAAATGCAGTAGTACCCAATGTCCACTTAACCACGGACATGTGGACAAGTGGAGCAGGGCAGACTCAGGACTATATGACTGTGACAGCCCACTGGGTAGATGTATTGCCTCCCGCAGCAAGAACAGCAGTGGCGGCACCTGTAGCAGCATCTCGCAAACGCCAACTCGTTCCTAGGCAGGCTACGCTTTGTATCACCGCTTTCCATAAGAGGCACACAGCTGACAACCTCTTGCGGAAACTGAGGAACTTCATCGCAGATTGGCTTACCCCAATTGTACTCTCCTGGGGACTTGTGACATCGGACAATGCCACCAATATTGTGCGTGCATTACATGTGGGCAAATTCTAGAACGTCCCATGTTTTGCACATACATTGAATTTGGTGGTGCAGATTTTTTTCAAAAACGACAGGGGCGTGCAAGAGATGCTGTCTGTAGCCCGAAGAATTGCGGGCCACTTTCAGCATTCAGCCACCGCGTGCTGAAGACTGGAGCACCAGCAAACACTCCTGAACATGCCCCGCCATCATCTGAAGCAAGAAGTGGTAACGAGGTGGAATTCAACCCTGTATATGCTTCAGAGGATGGAGGAGCAGCAAAAGGCCATTCAAGCCTATACATCTGCCTACGATATAGGCAAAGGAGGGGGAATGCACCTGACTCAAGTGCAGTGGAGAATGATTTCAACGTTGTGCAAGGTTCTGCAACCCTTTGAACTTGCCACACATGAAGTCAGTTCAGACACTGCCAGCCTAAGTCAGGTCATTCCCCTCATCAGGCTTTTGCAGAAGCAACAGGAGAGATTGAAGGAGGAGCTAAAACGGAGCGATTCTGCTAGGCATGTGGGACTTGTGGATGGAGCCCTTAATTCGCTTAACCAGGATTCACGGGTGGTCAATCTGTTGAAATCAGAGCACTACATTTTGGCCACCGTGCTTGATCCTAGGTTTAAAGCCTACGTTTTATCTCTCTTTCCGGCAGACACAAGTCTGCAGATGTTCAAAGACCTGCTGGTGAGACACTTGTCAACTCAAGCGGAACGTGACCCGTCAACAGCTCCTCCTTCACATTCTCCCGCAACTGGGGCTGCGAGGAAAAGGCTAAGAATTCCGAGCCCACCCGCTGGCGGTGATGCAGGGCAGTCTGGAGTGAGTGCTGACATCTAGTCCGGACTGAAGGACCTGGCAACGATTACTGACATGTCATCTACTGTCTCTGCATATGATTCTGTCACCATTGAAAGAATGGTGGAGGATTATATGAGTGACAGCATCCAAGTAGGCACGTCAGACAGTCCGTACGTATACTGGCAGGAAAAAGAGGCAATTTGAAGGCCCTTGCACAAACTGGCTTTATTTTACCTAAGGTGCCCCCCTCCAGTGTGTACTCCGAAAGAGTGTTTAGTGCAGCCGGTCACCTTGTCAGCGATCGGCATACGAGGTTACTTCCACAAAATGTGGAGAAGATGATGTTCATCAAAATGAATTACAATCAATTCCTCCGTGGAGACATTCACCAGAAATTGCCTCCAGAAAGTACACAGGGACCCAGAGCTGGCCCTAGCCAATTTGATGCCCTAGGCAAAATTTTGTCTGGTGCCCCCTAGCTCCGCCGCTAGTTCTGCATCTGTACCTGCAACGTTCAGGTAGTGGGGCCCACCGTGGGGGTTACCCTGTGGGCCAGTTCAACTCTTCACAATGTGTCGAAGTCAGAAAAATGTCTCTATGCACGTTGCCATATTTGCACCTCATTCATGTCCGCGCTGCGCAGGCGTACGCTCTCCCGTACGTACACATACTCACAGTAGCGTGCACTCACAGGCGCGGTATGCGTATTTACGGTAGAGTTTACGTAGTCGTAGCGTGCGACTCATTCGTTACATATTTTCACACTTAATGTAGTTTATAGATTATGGTCCCTTTGATAGATTCTGAAAGTTTGGTTAATATAGAATGTCCCTGAACGGAGGAATCCCTCTTTGTATTGTGCGAAGGGTCTAACAGGAGTCAGACAGTGGTGTTTGGTACCTATCGGAAGAGTATTTAAATAGCAATATTCCGGTGTTGGTTTGGAGCAGATTAATTGCTCGTGCGAATAGTTATGGACATAAGAAGTTATGTCCATTTATTTATTATTATTTGTCCTTACCTAGTCATGCATCTGAACAGTTGGAGACAGGCATCAGTAGGTCTCAAATGTCTCTTTGACCTCAGAGATCCCCCAAACAATAGTTTGCATGTTAAGAGGGCCTCATATCTATACATGCATAAGGTAAACACAGGAATAGTAATTGAAGATCAATTGTACTCCAAATCAGTATCTTTCCCGCAGACGGAGTACAATAGTCTTTAATTACACTGAGCTTTTGAGACTCAATGAGGAAGGTCAACACCTGTGTTTACAAATGGGGCTGGATTTGTATACAGGAGAATGAGGGCTGAGATGTCATTGTCTCAACTGAAAGTGGACATCATGAATATAGAACAAAGCCCAGAGACAGGATTCTGTTTTGTATTCGCCAAACAATAGCTTCTCACTAGACAGGAATGTGTTGGTCATCACCCATTGTGTTACATAACCAAGGCCACTGATGCAGCTGGCTCACATGCTGGGAGGGACACACACTTCTTATGGTTGACACACCCCCACAGCTGGAATGCAGGTATGATATACCCACTGGAGATCACAGGGCTGACTCTCTCACTCAGAACTAAGCTAGCATCAAGCAGCATGGCGGCTACATCCCCAGGACAGAATTCCTTCCCAAAGGCTAAGTATAGAATCACATGGCTATAGAAGGAAATATAGACATATTGCTTTCTGGTTTAAATAGGATATTGTAACTTGGCTGGGATGATTGTTGGGTGTTTGTGTTGGTGCCCTGTGGAATCTGTGATGGTAGCTGGGATCTTGTTAATCATAAATACCACCATGCAGTACTTTTGAATATGTGCTGGTAGCAATGGCAGGCTGATACTTGTGAGTACCTGGTGGTCTGGTCTTGTGATAACTCATATGCTCTGGTTATAGAGATACTGTGTTTGCTTGAAATTGTGAAAGGTGATTTAGATTGTTTGGAATTGTAAAATCAGAACATATGCATTGTTTTGAGGCTTGGACATTTTGGAATCAATTGGAGTTTTTCCCAAAATGGAGTCTAGCTTCTGCCCCATGCGGCATTGTAGGGACGATTGTGTAGCTGGGTGTTGTGTATATAGGGACAGGCAGCATAGGTAAGCTCAAGTACTTTCTAAACAAAGATTCTCAGCATTTATTAACTGCGCAGCGATTGTTCCTCACATGTGTAAGCTTCGCTGCAACCATATTGTCTTTTAATGTTATTGTGAGCCAATTTCTCTCATCTCTCTCTCTCTCTCTCTCTCTCTCTCTCTCTCTCTCTCTCTCTCCTCTTTTCTCTTATATCTCTCATAGTATTATAGTATTGTACTGTATTGCATTTAGGTCAGTGTAGTATTGTCTTTTTGTATTTATTGTTTAGATCTGTGGTTAGGAAGTCTCTGTTATATTGTAGTGTATCATTTGTACTGTTACCCCCTTTTTACAAGTATATTAGATATAATACAGTTAATAGGCCTTGGAACCTAAACCAGTATCTGTGTATTTTCTATAGTGTTAAGTGTTCACTTGAGCGTCGGTGACGCTCAAGCAGCTTTGTAGATAGTCAGGTTACACAAGGTTGCACTTACACCCTGTACTCACATTAAGGTATTCTGTGTATTTCATTGGTATAAGGTTTTAACATAAAGGTATAGTGTTGTAAGCGTCTGCATCGCTGGTGACCTCCTCGTGGTCTCGAGCGTAAGCTACGCTACAGCGAATCATTCCCCTAGACATAACCAATAACGTGTCCTGTGATCACTGGGCCGCGAGCGAACGTGACGCTTGAGCGTCTCGCCTACGGCTGAGCGATCGCTACGCAGATAGCGTACCATCACGGTACTTCTTAAGTAAACAGCGTACAGTGTTCTTAGCTTCATAAAGGGTTGCTTATACGACAAAGGAATTTAGTATTGTCAATTGCGGGCTCGTCCTATACTTCTCACATCTGCACTAGGTAGATCAGCAGACATTATCCCCCAGCAAAGGGTGGGAGATTGTCTCATAGTGCTGGCGGGATAAGCGTCTGCTTCGCTTAGATAAAGAGTGCTGAAGGAACCCGGTAACCGGAAGTAAGAACAAAACGCTTGTGTCTTTTTAAAACTGTTTATTTTTCTTTTGTCTTGCGTACGCATACATACCTGCATTTCTTTTCACTTGTGTATTTCATTTTCGTATATCACTATTCCTGTTTGCCAATTTTATAGTTGATAGAAAGTGCTAAAAGAGATTTGCTGTTATTTAATAGTAGAGGTAATAGTTAAAGTATAGAACAACACACGATTTGTCTAGGAGATAAGGCAGTCAGTGTGGATTGCGGTAGATGATCAGGGATCATTTACATTGATAAAAGTATATATTGTGTTACGGTGGATCCTTTGCATTGCGTACACGTGTCGCTAACAAAGACTAGCGTACGCAATCCAAAAGGCAGACGCACGCAGCGTTCATTACGCAACGTAGCGTCCGGTTACGCCCACGTAGCTCAAGTTGTGATAAAGTGAAGTAACGCAAAGGCGATAATTAACGCACAGCGGTAGATAACGCGACGCGGTAAATAACGCAAATCTATTTTTGGAAAAAAATCTGAAATTTAGTTTAACAGATCCTGCTCCTAATTGGTAACACTTTTGGCCTAAAGACAATTTCTGCGCAGAAATAGATATAGAAACAAAGTGTACATGTGTTGAGTGAGTGTGTTTTGTATACAAAAGTTTATATAACTTTAAGGTGGAACCAAAAGGAAAGCCGGGTACTCGTCAAGGGACATACGTGTAAGTGACATATACGGTGGCTAGGGAGGCATCCCTGGTTAAATAATATTTGAGCATTAGAGTATAGCGGACCATAAGGTAACAAGACCAGGAGGTCATAAGGAACAAGACCAGGAGGTCATAAGGTAACAAGACCAGGAGGTCGTAAGGTAAAAGGTCCGCTATAAAAGTCCAGTGGCACAACGCCTGGGGTGTTGGTGCAGAACCCATATAGGCCATAAGCTCTTGCTGAAGGAATCGCGGCCGGAAACATCGATTCCATTGGTCTTTCAGTACATGACAAGTAGTGCTCGTGTACTGAACGATTGGACCGCACGTAATTGTGTGCAGTAGTTAGTAATCTGACCTAATACCATTAGAGTAAAGTGGTCACAAACGCTATTTGTACATTCTGACGTGATTTGTGTAATTTTTTATTTTTGGAAGGGAAGTTCGCTGGTCACTCAGGAACTATCTAACAACCCCACCTTTACTGGAAAGAGTAAGTGTCCTGCGGGTAACCCTCATATGTTCCAGTAAACTGAAGGTTCCATAGGGGCCCTGTATCGAGTACGCCAGCACCACGTCGGTGTGATCAGGTCGTATTGGTCGAGGTGGGCGAGTGAGTGGGGTACTCGGTAAACCGCCACCGCCGGCCTACTGTGGAGTAATTTGGTTGTCTGAAAAGGCTTGCTGAAAACCTTGATACAGAGATCCAAGGAGGACTAAGCAACACCTGCAGACTATGGGGGCCAGTTGCTCAGGTAGGGGGCGATCAACCCTGGTTCAAGTTGATTCTGTGAACCGACCAGTTGGGTCGGCACGATATGTAATGTGTGAAAAATACGGTAGTCACACAGAGGTTTTATGTGATGAATGGGAGAGAATGACTGTACAAGACAGGGACAAATTCCCAAGAATAGGTAGCTTTAGTCCAGTAGTGTTACAAAATTTAAGGAGGAGGATAAGTCTCATTGAACCAACGAAGAGACAAAATAAACATTATGAATATTTACAGTTATGGCAACAGGAAAGTGAATTACAAAAAGAGTCTATTGACTTTTCTGACTCTTATCTTGAGGGGAGAGACATGGCAGCAGGAGAGGAGTTGATTGCGGAGAGAAAAGCACAAAAGTGGAACAATAAAAATGCTCTTAGCAACTGTAGTATAGATAATAAGAATAAGTGTAATGAATGTAACAATGATTATTGTAATACTGTTGAATGTACAACTATTAACCCATGCAAGTCGCACCCCATGTTAAACTTTCCTCAGGAATACAAACAAGAAAGTGAGCCCAGAACGATGTCGGCACCTCTTCCAGAAGCCATCCTACAAGACATCCAGGTGGACACGACCAAATTGGTAAAGGCAATAATCAAACCCCCTAACGGAGGGTCAGGTGAGGTCGTGTCCACAGGTACGTACAATGTTTTATATCACGCACAAACAAATGTACCCCATATTGTAAGACCAAAACAAGGTGATGTAATTGAGTTTAGTCCTGTCAGGGTGATCACAGTCCCCAATGGGAAGACTGACGATCAGGGAGCCATTCCCGTCAAGGACAGTGCAATGCGCCATCCCTGGTCCCGGACAGAATTGAGATCAATCATGTCTGGTTACCCAGATCCTAGGAAAGATCTAACTGTATGATCAAAGATTCACAGAAGGTATATCAACTCCCTAGACAACGACATAATCATGGTATCCAAGGAATCAGGTAGGTACAGGGAAAGCGGTTGATGGTGATGAGCATCCAAACGTTTGAGGAGGCATCAAATCAGCCAAGACCCCATTTCACTGACACTTGGAGGAAGCCCAGGGTTTGTTATCATTGTAGAAGAGAAGGGCATTATGCCAGTAACTGTAATAACCCACATAAAGTTAGACCCCCTAGACATGAAAATGAGCATGAATATGACACACCAAATTACAAGCAGGGATCATATAGGAAGAATTTTGGGCCACACCCATAATATATAGTCAGGAAAGGTGATCATTAGAACTGATGGTAAGCCTGAGGTAACGGTTAGTAAATTGGGAGGTCATTCACTGAAGACACAGGAATGACCAGGTTAAACGTTGTAAATGTATTTGTGAAAAATGTTTTTTTCTTTCTCTCTCTATCCCCATCTCTGACGATTATTGGTAAGAATTCAAACATTGCATATTCGCTTGGTCCTTGCAGAAGTCTACCAAACCCCAGCATGACCTATCCACCACAATGTATTCTGGCCAGATACAGACAGTGGAATAATGCAAGTGCTGGTGGGGAGGGACTGCTCAAGGAGACCAGTAGATACATAGATATGACAGCCTAATAAGTCTGACAATGTTTTTCTAATGCTAACAATGTTTTCTTACAATGTTTAAAAATGCTTTGTTTCTCTTTTCTTATTGATGGTTATTGTCGAGTTATGTAATGTATATATGCACATGAATTGTTCTCTATCTCTTTTTTTTTTCTCTCTCTCTTCTCACTCATGTTTCCATGGTTTAAAGATGGTATGTCACCCCTCAGTTGGACCAATGGTAATGCCAGATTTTTTTTCTCCTTACAGAAAGATCGCCGGTTAGGAAGGAATATTGCATCACCAGAATGATCGTTTTTGAAGACTGAGAGACAACACCTTTGAGAGGACAGCAGAACAAGAAGAACAACAAGACGAGAGAACTTATTATCGTAACGAGTTCTCTCCCCCTCAAACTGATTTTCTTATACCCCATTTACAAATTTCTTCTTTTCTCCTCCTGTAAGATGGACTTGCCCCAAGAGACTGTGATATGGATTTTTCCCGTTAACCATGATGTTGACCAGAGCAGTCTGTTTCGGTGAGAGTACCAGTGAGGTCGAGAAAGGATCCAGAAAGGTCCTGATGACTGAGACGGAGGTGTAAATTTCCAATAGCAACCCAATCACCAAACAAAGGCGAGTACCGGGCACGATCTAACAACCATGTTATTTGTAAACAACTGTGAAGGAATGTTAGTTCAAAAAGAAAGTTGTATCTGTAGGCTCTGTAACAAAGAAATGCCAATCCAGTTTTAATATCCATATGGACCGGCATCCATTGAGTGACTATCACTCCTTAGTGGGTAACGTATTAAACAAGACCGATTGTTGGGTATGCTCTCAAGTACCTCAGGGTCATAGTAAATCAGGGCTAGTACCATTTCCTTTAACGGTAGGGGAGGTACTTGAGCTAAAGGGTGGGAGACCGGTGGACAGGAGGTTTAATATCTCCAGCCCTCCTAGTTTGAAGCTCCACCAATACCATGTGGATAGGTCCCTATTATGTTTTAATATCTCCAATCCTAGAAAACCGGGAAATTGGGAAGTGTCATGGAGCAACCTTACCATGACCTTTTCACACAGAGCAGATAGAATGCCTACAGATACCGAGCTCGTACGCCACATAGCCAGTAGAGGAAAATCTTTTCGGTATCGATATACCTTAGGAAATAGGATTACTAGAGTTGGAGAGGTATCACCAGGATACTGTGCACATGTCATACAAACTGATACGTGCATTAGGCAGATGGAAGAATTAGGGTCAGGAGATTTCACCTGGAAGGTTTGTAACATGGTCATGTCCTTCTCCGTCCCTTATGTTCTCCCCGATGACGCATATTTCATATGCGGGAGAAAGGCGTACAAGTGGCTAGCCCCAAACTCTGAAGGATTGTGTTATATTGGAAAAGTATTGCCTGAAGTGATGACTGTTACACATGACAAAATGAAGGACATACACCGTGGTGCCCAAGCTCCTTATACTCACACTCACTACGAGCACCGGGTTAAAAGACAACTGTCAGAAAGGTTAGAGCATCCGGCCTCTGATCTTATCCATGAATCCACCGGGATTCAGGTTCTGGTAGCGTTAGATTTCACTCGTACCGCTCGAGGAGTGATGAATTATAAATACATTTCCGCACTCGCCAATTTGTTAGATAATATCACTGAAATGTATGATGACACGTTTAGATACACTGGAAGAGAACTTCAAGCTTACAAAACAGAACTAGTTCAGCATAGGATGGTTCTTAATTACCTTACAGCAGTAACAGGCGGATATTGTGTTACATTGGCAACACAGTACGGCATAAAGTGTTGCACGTATATCACAAATAGCACCGAGGATCCGGTAGAGGTCATAGACCAAAAGATGGATGATATTCTGCAATTAAAGTGGGAATTTCGTCGAAAACACAATCTCACCCTTGCTGCTGTAGGTAATGAGCTGACTGGTTGGGTGTCATGGTTGAACCCGCGAAATTGGTTCTCCGGTTTGGGAGACTGGGCTCAAGGAGTCATAATGGATGTTGGAAAGTTTCTACTATGTATCTTGGGTGTCGTTATATCAATTGGATTGATATTTAGATGCGGGCAGGCTTTAATGAGGTGCAAACAAAGTACAAAAGTGATGAGCTTGAGGAGTGAGGAAACTGTAATTAACCTGGATTTGATTTATGACCCAATGATAGAAACCAGAATGTGATGAAAAATGCGATTATACGGTCCGTTTCTTTCACCTGTTTTTCTGCTTTTCTCCAAGATGCAAAGACCCCCTTGGACGTGGAAGTTGACGAGACGCTATACAGACAACAGACAAGCACCAAAGATGAAGTTTTGACAACCTATGATATGGACACTTGATGAACTTTGCCATGGATCCCCAGTTTCCCTAGTACTTTTAAACTCACGCTAGCCCAACATTTTTTGTAAATCTGATGGCTCAGACAAAGCTATTTGCTCATGCCCAAGGAGCAATACAGCGCAAAGAAGACGACTCTCAACAGATACCGAAAACAACTTCGACGACAGATGTACATTTCCCTGACATAGAATATCATTGCATTTTTCGTAAGTGTTCTTTATCTTCATCTCTACAACCCCCAGGTAACGACACACATAGACGATAGGGAATACAGGCACAGATAGCAGCAACCACATACCTCCCCCATTCATGTATCATCAACTAAAATGTGCATCCCCATTTTGTTACAACCACAGCCGAAATGAGCTCGGTAGAGTTTGACAGCCCATCCACAGACCTGTACCACAGGATAAGAAGGAATTCAAATGTATACTTCGCAATACCTCGAAGCTTGATTTACCACACGTACGGCACGATGATACATGACCCCCCAAACATGGACTCATACACACATGCTTCTACTCTCTCACTAGGTCATACCCTTTTCACACCTACTCCTCTCTTCTTCCTTACCCCACCATGGAAATCAATTAACCCCTGACTTACATTTTTCTCCTTAAACGTTTTGTGGCAGTTATTATTGACTGCCAAAGGGTGGACTGTCGAAGTCAGAAAAATGTCTCTATGCACGTTGCCATATTTGCACCTCATTCATGTCCGCGCTGCGCAGGCGTACGCTCTCCCGTACGTACACATACTCACAGTAGCGTGCACTCACAGGCGCGGTATGCGTATTTACGGTAGAGTTTACGTAGTCGTAGCGTGCGACTCATTCGTTACATATTTTCACACTTAATGTAGTTTATAGATTATGGTCCCTTTGATAGATTCTGAAAGTTTGGTTAATATAGAATGTCCCTGAACGGAGGAATCCCTCTTTGTATTGTGCGAAGGGTCTAACAGGAGTCAGACAGTGGTGTTTGGTACCTATCGGAAGAGTATTTAAATAGCAATATTCCGGTGTTGGTTTGGAGCAGATTAATTGCTCGTGCGAATAGTTATGGACATAAGAAGTTATGTCCATTTATTTATTATTATTTGTCCTTACCTAGTCATGCATCTGAACAGTTGGAGACAGGCATCAGTAGGTCTCAAATGTCTCTTTGACCTCAGAGATCCCCCAAACAATAGTTTGCATGTTAAGAGGGCCTCATATCTATACATGCATAAGGTAAACACAGGAATAGTAATTGAAGATCAATTGTACTCCAAATCAGTATCTTTCCCGCAGACGGAGTACAATAGTCTTTAATTACACTGAGCTTTTGAGACTCAATGAGGAAGGTCAACACCTGTGTTTACAAATGGGGCTGGATTTGTATACAGGAGAATGAGGGCTGAGATGTCATTGTCTCAACTGAAAGTGGACATCATGAATATAGAACAAAGCCCAGAGACAGGATTCTGTTTTGTATTCGCCAAACAATAGCTTCTCACTAGACAGGAATGTGTTGGTCATCACCCATTGTGTTACATAACCAAGGCCACTGATGCAGCTGGCTCACATGCTGGGAGGGACACACACTTCTTATGGTTGACACACCCCCACAGCTGGAATGCAGGTATGATATACCCACTGGAGATCACAGGGCTGACTCTCTCACTCAGAACTAAGCTAGCATCAAGCAGCATGGCGGCTACATCCCCAGGACAGAATTCCTTCCCAAAGGCTAAGTATAGAATCACATGGCTATAGAAGGAAATATAGACATATTGCTTTCTGGTTTAAATAGGATATTGTAACTTGGCTGGGATGATTGTTGGGTGTTTGTGTTGGTGCCCTGTGGAATCTGTGATGGTAGCTGGGATCTTGTTAATCATAAATACCACCATGCAGTACTTTTGAATATGTGCTGGTAGCAATGGCAGGCTGATACTTGTGAGTACCTGGTGGTCTGGTCTTGTGATAACTCATATGCTCTGGTTATAGAGATACTGTGTTTGCTTGAAATTGTGAAAGGTGATTTAGATTGTTTGGAATTGTAAAATCAGAACATATGCATTGTTTTGAGGCTTGGACATTTTGGAATCAATTGGAGTTTTTCCCAAA
This sequence comes from Pseudophryne corroboree, assembly GCF_028390025.1. Lineage (NCBI taxonomy): Eukaryota > Metazoa > Chordata > Amphibia > Anura > Myobatrachidae > Pseudophryne > Pseudophryne corroboree. Next base: position 203,294,522 of record NC_086453.1, on the reverse strand, counting down.
ATGGAGTCTAGCTTCTGCCCCATGCGGCATTGTAGGGACGATTGTGTAGCTGGGTGTTGTGTATATAGGGACAGGCAGCATAGGTAAGCTCAAGTACTTTCTAAACAAAGATTCTCAGCATTTATTAACTGCGCAGCGATTGTTCCTCACATGTGTAAGCTTCGCTGCAACCATATTGTCTTTTAATGTTATTGTGAGCCAATTTCTCTCATCTCTCTCTCTCTCTCTCTCTCTCTCTCTCTCTCTCTCTCTCTCTCCTCTTTTCTCTTATACCTCTCATAGTATTATAGTATTGTACTGTATTGCATTTAGGTCAGTGTAGTATTGTCTTTTTGTATTTATTGTTTAGATCTGTGGTTAGGAAGTCTCTGTTATATTGTAGTGTATCATTTGTACTGTTACCCCCTTTTTACAAGTATATTAGATATAATACAGTTAATAGGCCTTGGAACCTAAACCAGTATCTGTGTATTTTCTATAGTGTTAAGTGTTCACTTGAGCGTCGGTGACGCTCAAGCAGCTTTGTAGATAGTCAGGTTACACAAGGTTGCACTTACACCCTGTACTCACATTAAGGTATTCTGTGTATTTCATTGGTATAAGGTTTTAACATAAAGGTATAGTGTTGTAAGCGTCTGCATCGCTGGTGACCTCCTCGTGGTCTCGAGCGTAAGCTACGCTACAGCGAATCATTCCCCTAGACATAACCAATAACGTGTCCTGTGATCACTGGGCCGCGAGCGAACGTGACGCTTGAGCGTCTCGCCTACGGCTGAGCGATCGCTACGCAGATAGCGTACCATCACGGTACTTCTTAAGTAAACAGCGTACAGTGTTCTTAGCTTCATAAAGGGTTGCTTATACGACAAAGGAATTTAGTATTGTCAAATGCCACACAGTAATGACCATAATACATATAATTCCACACAGTAAAGGAACCTTACACATATGCCCCACATTAGTAATGCCCATAATACACATAATGCCACACAGTAATGCACCTTACACATATGCCCCACATTAGTAATGCCCATAATACACATATACTGCCACAGATACTGCCACACTTGCTGGTTATACAAAAAGATCAGTATCAAACATGTAGAAACTGTCCATTCTCTTCACTATTCAGTGTGTTTGCTGGTGTCTGTTACTCCCGTTAACTGCATGCCTTTTACTTTATACTGTGGGAGCTAAATGCTCTGCCCTCCAGTCTGATGTGTCCGAAAGTCACGCTGCACTGATGTTTCATATAGAAATAGCACAACGCAACTTACTGACCACGTTACAGTGCTAGATGGCAGGGGAATTTTACGGTATGGACTGACTAGGAAATAAAGTGTGGGGAGAACACTGCCCATGTTATGGCCCTGCAGACACCTGGGGTTTGCACAGGGACAAGGGACACACACAGGATGGCAGGGTCCCCCTACCCCATGTGCACAAGCAGTATAGGTGATGTCAGGTTTCTGTGAAGCAGTCTTCCAAAATACACGTGTTGTCATAAGAAGCCATCCAGTAATAACCTTATATAGTCAGCAGGGACGTGCAGTCAGGGGAGGCAGGGGAGGCAGTGCCTTTCCTGTCATCATTAATGATTAAATAATACAAAGAAGATACTTATGACACATATTATGTGTCATAAGTATCTTCTTTAGCCTTTACTGTATTTTTATCATTTTTACCTTATTTAAAAATGCTTTTAAGGTATGTCAGAAGCACCGCTCTCGGTGCCTCCCGCTATCTGTGAGAAAGGACCGGAAGCGGGGGGCGGGGCCAAGCATTGGGCGGTGAAAGCCCATTAAAAAAAGAAGCAAAAGCGGCACTTACTGGAAGTGCCGCTTTGACAGGGGCGTGCTTTCAGCCCATATGAGAGCACGCCCCTGTCACTAATACACTGCTCCCGAGTCCCTGCCTACAAGCTCCAGCAGCCAGCTCACCCCCTCCCCTCTACTTCTCTACCGGTGTCAGCTCCACCCCTATCCCCACGCAGGTGCGCACCTCCCCGGCTGATGCCGCTGACCTCACCGGCCCTGCTGCCAGCTCACCTCTCCGCTGCCGCCGGTCCCCGCAAGTACTGACGGTAAGGACCCGCTGACCTCACCGGCCCTGCTGCCGGCTCACCTCTCCGCTGCCGCCGGTCCCCGCAAGTACTGACGGTAAGGACCCGCTGACCTCACCGGCCCTGCTGCCGGCTCACCTCTCCGCTGCCGCCGGTCCCCGCAAGTTGTGACAGTAAGGACCCGAGAGGCTGAGCTGAGGCAGGGGCATGGTGCGGGGCGCAGGGTAGAGCCAGGTGTGCTGAGAGGAGGGAGACCTGCTGCCGGGATCCTATCTTCTAGGGATGCCTGGGGAGTCACACGCGCACGCAGGAGGGGGCAAGTAGCAGGCGCTGTCACTCTCTGTATATGTCGGGGAATGGGACAGGCTGCGAGTGCCGTGGTGGAACTGTGCAGTCTGCCTGTGAGGGGTGGGGTGGGTATGATCTTGGTGCTTGGTGCCTACACTTTGTGGGGGAAGGGGGTATGATCTTGGTGCCTGCACTGTGTGTGTGTGTGTGGGGGGGTTATGATCCTGGTGCCTGCACTGTGGGGGGGTGGGGTATAATCCCGATGCCTGCACTGTCTGGAAGGGGGGGGGGGTGCTGCTGGTGACAGTGATCTTAGTGCCTAAACTGTCTGGAGGGGGTGGGTGGGTGGGGGTGATCTTGATATATTTGCTTTCTATGGAGGGGTGGGGGTGCTGCTGGTGGGTGGGTGTGTGTGTGTGTTCTTGGTGCCTGACCTGTCTGGAAGGGGGTGGGACTCACGGCAATGTGTTTGGGGCAGACTATAGCTTGTTACATGCCAATTATGCATCTTTCTTGGCCTGGCAACAACAGCACTAAAATCAAATATTTGGAAACCCCCCTACAGAAATCCTGCATTTGCCCATGTAATCTGCCCGTGTGACTGCGTGTGGTGACCAGGAGACAGCCGACGTCATGTCCCGGGACCCTGAAGCCATGGCCACGATCACCGAGAACACCTACAAGGTGAGGCGGGCACCTTGCAGCCAGGAAGTTGCATTATTGTTTATATAGATAGGCACACGATAAGCCCCTGTAGCTGGCCTGGCCAACCTGTGGCTCTCCACAGGTTGATAGAACTACAATTCCCAGCATGTCTTGCCACGTCACGCTGGGGTTTGTAGTTCCATAACATCACATGTTGGGTAACTTTTTGCCAAGCCACTGTAATCTCCAAATCTCCAATACCTTCAGCGCATGCAGGGACAGCGGCGGTAGCGGGCATCGGCGGGACACGGCGGACATTATGGCTGCAGTGCCTCACCAGCCACTGACCTCACCGCACGCCACTGATAGTCAGTAAAAATGTCACAGGTCCAGGAATTGCATTTACTTGGCTTCTGCTGTCTGTCTGAGGTCTCACAAGTCAGGGGCATTCAAGCATGTCGGAGGAAGTTTAAGGCACAGTGTGCATTTTTTTTGACAAATGTAAACAGCAGTGTATACAAGTACTGATTGAATACATTTGGAAAGTAACAGTTAGTTTGCGGACTGTCCCTCTCAGCATGAGATACTGCAGGGACATGCTTGGATGCCCCTAGACATGCTTGAATGCCCTAGGCAAATGCCTAGCCTGCCTATAGCTAAGGCCGGCTCTGCAGGGACCTGAGATGGTGGATTCCAGTGGGGACGAATTAATACTCTGTGAGGAGGGGGATGTACACAGTGAAAGGGGTGAGGAATCGGACGATGAGGAGGAGGTGGACATCTTGCCTCTGTAGAGCCAGTTTGATCAAGGAGAGATTGATTGCTTCTTTTTTTGGTGGGGGCCCAAACCAACCAGTCATTTCAGCCACAGTCGTGTGGCAGACCCTGTGGCTGAAATGATGGGTTTGTTAAAGTGTGCATGTCCTGTTTATACAACATAAGGGTGGGTGGAAGGGCCCAAGGATAATTCCATCTTGCACCTCTTTTTTTTTATATTTATCTTTGCATCATGTGATGTTTGGGGCCAATTTTTTTAAGTGCCATCCTGTCTGACACTGCAGTGCCACTCCTAGATGGGCCAGGTGTTTGTGCCGCCCACTTGGGTCGCTTAGCTTAGTCATCCAGCGACCTCGGTGCAAATTTAGGGATTAAAAATAATATTGTGAAGTGGGAGGTGTCCAGAATAGACTGGAAATGAGTGGAAATTATGGTTTTTGAGGTTAATAATACTATAGGATCAAAATTACCCCCAAATTCTATGATTTAAGCTGTTTTTGAGGGGTTTTTGAAAAAAAAAACACCCAAATTCAAAATACACCCGATTCAAACAAAACATTTTCAGGGAGGTTTTGCCAAAACGCGTCCGAATCCAAAACACGGCCACGGAACCGAATCCAAAACCAAAACACAAAACCCGAAAATTTTCCGGTGCACATCTCTAATGTTTACCTACTGTTCTCTTTTCCCACATTTTGCTGTATTAATATAGGCATAGATGAGGAATTGGACCCCCAAGGGCAGGGCTGGTGCTAGGGTGTTCAGCGCCCCCCCTGCAAACTATAAATTTGCACCCTCCCATACTTCACAAAGGGTCAGCCTCCAGCGCGCTTCAGGAAAAGAGGTATGGTCTTGCAAGAAAGTGGGGAATAGTACCCCCATTTCAAATTATGCCACACAGTAGCACAGTCTTATTCACACTACACCGCATGTAGAAGTGGTGCTCATTCACATAATGCCCCCAGTAGTACTGCTTCAAACACACTTAATGCCCACAGTAGTGCCACTTATACATACTGTATATTGCCCACAGTAGTAGTGCCACGTATACACATAATGCCCCCAGTAGTAGTGCCACTTATACACATAATACCCACAGTAGTAGCACCCCTTATACATAATGCCCCCCAGTGGTAGCGTCCTTATACATAATGCCCACAGAAGTGCTGCTTTTACGTAATGCCCCCCTGTAGTAGCATTCTTATACATAATGCCCACAGAAGAGCTGCTTTTACATAATGCCCCCCCACTCTCCATAGTAGCATCCTTATCCACCAACTGTCTTACCTTAACTATCTGGGACCTGTGCATCTGGCATTGTCATCTCCCCTCTTTTCACCCCCTCCTCCCCCCCAGTAGTAGCGTTCTTATACGTAATGCCCCCAGTAGTAGTGTCCTTATATATAATACCCCCCCAATAGCAGCATCCTTATACATAATGCCGCCCACTAATAGCATCCTTATACGTAAGTTATGCCGCCAGTTGTAGCGTCCTTATACGTAATGCCCGCCAGTAGTAGCATCCACATACATAGTGCCCACCAGTAGTAGTGTCCTTATACATAATACCCACCTGTAGTACCATCCTTATACGTAATGCCCGTCTGTAGTAGCATCCTTATACACAATGCCCCCTAATAGTAGCGTCATTATACATAATGCCCGCCAGTAGTAGCGTCCTTATATGTAATTCCCCCTAGTAGTATCGTCCTTATACGTAATGCCCCCCAGCAGTAGCATCCTTATACATAATGCCCCCTAGTAGTATCATCCTTATACGTAATGCCCCCCAGTAGTAGCGTCCTTATACATAATGCCCACCAGTAGTAGTGTCCTTATACGTAATGTCCACCTGTAGTAGCGTCCTTATATGTAATGCCCACCTGTAGTAGCATCCTTATACGTAATGCCCACCAGTAGTAGCGTCCTTATACGTAATGCCCGCCTTTAGTACCATCCTTATACGTAATGCCCGCCTGTAGTAGCATCCTTAAATACAATGCCCACCTATAGTACCGTTCTTCTTATACGTAATACCCACCAGTAGTAGCGTCCTTATACGTAATGCCCCCCAGTAGTAGCATCCTTATACATAATGCCTGCCTGTAGTAGCGTCCTTATACGTAATGCCCGCCTGTAGTAGCAACCTTATACACAATGCCCACCTATAGTACCGTCCTTATATGTAATGCCCCCCAGTAGTAGCGTCCTTATACGTAATTTCCACCAGTAGTAGCGTCCTTATACATAATGCCCGCCTGTAGTAGTGTCCTTATACGTAATGCCCACCTGTAGTAGCGTCATTTACGTAATGCCCACCAGTAGTAGCGTCCTTATACGTAATGCCCCCCAGTAGTAGCGTCCTTATACGTAATGCCTGCCTGTAGTAGCATCCTTATACGTAATGCCCGCCTGTAGTAGCATCCTTATACACAATGCCCACCTATAGTACCGTCCTTATATGTAATGCCCACCAGTAGTAGCATCCTTATACGTAATGCCCCCCAGTAGTAGCGTCCTTATACGTAATTTCCACCAGTAGTAGCATCCTTATACATAATGCCCGCCAGTAGTAGTGTCCTTATACGTAATGCCCACCTGTAGTAGCGTCCTTTACGTAATGCCTACCAGTAGTAGCGTCCTTATACGTAATGCCCGCCTGTAGTACTGTCCTTATACGTAATGCCCGTCAGTAGTAGCGTCCTTATACATAATGCCCACCTGTAGTACCGTCCTTATACGTAATGCCCACCTGTAGTAGCATCCTTATACACAATGCCCACCTATAGTACCGTCCTTATATGTAATGCCCACCAGTAGTAGCGTCCTAATACGTAATGCCCCCCAGTAGTAGCGTCCTTATACGTAATGCCCACCAGTAGTAGCGTCCTTATACGTAATGCCCCCCAGTAGTAGCGTCCTTATACGTAATGCCCCCCAATAGTAGCGTCCTTATACGTAATGCCCACCAGTAGTAGCGTCCTTATACGTAATGCCTGCCTGTAGTAACGTCCTTAAGCGTAATGCCTGCCTGTAGTAGCGTCCTTATGTGTAATGCCCGCCAGTATTAGCATTCTTATATGTAATGCTTGCCAGTAATAGAGTCCTTAAATGTAATGCCTGCCTGTAGTAGCGTCCTTATACATAATGCTCACCAGTAGTAGCGACCTTAAATGTAATGCCCACCAGTATTAGCGTCATTATACGTAATGCCCTCCTGAAGTAACGCCTTATACATAATGCCTGCCAGTAGTAGCATCCTTATACATAATGCCCGCCTGTAGTAGCGTCCTTATACGTAATGCCCGCCTTTAGTACCGTCCTTATACGTAATGCCCGCCTGTAGTAGCATCCTTATACACAATGCCCACCTATAGTACCGTCCTTATATGTAATGCCCACCAGCAGTAGCGTCCTTATACGTAATGCCCCCCATTAGTAGCGTCCTTATACGTAATTTCCACCAGTAGTAGCGTCTTTATACATAATGCCTGCCAGTAGTAGTGTCCTTATATGTAATGCCCACCTGTAGTAGCGTCCTTTACGTAATACCCACCAGTAGTAGTGTCCTTATACGTAATGCCCCCCGGTAGTAGCGTCCTTATACGTAATGCCTGCCTGTAGTAGCGTCCTTATACGTAATGCCCGCCTGTAGTAGCTTCCTTATACATAATGCCCACCTGTAGTAGCGTCCTTTACGTAATGCCCACCAGTAGTAGCGTCCTTATACGTAATGCCCGCCTGTAGTACTGTCCTTATACGTAATGCCCATCAGTAGTAGCGTCCTTATACATAATGCCCACCTGTAGTACCGTCCTTATACGTAATGCCCACCTGTAGTAGCATCCTTATACACAATGCCCACCTATAGTACCGTCCTTATATGTAATGCCCACCAGTAGTAGCGTCCTAATACGTAATGCCCCCCAGTAGTAGCGTCCTTATACGTAATGCCCCCCAGTAGTAGCGTCCTTTACGTAATGCCCACCAGTAGTAGCGTCCTTATACGTAATGCCCGCCTTTAGTACCGTCCTTATACGTAATGCCCGCCTGTAGTAGCATCCTTATACACAATGCCCACCTATAGTACCGTCCTTAAATGTAATGCCCACAAGTAGTAGTGTTTTAATACGTAATGCCCCCCAGTAGTAGCGTCCTTATACGTAATGTCCACCTGTAGTACCGTCCTTATACGTAATGCCCACCTGTAGTAGCATCCTTATACACAATGCCCACCTATAGTACCGTCCTTATATGTAATGCCCACCAGTAGTAGCGTCCTAATACGTAAAGCCCCCCAGTAGTAGCGTCCTTATACGTAATGCCCCCCAGTAGTAGCGTCCTTACACATAATGCCCACCAGTAGTAGCGTCCTTATACGTAATGCCCGCCTTTAGTACCGTCCTTATACGTAATGCCCGCCTGTAGTAGCATCCTTATACACAATGCCCACCTATAGTACCGTCCTTATATGTAATGCCCACAAGTAGTAGTGTCCTAATACGTAATGCCCCCCAGTAGTAGCGTCCTTATACGTAATGCCCACCAGTAGTAGTGTCCTTATACGTAATGCCCCCCAGTAGTAGCGTCCTTATACGTAATGCCTGCCTGTAGTAGCGTCCTTATGTGTAATGCCCGCCAGTATTAGCATTCTTATATGTAATGCTTGCCAGTAGTAGAGTCCTTAAATGTAATGCCTGCCAGTAGTAGCGTCCTTATACATAATGCTCACCAGTAGTAGCGACCTTAAATGTAATGCCCACCAGTATTAGCGTCATTATACGTAATGCCCTCCTGAAGTAACGTCTTTATACATAATGCCTGGCAGTAGTAGCATCCTTATACATAATGCCCGCCTGTAGTAGCTTCCTTATACGTAATGCTCACCAGTAGTAGCGTCCTTATACATAATGCCCCCCAGTAGTAGCGTCCTTAAGCGTAATGCCTGCCTGTAGTAGCGTCCTTATGTGTAACGCCCGCCAGTAGTAGCATCCTTATACATAATGCTCACCAGTAGTAGCGACCTTAAATGTAATGCCCACCAGTATTAGCGTCATTATACGTAATGCCCGCCTGAAGTAACATCTTTATACATAATGCCTGCCAGTAGTAGCATCCTTATACATAATGCCCGCCTGTAGTAGCATCCTTATACGTAATGCTCACCAGTAGTAGCATCCTTATACATAATGCTCACCAGTAGTAGCGACCTTAAATGTAATGCCCACCAGTATTAGCGTCATTATACGTAATGCTCGCCTGAAGTAAGTCTTTATACATAATGCCTGCCAGTAGTAGCATCCTTATACATAATGCCCGCCTGTAGTAGTGTCCTTAAGCATAGTGCCTGCCAGTAGTAACATCCTTATACATAATGCTCACCAGTAGTAGAGTCCTTAAACGTAATACCCACCTGTAAAACTGTCCTCATACATAATGCCCCCCCAGTAGTAGCGTCCTTATATGTAATACCCCCCAATAGTAGCGTCCAGAATGCTCACATGCATACACACCTCACACACACACACACACCCACCATACACACACACACACACACATATACACACACCCTACACACACACAGCCCTACCATATACACACCCCACACACACACAACCCCACCATACACACACACATACCCCACACACATTGTCCCACCATACACACACACACAGCCCCACCATACACACACACATACACACCCCATACACACACACATACATTTCTCTCTCACCCTCCACTTACCAAGTCTAGCTGGCCGCCACTGTTTAGTCTCCCCCTATACAGCATCCTGGTCCTGTGTAGCTCTGCCCCTCCATCCCATGTAGCTCCGCCCCCTCATGCAGGTGTAGCTCCACCTCCTCTATTCGGGACCAACACTGCAGTGAACACAGCCGCTGGGGGAAGAGGGGGAAGAGGAGGCTACAAGCTGCCGGCGCCGCTGCCTGTCATACAGTGACAGGCACAGCAGCCGGCAGCAGCAGGGGGACAGGCGCAGCAGCATGGATGCAGAGCAGGGCGAGTGCCTCTCCAGCCTAGCGCCTACCTGCTTTGCATTCCTTTGCTGAGCAGGTAGCGCTGGGCCAGCTCAAGGGACTATTATTATAAGATGCTATCATAATTAGATTGATGTCCACGCTTTGGACTGACTCTTGTAAATTATGATTCGTCCCCCAGGTGTGGCTTATTCTCTTTTCCTTCTCAATGAGCTGCAAAATGGAAGATCGCCCATTAATAAACGTTTAACTAACATAAGTGAATTGGTCTTCTGGCAATGCAGTAGGGTTCAAACCAGAGAAGCTCTTGGCAAGATCAATTACGTCAGAGAGGTCCTTGACTTTTACACATTCAGGGAAGGACAAGAAAGGCAAGTCATGACATACAGACCAGCAAACTAACAAGACCTTCCATCTGTGCAATCTGCATGCGTTCCTTTCTCGCAGGGAACTCTTTTCATGGGAAAGGGAGGTAAAACAGAACATTACGAAAGTTTAGTTTCCAAATATTCCAAATAAATCCAATTCTTTTTTTTGGGGGGGGATCATCACTTTACATTGATTGAATTAGAGGATGCTATCAATTACTGCACATCTGGCCAAAACCAAGGTTCCGTTAGTCTGACAACTATTATAATTACAAAGGATTCTTCAGCATTGTTCTCATGCCCGTAGTTAATGCTAACGATGAATTCATATTTGTGGACATTGGGAAGAATGGTCAAGCTTCTGATGGTGGGTCCTTTAAGCAGACAGTGTTCTATGAGAAACACATTTCCAAAAATCTAAGTTTATCATCTGCTGAGGAAACAAAGCATATCCTCAGTTTTGTGTTTGTAGCTGACGAGGCCACATTATGAAGCCAAATGCGAAAAGGGGACTCAACAAGGAAAAGCGTTTTTTCAACTACAGGCTTTCAAGAGCATGGCTTATTGTGGAAAATGCCTTTGAGATATTAAGCAATCGCTTCAGGATCTTTCACATAGCTATCAATCTGCATGTGGACAAGATCAACTGGGTTGTCATGGCATGCTGTGAATTACATACAGAGAAAAACTTTAATGGTGTGGGGGCAGTGTCATGGCAGGAGGACTGCATTAAGTAAAAAAAGTAACTCTAAAGTTTGAACGTTTGAACATACAGCATGTGTGTGCACTGTTTTTCTACTTACCAAATCAATACTTGCTGTTTTTACCACATCTTCCTTGACCTCTTCTCTTAGCTTTGGGTCAAGCGAGTTGAGGGAAGGCCACTGTGGGATCATCTAACATGAATTTCATCAAGTTGTAATACCATAGAGTTGGTGTATGCCGATCACCTGCTTTCTTGTGCTCCTTTAGGAACACTGTCCTGAAGTTTTGGATTTTTTTACGAATGCACTGTGCATCCGCACAACTTTAGTGCAGTTTGCTTCAGCCTACTTAGCCTTGCAGTCGCAGTGCGGCTTGCAGGGCCAAGGTAACTGTGTCTCACAACACAGTCCTTGGCTTCGCCACTCCCGGAATATTGGGTTGACACGCATTTTAATGAAGAGATCGTAGAACGTGTACTGCACATGCGCAGAATGGGTTCTGCCCACGCACAGTCCCTGTACATTGGAAAACTGAAGTAAGAATAGCTTTTGCAATATTTACTGACTTAGGCCATCAGTCTGCTCAAATCCAGTTCCAGTCTGGTTAGTGCCAGTCCCCAATTTCAACTGTGTACCAGTCTTCTTTGCTAGAGACTTGTTGCAGGTCAACTGCCAGTTCCAGTCTGATCGCCTGCCGGTTCCAGTCCAGTCATCCATCTGCTGATTCCAATACGGTTATCATCTGGTTCCAGTTCAGTCACCATCTGGTTCCAGTCCAGCCATCATCTGGTTCCAGTCCAGTCACCATCTGGTCCCAGTTCAGTCATCAACTGGTTCTAGTCTAGTCACCAGTTGGTTCCAGTTCAACCACCATCTGGTTCCAGTCTAGTTCATCATCCAAAATGTACAGTTCCAGTATTAATAAAGTTATCTTACTGTCTCCACCGTTGGGTTAGCTACCACTAGAACTCCAATGACTCTCATCTCTCACACTACCTATAGTTCCATTGCTTCTTCTCTTTCCTCAATCATGAGGAAAAGCTGGATTAAGCCTCCAAGCTTCATTCACACCTCAGCAGTTCCTGCTTCAGCCTCGCACACCTGCCCAAGTCAATCCCAACCCTCATGCGTGACACAGGGCAGTCAGACAAACGCATGGCAGTTTATAGCACATCTAAGAAACATTTCCACACAGCAGTGGCAGAAATGAAAAGTGGTGCAAGATGGAATTGTCCTGGAACAAAGATGCACTGTGGTGCAGAGTGCTGGCGTGCAGTATACTAGGGTGCACTGCACATAACAGTATAAATGATACAGCAATATATAGATTTATTTTTTTAACTGACAGCCCGGTTAACACTGTATGGAGTCAGACCGTTTTTACGCACACGCACTGGGTTACAGCATACTGGGGTGCTATGTGCACAACACTACAAACAAATTATCCCATTTCTTTTTATTAGATTTTTAGCTGGCAGCTTGGCTCACACTATGTGGAGTGAGACAGCTTTTACACATGCGCACTGGGGTACAGCATACTGAGGTGCAATGCGCAGAACAGTACAAACAAATGATACAACAATATATTTTTTTATTCTTTTTTTAACTGGCAGCTCAGCTCACACTCTCTGGAGGCAGATCAATTTTATACATGTGCACTGGGGCACTACAGCCTACTGGGATGCAGTGCACATTACAAACAAATACAATAATTTTTATTTGTTCTTTTTATGCTGACAAATATGGAGTCACATGGTAAACACTGTGGGCAAGGCCTGCGGAGTCAGTGCAGCACCACTGTGATGGAATTAGACTAAGGGGATTGGACACAGCTTGTGACACAGCACAGCCACTTAGATAGGCACAGTGACAGCACAGCCACTTAGATGGATACAGTAACAGCAGCACAGCCCCTTAAATGGACACACTGACAGCAGCACAGCCACTTAGATGGATACAGTGACAGCAGCACAGCCCCTTAAATGGACATAGTGACAGCAGCACAGCCCCTTATGGACACAGTGAAAGCACTTGTATTCTGCACAGCCACTTTGATGGACACCGCAGATCACAGCATACAGCACAGTGACTGGAGTGAAATGGCACCGAGTCCCAGCCGCGGATCCCTTATATGGAATCCCAAAACCTGCAAGAATACGACGCTGGGAGGATGACCATCAATCTGGAATCCGAGTATGGCTGGAACACCTGAGCCATGACCCTGAGCCGTGGCTCGTGTGGACTCGGATTCTAAAAGTTTGGAGCAGTTCAGATTCCAGGGAAACCGAATTGCTCATCTCTAACTTCTTGTGAACATTAATTATGTGTTTTTTTAATTTCTCCTGGCTGGTTATAATGAGACAACTGTACCCAGTACTTGTGTGAACATATAGTATGAGCCTCCAGTTTTCACCTATACCGGCCCCTATTCTCATAAAGGAAGATGTGCTTGCCAGTACTGTGTTGCACAGGTAGAACAAGCTTACAACAAATTAATGCAGTAAACTAAAAAATAATGTATGTACAGTATGGACAAGTTAGCAATACAACAATTGCACATATAGAATATACATACTACCATAAGAGAGTACACAGTGATACAAAATAACAGTGCAATGGATAATCAAAACAGTGCAGGTAACAACAGAGTGAGATAAGCAAATTGTTAGGGCAGGCGGCTAAGGAGCAAAATGGTAAGTAGGAAGGTTCAGAGCAGGCCATGAGAGAGAGAGAGAGAGAAGTCAAAACAATGTGGATTGGGGCAATGGAAGACATATTTTGGATATAAAAAATAGAAACTAAGGGGGTCATTCCGAGTTGATCGCTAGCTGCCGTTGTTCGCAGCGCAGTGATCAGGCTAAAAAATGGCATTTCTGCGCGTGCACTGCAATGCACATGCACGACGTACGGGTACAAAGTCCTTTGTGGTTTTGCACAGGTTCTAGCAATGTTTTCATTCGCACTGGCAGCGGCAAGAAGATTGACAGGAAAGTGGCGTTTCTGGGTGTCAACTGACCATTTTCAGGGAGTGCTTGGAAAAACGCAGGCATGCCAGGGAAAACGCAGGCGTGGCTGGGCGAACGCTGGGCGGGTGTGTGATGTCAAAAGCCAACCCTACAACGTTAGAATCAACACACATGAAGAGTTCAGGGCTGGTCTTGTTTTGCACAAAATGTTTTTGCAGGCGCTCTGCTGCACAGGCGTTCGCACTTCTGCAAAGCGAAAATACACTACCCGATGGGCGGCAACAATGCGTTTTGTACGGCTGCTAAAAACTGCTAGCGAGCGAACAACTGGGAATGTCCCCCCAAGACCTCACATTTTACTGCATCTGATAACAATCATCCAAATTGTATTGTAACCTACTGAAAGTGGCAATTCCACTATAAATTCCAGTAGGCTGACTTTTCAGAATCTTGGTCTTGGCACAAATCTCACAACATAATTTGTGGCATCTTTCTTCATAGAAGGCATCAGTCATCCCTGGACAATAGTTCAATAGTTTTATTAATGCCACTTTAGGCTTAGGCTACAATACTCAGCACCACCTATCTAAGATTAAAGGGAGCAATGAGACAACTCACAGAAGTATCAGCAGGAGCTTGCACATGAGCCGTAAGGAACTAGAAAACATGAATAATGGGGGTCATGCTCCTACAAATATCTGCGAGAAAGCACAAGGATATTGATATTACTATACCGCGTCAAAATAAAATGGTAAAATTAAATCTGGAACTTGCCAGTCTTGGACTGATTCTATGACTTCACGGGTGCTTCAGGGAGCACATCTAGGCTCTGTGTCCTAGCACCTTTATCATCGATGGCGGTAAATCAACTAGTTCTCCCCTATCAATGGAAAAAGTATTCTACATCGGGCATAGCATTGATGATTTAAAATTGTGTGTATATTTGGGGGAGAGGAGGAGAAAGGTCATCCACTGCCCTTGCTGGAGGTGGGGAGCCAGCTGCTACTGCTTTCGGGGGGAGGTTTGCTGGCTTCTCATGTTGTCTAATGTGGGGCAGCAGTGTGTGGTGGTGGTGGTGGTGGTGATGGCGGTGGTGGGTGTGCCGGCACCCGTTGCAGCTAGGGAGGGAGGTGCTGACCGCTCAATGTGTACTTGGGTGGGGGGCTGCTGTGTGCTCCCTATTCTGTATAAACTGTACCATCCTACATTTTATATACAGTATAAATAGTGCCCTGATAGATCTGTTGCACTGAGATGTTGATTTGGCGTTAGTGAAAAAGGTTCTGTTGTGGACCGAAACGTCGACTTCATATATTTTAGGCTTTTTGTTTACGTTTTTTAACCCAAGTGTGAAGGATAGACAATTTATACTTAGTGAAATGCCCCAAATCCCAATACCATCTATACTCATGAATTTACCCACGCTTGCAAAGTATGGAAACACAGCAGGACCATTACATCAATGTAACTGCATGATGAAAAAAAATCATAGTAATAACCAGAATGGCTGATAAAACCACTTAGTAGACTGACTGTACCTGAAATCAATTTTAAAAAATATGGTGGCACCTCTAATATGATCAAAGCGGGCAGAAATAAGTGGGAGTGGGTACTTATTTATTTTTATCACCACAGGGGTGTAATCCTCCATCTACTGTATTTTAGTGGCAAAAAAGAATCCTGCTCCTATTGGGGGCTTAAAATGCTCTAATAAAGCCTTTCTTCAGTCTCTCCTCTCTTAGTCTACAAAACCTGAGACTAATTTAGAGTTATAAAATGTAAATATTTTACTCTTATAACAATCAAAGCTTCTAAGTGCAGGTAATAGCAAGGTGGAATTCTAGCAAAATTCAGTTGATCGCAGCAGCAAATTGATAGCAGTTGGGCAAAACCATGTGCACTGCAGGGGGGGGGGGGGGCAGATATAACGTGCACATGGTTTTTCCCAACTGATAACAAAATTGCTGCTGTGATTAACTCTGAATAACCCCCTCAGTATAGTACATACACATTCTGTAAACAAGTGGTAGAAAGCCTTATAGGCTGTGCCAAACATGTCTCAGACAATGAAGTAGTAGCACACCTTATACCAGTGGTTCCCAAACTTTTTTGAATCATGGCACCCCAGATTATCTGAATTTTTTTCACGGCACACCTAGGCCAAAAGTTTCTTATTGAGAAATGTAGAAAGAAATCCTAAATTAATTGCGTTTATATGTCATCCATAGGCTCAACTGTGTGGTGAGGGACAATATTTGCTTCTGTTTGTCCACATATTTTATGACTAACAGCCAACACCACTGGTTTTGCCTATTACAATGACCATAAATAATTTGAATTGGTCCTGGACCACCATTCATAGGCACCCCTGCAAGTGTCCTGAGGCACCCCAGGAAGCAAAGGCACACAGTTTGAGAACCACTGCCTTATACTAAAGGCTGTATCATACATGTTTCAGATCACTAAGTAGTAGCACACCTTATACAGTACTGTAGGCTGTACCAAACATTTGTTTAATAAGAGTATCTGGTGTCTATAATGATTTGATTAATGCTGAAATGGCATGGAAAATAGCACATCCAATAAATATAAGTAGTGCCTACAAGATACAGTCAATTGTCGACAATAAAGTAACATCTAATACACCAAAATCATAATTTACTTATATGTTTAGGAATGAATTCACACAAGGTCAAATTGCATTGTAATTTTTTAAAACAAACGTAATGGAGTATCTGCGCAGCTCCTTTTTGATGGGATAGGCTAGTGTCCTAGAGCCTCAAAACCTACCAGTTCTCCATCCTGGTATACAGTGCATCCGGAAAGTAATCACAGCGCTTCACTTTTTCCACATTTTATTATGTTACAGCCTTATTCCAAACTGGAATAAATTAAATTTCCCCTCAAAATTCTACACACAATACCCCGTAATGACAATATGAAAAAAGTTTTTTTGAGATTTTTGCAAATTTATTAAAAATAAAAAACGAAAAAATTACATGTACATAAGTATTCACAGCCATTGCTCAATACTTTGTTGATGCAACTTTGGCAGCAAATACAGCCTCAAGTCTTTTTGAATATGATCCCACAAGCTTGGCATACCTATCTTTGTGCAGTTTCGCCCATTCCTCTTTGCAGCACCTCTCAAGCTCCATCAGGTTGGATGGGAAGCATTGGTGCACAGCCATTTTCAGATCTCTCCAGAGATGTTTAATCGGATTCAAGTCTGGGCTCTGGCTGGGCCACTCAAGGACATTCAAAGAGTTGTCCTGAAGCCACTCATTTGATATCTTAGCTGTGTGCTTAGGGTCGTTGTCCTGCTGAAATATGAACTGTCGCCCCAGTCAAGAGCACACTGTCAGGGCCGAGTGTTTTTGTGAATCCGTTAACCCTGGACCAACCAAAGGTGTAGGTGCCGGAGGATAGTGAAAACAGGGAGGACGAATAAAGTTCTGTTTCATATTATATTAAAGGCAACAATTCCAGTAAGGAGTTAAATGACAATTATTAGTCAGCATATATATACTGATGTATTGCAATGAATGATATGATGATAAGCAGGAACAGTCTTAAAGATGCATTGAAGAAATGTTCATACAACTGAGTTTAAACAAGCTTGTGAAGAATTGTCCAAATGAATCAATGACTTGTGCCAAACTGTAAGGAGTGTTAACTGGATTTTGTAGACATAAATGAATAACTGTAGAAACTTGTACTGAAGCTTAAAGGTTAAACTGAAGGGCTGTGAAGAATAGTCCTTGATTGCAGCAACAATGAAAATACAATACTGAACAGAATACTTGCAAATTGTGAAACTGCAGCAGATGACAATGGTGAAGAATGAGTTAAACTGAGAGCTGATTAAACGAGCACCTGAGTTTAGTAGAATCTTCCAAAGGCTGTGTGATTGAAGCAGGCAGACAGGGTAACCTCTCACAAGACTCTGGAAATACACTTGTTGCCACTGGGAGAGTGATTGACTGACAGCACAGCAGGGAGCTGGTGGATCTTTTGCAGTGAAGGCTGCAGGCAGAACTCTAGGAGTGGAGGCGATATCTGGACCACTGGAATCACACAGAAAACCACAGAGAGAGCACAGAGCTAGGGTACCGAGTAACTACAACAAAGCACTGGCTCAGAGTAACATAATCCCAGCCTACTTAAAGGCAGCACAAGCACGGGATTGGCTAACACTTACCCACAGGTGTTTCACAAGTGCTCTTAGGTGCTCATTTGGTCTCCAACATGGTCGCCTCCTATACTGCAGACACCCAGCAGTGTCTTTGGCCATTTGGTCCCCGCACTCCCGGCTCCAAGAACCTGCATCACCTCTGCCTCTGACCACGCTGCATCCCCACACAGCCGCACAGCACTGTGAGCAACCGCACCGGAAATGGACGGACCCCAGAACCCACAGAGGTGAGTGATCGGTTCGTGACAGTACCCCCCCTTTAAGGGTGGACTCCGGACACCTTTGAGCTTTGTCAGGATTCTTGGAATAGAATTTTTGCACCAGTCTTGGAGCATGAACATCTTTGGCAAAAACCCAGGACCTCTCCTGCGGACCATAACCCTTCCAATCAACCAGAAACTGCAGACATCCATACCAACGACGAGAGTCCACAATCTCCTTAACCTCAAATTCCTCATCCTGCAAAGAGTGAACTTTAGGAGGTTTGGACAAGGCAGTACGAAAGTAATTGAGAAGCAAACGTTTCAACAACGATGTATGAAAGGCGTTAGGAATTTTCAAAGAAAGTGGCAACTTTACTCTGTATGACACAGGATTGAGTACCTTTTCAATGGGAAATGGACCAATAAACTTGGGAGCAAACTTCTTAGAAGGAACTTTGAATTTAAGATTGCGAGTAGAAATCCAAACTTGGGGGGTAATTCCAAGTTGATCGCAGCAGGAATTTTGTTAGCAGTTGGGAAAAAACATGTGCTCTGCAGGGGAGGCAGATATAACATGTGCAGAAAGAGTTAGATTTGGGTGGGTTATTTTGTTTCTGTGCAGGCTAAATACTGTCTGCTTTATTTTTACACTGCAAATTAGATTGCAGATTGAACACACCACACCCAAATCTAACTCTCTCAGCACATGTTAAATCTGCCTCCCCTGCAGTTCACATGGTTTTGCCCAACTGCTAACAAAAATCCTGCTGCGATCAACTTGAAATTACCACCTTGGTCTCCTACCTTGTAGTTTGGTACAGGCTAAAGTTTTCTATCTGCGAAAGATTTATAACGAGCATAGGATTTAATCAATGATTTGCGCAAACAACTCCAGATTCTAGACAAACGTTGAAGCACTTGATCTACTGCTGGAACCTCTTGAGCTGGCAACGGATGGAACTCTGGCACACGAGGATGAAAACCAAAGATAGTATAAAATGGCGTAGATTCTGAAGACCAATGAAAGAGATTATTATGAGCGAATTCTGCCAATGAAAGGTAGTCAATCCAATCATCCTGTGAGGAAGATATGTATAACCGGAGAAAGGTTTCAAGATCTTGATTTACTCTCTCAGTTTGTCATTCTGTCTGGGGATGATATGCCGAAGAAAATTCAACTTAATGTTTAAAGATGAACAAAGCGACCTCCAAAACTTGGCTATTAACTGTGTTCCCCGATCAGAGATGATCTCTCGAGGAAGGCCATGCAACTTAAAGAGCTCAGAAATGAACAATCTGGCTAGTGAAGGGGCTGATGGTAATCCAGTTAATGGAATGAAGTGCGCCATTTTCGAAACTCGATCCACTATCACCCAAATGGTATTCCGCCCTTTTGATGGAAGTAAATCGGTCACGAAATCCATTGAGATATGAGTCCACGGTTGTTTGGGTATAGATAACGGATGTAACAAACCTGGAGGAGAACCCCTTGGACTCTTATATTGGGCACATTTAGGACATGCAGCTATAAACTCTTGAACATCGGCTTTAAGACGTGGCTACCAGTAAGACTGTTGAATATATTTGAAAGTCTTTAGGACTCCAGGATGACCCATGAAGGATGAAGAGTGAGCCGAAGTAAGTAGTCGTTTTCGAAGATTTGTGGCGACAAAGGTTTTGCCAGGCGGAGAAACTGGGACCGGTGAAGTTCGAGTCATTAAAAAGGACATAGGACATGGCTTGATTCATGGTAGCATCATTTGATTCAGAAGTATTGAAAGACCGAGAAAGGGCATCTTCTTTTTTGTTTTGAGACCCTGGACGATAGGTAAGCTTAAAATTAAATTGGGTGAAGAAAAGAGCTCATCGAGCTTGTCGTGGATTCAAACACTGAGCCGACTGCAGAAAAAGAAGATTCTTATAATCAGTATATACTGTAATGGGGTGTTGTGCTCCCTCTAGAAGGTATCTCCACTCCTCAAACACCAATTTGATGGCAAGTAATTCTTGCTCCCCAATTGCATAATTACGTTTGGCCGGTAGGAACTTATGGGAGAAATATCCGCAGGGATGGACTTTTTTATCTTCAAAGACTTGTGACAACACAGCTCCCACTGCTTCTGTAGATGCGTCTACCTCGACTAGAAAGGGACGGTTCAAATCTGTCTGTCGAAGAATAGGGGCTGACACAAAGGCTTGCTTTAAATCGGAGAAGGTATTGATTGCTTCAGAAGACCAGTTCGTAGGATTTGCTCCCTTGTGAGTCAGGGCTGTGATGGGAGCGGCCAACATAGAGTAATTCTTAATTAATTTCCTATAGAAGTTAGCGAAGCCAAGGAATCGCTGAATCCCCTTGAGAGTCATAGGAGTGGACCAGTCTTGGATAGCTTGTACTGTTACAGGATCCATACACAGCTCTGATCTGGAAATAATATAACCAAGGAACGGTATAGAAGACACTTCAAATGTACACTTCTCCAACTTACAATATAGTTGATTTTTCCTCAGGCGGGTCAGTACCTCTTTAACTTGGTAACGGTGAGACTTTAGATCCTTGGAGAATATTAAGATATCATCCAAGTACACTACTAAACACTTGTAGAGAAGATCTCAAAAAAGTTTGTTCACATAGCTTTGGAAAACTGAAGGAGCATTACAAAGACCAAAAGGCATTACAAAGTATTCGTAATGCCCATCCCGGATATTAAAGGCAGTCTTCCATTCGTTCCCTGCCCGGATGCAATATTAAATTGTAGGCTACACGAAGATCTAATTTTGTAAACACAGTAGCTCCCTTTACCCGGTCAAATAATTCTGGAATTAATGGCAATGGGTACTTGTTCTTCACAGTGATCTCATTAAGTCCGCGATAATCTATGAATGGTCGTAAACCACCATCTTTCTTCTTAACGAAGAATCCGGCTCCTGCAGGTGAAAAAGATGGTCTAATAAAACCTTTGGATAAATTCTCTTGTGTATAATTAGACATAGCTTGATAGACTGAAGGTAACTCGGGCAGACTGACTGACCGGACGGGTATAATTGAAGCTAAACAGTCCTTGGGTACAAGATTCACCCCATGAAAGAATTTACATGGTTTGCCAGTTGAATTGTGGATCATGTTTCTGCAGCCAAGGTAATCCAAGTATCACATCATGAGAGGCTTTGGGAATCATGAGGAAGGAAATATATTCGGAATGGAGCACACCAACTTTCATCTTGAGACATACGGTTTGCTGAGTAATTATGCCGTCTAGAATTTGACTTCCATCCACTGCTGTAACAGCAACTGCTACTTCCAGAAGCACGGTTTGAGCTTTAGATCGTATGACAAAGGCTGAGGTGATGAAGTTCTCAGCAGCACCGGAATCTAGGAGATCTGAAACTTTAAATGTAGAACTTGGAACTTCTAAATGAATATGCAAAGTTGGCTCCTTCCCGGAATATGATTCCAAAGTAACTACTAGCTTAACCTCTCTTGAATAAGCTAGGAGCGAGAGTTTCCCCGAGCCAGAGTTTGCAGGACTTAATGAAATGTTCAGAGGACCCTCAGTACATGCAGAGGTTACCCTGTCGACAACGAATTTGTTCCTCCTCTGTGAAGCGAGAGTGCCCGATCTGCATAGGCTCTTCTGTCGTTACTGGAGACTGAGATGAAGAAAAATCTTGTCAAGGTCTGGGACGATAGCGTGGACTAGATCTTGGATTTCTCTAAACATTGCTCTCTTTAGCATAGATCAAGTTTATTGCAGATAGAAATCAATTCATCCAGCTTAGTTGGCACATCACGAATGGTTAAATCATCCTTGATTCTTTCTGAAAGTCCATTCCAAAATACTGCGACCAGGGCCTCCTCATTCCATTTAACTCTGAAGACAACGTGCGAAACTGAATAATATATTGACTAACAGCACGTAAACCTTGACGTAGACAGAGAATCTCCAAAGATGCAGAGGTGGTTCTACCTGGTTCATCGAAGATTTTCCGGAAGGATGATACGAACTCTCTATAATTAGAGAGAATAGAATCTCCCCTCTCCCTCAGTGGCACCGGCCACTCCAAGGCCTGACCAGACAGGAGGGCAATAATATATGCAATCTTAAAACGGGCTGATGGAAAACTAGCAGACAACAGTTCAAACTGGATCTCGCATTGGTTCAGAAATCCTCTGCAAAGCTTTGGGGTTCCGTCAAACTTACTTGGCGAGGGTAACTGCAAACGGGACATAGGCACCGTCACTGGAGAAACTGTAGTGGAAACTGAGACCACCGGAGCTAGAACTTGGACTTGTGGTATCTTTATATCCGTATGAAGAGCCTCCAAACGATCTGCCATAGTTTGCATAAACTGAACTATTTGTGTCTGTATGGACTCCTAATTTTCCAGTCGGGAAAGGATGTTTGCCGTAGCACCATCTCCTGCAAGTTGGTCACCCGACGGATCCATGGGGCCAGTGCTTGCTGTCAGGGCTGAGTGTTTTTGTTTATCCATTAAACTTGGACCAACCAAAGGTGTAGGTGCCGGAGGATAGTGAAAACAAGGAGGACGAATAAAGCTCAGTTTCATATTTTATTAAAGGCAACAATTCCAGTAAGGAGTTAAAAGACAATTATTAGTCAGCATATATATACTGACGTATTGCAATGAATGGTATGATGATAAGCAGGAACAGTCTTAAAGATGCATTGAAGAAATGTTCATACAACTGAGTTTAAATAAGCTTGTGAAGAATTGTCCAAATGAAGCAATGACTGGTGCCAAACTGTAAGGAGTGTTAACTGGATTTTGTAGACATAAATGAATAACTGTAGAGACTTGTACTGAAGCTTAAAGGTTAAACTGAAGGGCTATGAAGAATAGTCCTTGATTGCAGCAACAATGAAAATACAATACTGAACAGAATACTTGCAAATTGTGAAACTGCAGCAGATGACAATGGTGAAGAATGAGTAAAACTGAGAGCTGATTAAACGAGCACCTGAGTTTAGTAGAATCTTCCAAAGGCCTGTGTGATTGAAGCAGGCAGACAGGGTAACCTCTCACAAGACTCTGGAAATATACTTGTTGCCACTGGGAGAGCGATTGACTGACAGCACAGCAGGGAGCTAGTGGATCTTTTGCAGTGAAGGCTGCAGGCAGAACTCTAGGAACAGAGGCGATATCTGGACCACTGGAATCACACAGAAAACCACAGAGAGAGCACAGAGCTAGGGTACCGAGTAACTACAACAAAGCACTGGCTCAGAGTAACATAATCCCAGCCTACTTAAAGGCAGTACAAGCACGGGATTGGCTAACACTTACCCACAGGTGTTTCACAAGTGCTCTTAGGTGCTCATTTGGTCTCCAACATGGCCGCCTCCTATATTGCAGACACACAGCAGTGTCTTTGGCCACTTGGTCCCTGCACTCCCGGCTCCCAGATTCTGCATCACCTCTGCTGCTGACCACGCTGCATCCCCACATGGCCGCACAGCACCACTAGCAACCGTGCCTGCAACGGATGGACCCCAGAACCCACAGAGGTGAGTGATCGGTTCGTGACACACTCTGGAGCAGGTTTTCATCCAGGAAGTCTGTGTACATTACTGCATTCATCTTTCCCTCTATCCTGCTAGTCTCACAGTTCCTGAAAAACATCCCCACAGCATGATGCTACCACCATCGTGTTTCACTGTAGGGATGGTATTGGCCTGGTGATGAGAGAGTTCAATCTTTGTCTCAACAGACCAGAGAATTTTGTTTCTCATGGTTTGAGTGTCCTTCAGGTGCATTTTGGCAACCTCCAGACAGACTGCCATGTGCGTTTTACTAAGCAGTGGCTTCCGTCCGGCCACTCTACCATACAGGCCTGATTAGTGGATTGCTGCAGAGATGGTTCTCCTTCTGGAAGGTTCTCCTCTCTCCACAGAGGAAAGCGTAGCTTTGACAAAGTGACCATCGGGTTCTTGGTCAACTCCCGGACTAGGGCCCTTCTCCCCTGATCACTCAGTTTAGACGGCCGGCCAGCTCTAGGAAGAGTCCTGGTGGTTTCCGAACTTCTTCCATTTACGGATGATGGAGGCCACTGTGCTCACTGGGACCTTCAGAGCAGCAGATTTTTTTCTGTACCCTTCCCCAGATTTGTGCCTCAAGACAATCCTGTCTCGAAGGTCTACAGACAATTCTTTTGACTTCATGCTTGGTTTTTTCTCAGACATGCATTGTAAAGTGTGGGGCCTTATATAGACAGGTTTGTGCCTTTCCGGGTATGGGTCGACACAACCTAAGTTGACAGTCATTAGGTCGACCACTGAAGGTCGACATGGGCATTAGGTTGACATGCATTAGGTCAACATGGGCAATAAGTCGACATGTACTAGGTCGACAGGTGAAAAGGTCGACATGAGTTTTTGAAAAAATGTTGGTATAGTTTTCTTCAAAAAAGTAATGGGGAACCCCAATTAGTGCACCGTGTCTGTGGGCTAGGTGCCTCGAACCGGTACCGCTGTGCTCGGCACAGATTACCATTCCCAATTGTAGTCCACATGGATCGTAAAGTGCGAAAAAGTCCCAAAAAAATTGTGAAAAACTCATGTCGACCTTTTGACCTAGTACATGTTGCCCTAATGCCCATGTCGACCTTCAGTGGTCGACGTAATGACTGTCGACCTAAGTTGTGTCGACCTAACGACCATATCCCGCCTTTCCAAATCATGTCCAACCAACTAAATTTACGACAGGTGGACTACAATTAAGCTGTAGGAACATCCCAAGAATGATCAGTGGAAACAGGATGCACCTGAGCTAAATTTTGAGCTTCATGGCAAAGGCTGTGAATACTTATGTACATGTGATTTCTTAGTTGTTGTTTTGTTTATAAATTTGCAAAAATCTCAAAAAAAACTTTTTTCGCGTTGTCGTTATGGGGTATTGTGTGTAGAACTTTGAGAGAAAAATTTATTTATTCAATTTTGGAATAAAGCTGTAACAAAACAAAATGTGGAAAAAGTAAAGTGCTGTGAATACTTTCCGGATGCACTGTATAATATAATATATATTGGTGTGATGGTTTTTGGCTCTGAACAATATAGGGTAGTCTTTAGTCAGGGGTATAGATAAATAAAAGAAAGGAGGGTTAGATGGGGATAGAGGGTGGAAAGTATAGAGAGGAAAATGAGAATAATTACCATGCTTGGATGGTCTAGATAGCTGCCTGCACCATTCTTCCGGTATGTAGTACTCGCCGCTGCTTGGCATCCTTCCTGGTTCCTGAGACGCAGGTTGGAACGCACTATGACTTCTGGTCTCGGGAGTCTTAGCTTCCGGCCTTGCGGGGTTGTACAGCTGTTGGGTATGAAGTCCTCCAACGTGTTTCTCCCCCTAGGGGCTTCATCAGGAAACCGAGATGCCCCAAAAACATAAGAATGCCCTACAACCCATACTGGCTTGCAATCGTGGTAAAAATCAGTCAGGATAAGGAGAATAGAACACACAAACAGACAAACCACATTCAAAAACAGCAAACAAAAATGGGAGGAACAAATGTAGCAATCTGGACATTGAGGAAAAACACTCAACCCCCAGAGTAAACTACAAACTACAGTACTCATGCCATAGAATCATGATTAGAATGCCAATTGGACACCTTGGGGAAATGAAATTCCTCAAAAACTCCTACAGTATGTTAGTAAGTAGTTAATCCTCCAGTCAGCTATGTTTGGTGAAAGAAAACAGATAAACTAGGACAGATATAGGAACGAAACGGAGAAGAACACAAACGACTCAAGGATTGAATATCATCAACAACCCGCGGAGCCCGCAGAGGTAGTGGCTCCAATTCAAAAATAGTGAGAACCTAACTCACTCAGCTCAGGACCCAAGAAAGCCAGACAACGCTTCAAAACATGACAAAACTGGTATTTGGTACGAACCCAGTTGCATGCATCAACCATGCCCCAGCGCAATCCAGGTGTACCTAAAAGAAGGCCTGCACCAACACCACAGCACACACTCTATCGTCGGAGCACAGTTGAAGCAAAAGCAAAGGCCCTCTACCAGCCTAATCAACCTTGGAACGCCACAGGTAACATCCAGCTGTACTATTACGTCTAGCAAAAGAGATGGACGGTCTGCACATTTGGAAAGAGCACCAAGCTTGGAAACCCGGAACGCGGCATGAAACACCATGGCAAAACATAATTAGAACAACAAATCCCAGGATCAGACTCAAAAAGATGGGGCAAAAACAAAATGTCAATTGGGTGCCTGCAATCGACAGATGTGGGGTCAACCAGAACCATCCTGTCAAGGCCCTTGACACCAGGAAGGACCTGGAGGGGTCAGGGCGGTCATAGAATAAAATAAGAAACACCTGCCAGGAAACACCGCACCACCACGACTGAACTCCCTTTAGTATATAGGCTCCATATAAAAGCCAGCATACAGAAAAGCTCCCACTCAAGCCACCCCACTTGATAGTAGCGCAACGTCCTGGGTCCAATAACCCGTGTTGCTAATTCCTCTATGCCAGCCTGAACACCTGCCAAACATGAGAGGACATGGGTTACCCACCAACTTCACCTGAGGGGCTAGTATCCGAAACCACTGCCAGTTGAACCGAGATAGCGCATCTGCAATGTCATTTTGAATCCCAGGCAGATGTGTAGCCATTTAACGTTAAGGAGAAGGCAGCAAAGACAAGCCTGGACAACAAGTGTACAACCGAAAGAGAAGAGGAACTTATGCATACACCACTGTAAGGTTGTCGCATCAAAAAATAAAGTTAGAGTTACACAAATGGTCACCCCACAGCTCCAACGCCACCACTATAGGAAAAAGATGAAGCAACAGCATGTTTTTTGTCAAACCCTCCGATATCTAATCGGTTGACAAGACTTAGGTCGACAGTGTCTAGGTCGCCCACTATTGGTCAAAAGGAAGTAGGTCGACATGGTTTCTAGATCAACAGGGACTCTAGGTCGACATGTACTAGGGTGGTCATTCCGAGTTGTTCGCTCGGTAATTTTCATCGCATTGCAGCGATTTTCCGCTAACTGCGCATGCGCAATGTTCGCACTGCGACTGCGCCAAGTAAATTGCTATGCAGTTAGGTATTTTACTCACGGCATTACAAGGTTTTTTCTTCGTTCTGGTGATCGTAATGTGATTGACAGGAAGTTGGTGTTTCTGGGCGGAAACTGGCCGTTTTATGGGAGTGTGTGAAAAAACGCTACCGTTTCTGGGAAAAACGCGGGAGTGGCTGGAGAAACAGATGAGTGTCTGGGCGAACGCTGGGTGTGTTTGTGACGTCAAACCAGGAACGACAAGCACTGAACTGATCGCACTGGAAGAGTAAGTCTCGAGCTACTCAGAAACTGCAAAGAAATTTCTATTAACAATTTTGAGAACCTTTCGTTCGCAATTTTGCTAAACTAAGATTCACTCCCAGTAGGCGGCGGCTTAGCGTGTGCAATGCTGCTAAAAGCAGCTTGCGAGCGAACAACTCGGAATGAGGGCCTAGGTCAACATGAAAAAGGGTCGACATGAGTTTTTCAATTTTTTTTTACTTTTTCATACTTTATGATCCACGTGGACTACAATTGGGAGTGGTAACCTGTGCCGAGCGGAGTTGGTCCCACTTTTGCAGCTATAACAGCTTCCACACTTCTTGGAAGCTTTCCACAATATTTTGCAGTGTTTCTGTGTGATTTTGTGCCCATTCATTCAGTAAAGCATTTATGAGGTCAAGCACTGATGTTGGACGAGGCCTGGCTCACAAACTCCATTCAAGTTAATCCCAAAGTTGCTCAATGGGGTTGAGGTCAGGGCTCAAGTTCTTCCACACCTGTCCTGTCGCGAATGCCCATTTCATATCGGAATGGACAAAATTGTGAATGGTATTATTCAAATGACATGTTGCAACAATGAAACAATGATATTCTACATGAAAAATGATGTTGGTAAAACTGCATCTAAGGAGGGAAGTTTGATGATGAGGACCCACTCACACCTAAAATATGACCTGCATGATGTATAATAACTGCCTGGGAGTATGTCATCTGGATTGAGCAGCCCTGCCCTTATACTGTATGTACAAATTGTGTTTATACTGTGTGGGGACTCTGATCAAAGGATCTGTTTGGATAGAATTTTGTTTACGATACAGCAGGGTGGTCAAGCACGTCTATGGGGTTTATTCAATTAGTGTCGGAACTTCGACAAGTTAGAAAAATGGCAATTTTCAACTTTTTTAGGTCGAATCTGCAATCAACCTATTAAAATCCAGTGCTGTTTTTCCGACTTGTCGGAAAACACGTTGATCAGCGATCCACAATTTTTGTCGAATTTGCAGGCATTTTCCGACATTTTTTTGGCCCATTTTCGACAATTCTGATTCGGATCAGGATTATTGAAAATGGGCAAAAACCTGTCGGTTGAATAATGAAGTGTCGGATCCTCTCTGTGAGGAGATCCATCAATCAAAATGCAACGTAGCTTCAGGAAGAGACCTCATTTCCACCATTGTTCAAAGCCTGTCTAGGTGATCTGAACTTTGTTTTCCCCCATTTATTTATTTTTCTTGAAATTGTCATAACTTGTGTAACTTTTTTTTGTAAAACAATTTTATTAATTTCAAAGAATACAGAATCACATACGATTGCATCCAGTGCAATATTACAATATAAGAAGGTACTAAGACATGGAAACATGTACTAAGAGCAGGGGAGATATACGTCAACCCAATCCAAACAAGTACCAAAAAATAAACATGGCAATCAAACAGAATAAATCAGTATTCAGAATACAGGTTGCATGGTTTATCATCAAATAAATCAAAATAAAACAATATAATACCAATAAGATCAGCGGACATATATCAAAAGGGAAACACATCCAGGGCCGTCTTAACAGCAGTGTGGGCCCCTGGGCACAGCAACACACTGGAGCCCTTACTCATCCTCCAGCGGTAGGGGTGGAGGGTGCTATCAGCGGCAGCTTTGATGTCCCGCGGGTGGTAGGGTGTGTTCTATCTTGCGCTCAGCATGTAGGACCTGGAGCAGTCATTTCTGCTAATTACTCCTTTACTGTACAGATGGGGCGGGAGGGAGAACACTAAACTGTAGAAGGAGGCATTGGGCTGAATGAAGGGGCCCCGGTACATGACTTAAAGGGTGATATGGGGTGTTTAATACATAAGGGAGGGGTAGATAGTGGAGTGGGCATAATTTTCATCATTTTCTGGTGAGAGAGCAGCTTACTTGACTGCAGATATCTCAAGTTCCTTAGCTTTGAATGGGATAAAAAAAACTAGAGAGTCCCACCTGTTAGGAGGTACTGGGACTTGGGTATCACAGTTCAGGAACCAGAGCAATCCACCAACAAATATATAATACTGCATATTAGGCATGTGGAGCTGGAGCAGGGACCGGCTGCTGGAAGGCTGATATCTCTGGTTCTGGGCATAGTAGAGACAAGCTGCCAGTGTCCACCGAAAGTGGAGAGTCACAGATTTTGAAATGTACCCTCAGAAAAACTCTAAGTCATACAGAGCCCGAGATATCTGGCTGGGAAGAGCAATTAACAGGCTCGGATGGGGACCACTGCTTTGAAGTCCGATATCTCTGGTTCCCCAGGGCCGATTTTCAAAAATCTGGTACCCCTGGAAAGAGGGGACTCTCAGCTATCAGCCTAGGGCCCTTATACTCCTGGGGCCCTTGGGCAAGAGCCCATTGAGCCCATACGAAAAGACGGCCTGAACACATCAAGGAGGGGGAAAGGGGGGAAGACAAGACAATTGACTCTCTAAACACAAAGGTAGAGGCAGAAACTCTTCAAGCTCACCATCGCCATATTGGCATAATAAAGAAAAAGTTATGACCTCAGCATATTAAACCATTCAAAGAGAATCAAGATGTTTGTATAAGACCTAGAGATGAGCGGGTTCGGTTCGTCGAGATCTGACCCCTCCCTTCCCCGAACTTCACCTAATTTACACGGGTCCGAGGCAGCCTTGGATCTTCCCGCCTTGCTCGGTTAACCCGAATGCGTCCGAATGTCATCATCCCGCTGTCGGATTCTCGCGAGATTTGTATTCTATATAAAGAGCCGCACGTCTCCGCCATTTTCACTCATGCATTGGAAATTGAACGGAGAGGACGTGGCTACGTTCTCTGCCTGAAAAGCTCCATATCTGTGCTCAGTGTGCTGCAAATATCTGTGCTCAGTGTGCTGCATTTTGGTGACCAACAGTATAAAGTTGTACAGTACAGTAGGCCATTGCTGTATCTTGCAGCTCCATGTCACTGCAAGTATCCATTCCATATTTGTGCTGCATTTTTGTGAGCAGTATATATAGTAGTACAGTGCAGCATTTTGGTGACCAACAGTATATAGTTGTACAGTACAGTAGGCCATTGCTGTATCTTGCAGCTCTGTGTCACTGCAAGTATCCATTCCATATCTGTGCTGCATTTTTGTGAGCAGTATATATAGTAGTACAGTGCAGCATTTTGGTGACCAACAGTATATAGTTGTACAGTAGGCCATTGCTGTATCTTGCAGCTCCGTGTCACTGCAAGTATCCATTCCATATCTGTGCTGCATTTTTGTGAGCAGTATATATAGTAGTACAGTGCAGCATTATGTGACCAACAGTATATAGTTGTACAGTACAGTAGACCATTGCTGTATCTTGCAGCTCTGTGTCACTGCAAGTATCCATTCCATATCTGTGCTGTATTTTTGTGAGCAGTATATATAGTTGTACAGTGCAGCATTATGTGACCAACAGTATATAGTTGTACAGTATAGTAGGCCATTGCTGTATCTTGCAGCTCCGTGTCACTGCAAGTATCCATTCCATATCTGTGCTGCATTTTTGTGAGCAGTATATATAGTAGTACAGTGCATCATTTTGGTGACCAACAGTATATAATTGTACAGTACAGTAGGCCATTGCTGTATCTTGCAGCTCCGTGTCACTGCAAGTATCCATTCCATATCTGTGCTGCATTTTTGTGAGCAGTATATATAGTAGTACAGTGCAGCATTTTGGTGACCAACAGTATATAGTTGTATAGTACAGTAGGCCATTGCTGTATCTTGCAGTTCCGTGTCACTGCAAGTATCCATTCCTTATCTGTGCTGCATTTTTGTGAGCAGTATATACAGTAGTACAGTGCAGCATTTTGGTGACCAATAGTATATAGTTGTACAGTACAGTAGGCCATTGCTGTATCTTGCAGCTCCGTGTCACTGCAAGTATCCATTCCATATCTGTGCTGCATTTTTGTGAGCAGTATATATAGTAGTATAGTGCAGCATTTTGGTGACCAACAGTATATAGTTGTACAGTACAGTAGGCCATTGCTGTATCTTGCAGGTCCATGTCACTGCAAGTATCCATTCCATATCTGTGCTGCATTTTTGTGAGCAGTATATACAGTATTACAGTGCAGCATTTTGGTGACCAACAGTATATAGTTGTACAGTACAGTAGGCCATTGCTGTATCTTGCAGGTCCGTGTCACTGCAAGTATCCATTCCATATCTGTGCTGCATTTTTTGTGAGCCGTATATATAGTAGTACAGTGCAGCATTTTGGTGACCAACAGTATATAGTTGTACAGTACAGTAGGCCATTGCTGTATCTTGCAGCTCCGTGTCACTGCAAGTATCCATTCCATATCTGTGCTGCATTTTAGTGAGCAGTATATACAGTAGTACAGTGCAGCATTTTGGTGACCAACAGTATATAGTTGTACAGTACAGTAGGCCATTGCTGTATCTTGCAGCTCCGTGCCACTGCAAGTATCCATTCCATATCTGTGCGGCATTTTTGTGAGCAGTATATATAGAAGTACAGTGCAGCATTTTGGTGACCAACAGTATATAGTTGTACAGTACAGTAGGCCATTTGCTGTATCTTGCAGCTCCGTGTCACTGCAAGTATCCATTCCATATCTGTGCTGCATTTTTGTGAGCAGTATATATAGTAGTATAGTGCAGCATTTTGGTGACCAACAGTATATAGTTGTACAGTTGGCCATTGCTGTATCTTACAGGTCCATGTCACTGCAAGTATCCATTCCATATCTGTGCTGCATTTTTGTGAGCAGTATATATAGTAGTACAGTGCAGCATTTTGGTGACCAACAGTATATAGTTGTACAGTACAGCAGGTCATTGCTGTATCTTGCAGCTCCGTGTCACTGCAAGTATCCATTCCATATCTGTGCTGCATTTTTGTGAGCAGTATATATAGTAGTATAGTGCAGCATTTTGGTGACCACCAGTATATATAGTTGTACAGTACAGTAGGCCATTGCTGTATCTTGCAGCTCCGTGTCACTGCAAGTATCCATTCCATATCTGTGCTGCATTTTTGTGAGCAGTATATACAGTAGTACAGTGCAGCATTTTGGTGACCAACAGTATGTAGTTGTACAGTACAGTAGGTCAAGGCTGTATCTTGCAGGTCCGTGTCACTGCAAGTATCCATTCCATATCTGTGCTGCATTTTTTGTGAGCCGTATATATAGTAGTAAAGTGCAGCATTTTGGTGACCAACAGTATATAGTTGTACAGTACAGTAGGCCATTGCTGTATCTTGCAGGTCCGTGTCACTGCAAGTATCCATTCCATATCTGTGCTGCATTTTTGTGAGCAGTATATATAGTAGTACAGTGCAGCATTTTGGTGACCAACAGTATATAGTTGTACAGTACAGTAGGCCATTGCTGTATCTTGCAGCTCCATGCCACTGCAAGTATCCATTCCATATCTGTGCGGCATTTTTGTGAGCAGTATATATAGTAGTACAGTGCAGCATTTTGGTGACCAACAGTATATAGTTGTACAGTACAGTAGGCCATTGCTATTGATATAATATTATTACTGGCATATAATTCCACACATTAAAAAATGAAGAACAAAAATGTGGAGGGTGAAATAGGGAAAGATCAAGATCCACTTCCACCTAGTGCTGAAGCTGCTGCCACTAGTCATGTCAGAGACGATTCAATGCCATCAACGTCGTCTGCCAAATTCGATGCCCAATATCATATTAGAGAGCATGTAAAATCCAATAAACTAAAGTTCAGTAAAATGACCCAAAAATCTAAATTAAAAGCGTCTGAGGAGAAGCGTAAACTTGCCAATATGCCATTTATGACACGGAGTGGCAAGGAACGACAGAGGCCCTGGCCTATGTTCATGGCTATTGGTTCAGCTTTACATGAGGATGGAAGCATTCATTCTCCCGCTAGAAAACTGGAAAGAGTTAAGATGGCAAAAGCACAGCAAAGAACTGTACAATCTTCTAAATCACAAATCCCCAAGAAGAGTCCAATTGTGTCGGTTGCGATGCTTGACCTTCCCAACACTGGACAGAAGAGGTGGCTCCTTCCACCATTTGCACTCCCCCTGCAAGTGCTGGAAGGAGCACCCGCAGTCCAGTTCCTGATAGTCAAATTGAAGATGTCACTGTTGAATTACACCAGGATGAGGATATGGGGGTTGCTGGCGCTGAGGAGGAAATTGACGAGGAGGATTCTGATGGTGAGGTCGTTTGTTTAAGTCAGGCAACCAGGGAGACACCTGTTGTCCGTGGGATGAATAAGGCCATTGACATGACTGGTCAAAATTCCAAAAAAATCACCTCTTCGGTGTGGAATTATTTCAACAGAAATGCAGACAACAGGTGTCAAGCTGTGTGTTGCCTTTGTCAAGCTGTAATAAGTAGGGGTAAGGATGTTAACCACCTAGGAACATCCTCCCTTATACGTCACCTGGAGTGCATTCATCAGAAGTCATTGACAAGTTCAAAAACTTTGGGTTTCAGCGGAAGCAGTCCACTGACAACTACATCCCTTCTTCCTCTTGTACCCAAGCTCCCAGTGTAAACCACACCACCAACTCCCTCAGTGTCAATTTCCTCCTTAGACGGGAACGCCAATAGTCCTGCAGGCCATGTCACTGGCAAGTCTGACGAGTCCTCTCCTGACTGGGATTCCTCCGATAAATCTTTCAGTGTAATGCCTACTGCTGCTGGCGCTGCTGTTGTTGCTGGTGGGAGTCGATCATCATCCCAGAGAGGAAGTTGGGAGACCACTTGTACTACTTCCAGTAAGCAATTGACTGTCCAACAGTCCTTTGCGAGGAAGATGAAATATCACAGCAGTCATCCTGTTGCAAAGCGGATAACTCAGGCCTTGGCAGCTGTGTTGGTGTTAGATGTGCATCTGGTTTCCGGCGTTAGTTCACAGGGACTTAGAGAATTTCTTGAGGTAGTGTGTCCCTGTTACCAAATACTATCTAGGTTCCACTTCTCTAGGCAAGCGATACAGAGAATGTACACAGACGTCAGAAAAAGACTCACCAGTGTCCTAAAAAATGCAGTTGTACCCAATGTCCACTTAACCACGGACATGTGGACAAGTGGAGCAGGGCAGACTCAGGACTATATGACTGTGACAGCCAACTGGGTAGATGTATTGCCTCCCACAGCAAGAACAGCAGCAGCGGCACCAGTAGCAGCATCTCGCAAATGCCAACTCGTTCCTAGGCAGGCAACGCTCTGTATCACCGCTTTCCATAAGAGGCACACAGCTGACAACCTCTTACAGAAACTGAGGAACATCATCGCAGAATGGCTTACCCCAATTGGACTCTCCTGGGGATTTGTGACATCGGACAACGCCACCAATATTGTGCGTGCATTACATGTGGGCAAATTCCAGCACGTCCCATGTTTTGCACATACAATGAATTTGGTGGTGCAGAATTTTATAAAAAACGACAGGGGCGTAATGGAGATGCTGTCGGTGGCCCGAAGAATTGTGGGCCACTTTCGGCATTCAGCCACCGTGTGCCGAAGCCTGGAACACCAGCAAACACTCCTGAACATGCCCTGCCATCAGCTGAAGCAAGAGGTGGTAACGAGGTGGAATTCAACCCTCTATATGCTTCAGAGGATGGAGGAGTAGCAAAAGGCCATTCAAGCCTATACATCTGCCTACGATATAAGCAAAGGAGGGGGAATGCACCTGACTCAAGCGCAGTGGAGAATGATTTCAACGTTGTGCAAGGTTCTGCAACCCTTTGAACTTGCCACACATGAAGTCAGTTCAGACACTGCCAGCCTGATTCAGGTCATTCCCCTCATCAGGCTTTTGCAGAAGCAGCTAGAGATATTGAAGGAGGAGCTAAAATGGAGCTAGACATGTGGGACTTGTGGATAGAGCCCCTAATTCGCTTAACCAGGGTTCACGGGTGGTCAATCTGTTGAAATCAGAGCACTACATTTTGGCCACCATGCTCGATCCTAGGTTTAAAGCCTACGTTGTATCTCTCTTTCCGGCAGACACAAGTCTGCAGAGGTTCAAAGACCTGCTGGTGAGACACTTGTCAACTCAAGCGGAACGTGACCCGTCAGCAGCTCCTCCTTCACATTCTTCCACAACTGGGGCTGTGAGGAAAAAGCTAAGAATTCCGAGCCCACCCGCTGGCGGTGATGCAGGGCAGTCTGGAGCGAGTGCTGACATCTGGTCCGGACTGAAGGACCTACCAACGATTACTGACATGTCGTCTACTGTCACTGCATATGATTCTGTCACCATTGAAAGAATGGTGGAGGATTATATGAGTGACAGCATCCAAGTAGGCACGTCAGACAGTCCGTACGTATACTGGCAGGAAAAAGAGGCAATTTGGAGGCCCTTGCACAAACTGGCATTATTTTACCTAAGTTGCCCCCCCCCCCTCCAGTGTGTACTCCGAAAGAGTGTTTAGTGCAGCCGTCACCTTGTCAGCGATCGGTGTACGAGGTTACTTCCACAAAATGTGGAGAAGATGATGTTCATCAAAATGAATTATAATCAATTCCTCCGTGGAGACATTCACCATCAATTGCCTCCAGAAAGTACATAGGGACCTGAGATGGTGGATTCCAGTGGGTACGAATTAATACTCTGTGAGGAGGGTGATGTACACAGTGAAAGGGGTGAGGAATCAGAGGAAGATGATGAGGTGGACATCTTGCCTCTGTAGAGCCAGTTTGTGCAAGGAGAGATTGATTGCTTCTTTTTTTGGTGGGGGCCCAAACCAACCAGTCATTTCAGCCACAGTCATGTGGCAGACCCTGTGGCTGAAATGATGGGTTTGTTAAAGTGTGCATGTCCTGTTTATACAACATAAGGGTGGGTGGGAGGGCCCAAGAACAATTCCATCTTGCACCTCTTTTTTTATTTATTTATCTTTGCATCATGTGATGTTTGGGGCCAATTTTTTTAAGTGCCATCCTGTCTGACACTACAATGCCACTCCTAGATGGGCCAGGTGTTTGTGCCACCCACTTGGGTCGCTTAGCTTAGTCATCCAGTGACCTCGGTGCAAATTTTAGGACTAAAAATAATATTGTGAGGTGTTCAGACTAGACTGGAAATGAGTGGAAATTATGGTTATTGAGGTTAATAATACTATAGGATCAAAATTACCCCGAAATTCTATGATTTAAGCTGTTTTTGAGGGGTTTTTGAAAAAAAACACCCGAATCCAAAACACACCCGAATCCGACAAAAAAAATTCAGGGAGGTTTTGCCAAAACGCGTCCGAATCCAAAACACGGCCGTGGAACCAAATCCAAAATCAAAACACAAAACCCAAAAAATTTCCGGTGCACATCTCTAATAAGACCCAAGAGGTGTTTTCAAAAATCTTCTCAATATGTGCCTGCGTTTCTGGGTCCAGACTGTTAATGTAGAGTTCCCATTTCATATATAAACGAGCTACACACCGCTCTATGGCCCTCATTCTGAGTTGATCGCTCGCTAGCTGCTTTTAGCAGCAATGCAAACGCTAGGCCGCCGCCCTCAGGGAGTGTATCTTAGCTTAGGAGAAGTGCGATCGAAAGGTTAGCAGTTCTGCAACTAAAAAATTTAATGCAGTTTCAGAGTGGCTCAAGACTTACTCCTAGCTTGCGATGACTGCAGTCTGTTTAGTTCCTGGTTTGACATCATAAACACACTCTGCGTTCGGCCAGCCACTCCCCCATTTCTCCAGCCACTTCTGTGTTTTTACCTGGCACGCCTACGGTTTTTAGCACACTCCCTGAAAATGCTGAGTTGCCGCCCAGAAACACCCACTTCCTGTCAATCAAACCACAAACACTCGACTGACTGAAAAGCATTGCTCGAACTTCTGTAAAACTACGTTTTGTGTGAAATTACTTAGCGCATGCGCACTGCGTACCATGCACATGTGCAGAAATGCAGTTTCTCCACCTGATCGCTGCGCAGCGAAAATTGGCAGCGAGCGATTAACTCGGAATGAGGGCCTGTGTCCAGCAAAGTGGCTTGGTGCTCAAAGTAAAGAATGCGTAAAAGTTTTTCAGTTCGCACAAAGAAGGAAACGATCTTTTTGTCCAATGATTCAATATTACCTTTTTAGCCACAGTAAGAATGACCATAAGGACGTGGATATCTCGTCTTATGTCTGGGCCCAGAAACCAGTTCAAGAAACAACAACAGAGGCAAGCTACTGGGTCTTTTGTTAGCCATAAAGAAAAAATTTGGTTAACATAGATTATAACTTTATTCCAAAATTTGGCAATTTTCCCACATGTCCAAAAACAATGAAAGAAGGAAGCGTGTAATATATGACATTTTAAGCATTCACTAGTCGCGTCCGGGAACATATGCACTCTTTGGGCCAGAGCAATGTATACTCTGAGTAGAACTTTGAAATATACTTCTTGTAGTTGAGCTGAATGCAGGCACTTAAACGTTAACTGGCACGGTTTCATGTTTGTGACCTGTGGGATATCTTTCCCCCATTTGGAGAAAGAACATTTCCACAATTCCTGTCTCTGCAATACTCTGATATCATAAAAATATGTCTATAAATTGAGGTATGTGTGAGAGTGAGGAGGGTGTGTATCAGGTCAGGGACCTCCTTTGAAGACATAGGGGGAGCCATTGTACTGATAACATGCCTAATTTGTAGATACATATAGAAATTTGAATTAGGCAGACCAAATTTATTTTCAGCTCCTCA
This sequence comes from Pseudophryne corroboree, assembly GCF_028390025.1. NCBI lineage: Eukaryota > Metazoa > Chordata > Amphibia > Anura > Myobatrachidae > Pseudophryne > Pseudophryne corroboree. The sequence goes on along the minus strand of NC_086453.1, from coordinate 203,256,284 downwards.
AAGGTCATCCAATGAGTCCCACCCGGGTCATACACATCTGTAAAAGAGGCAATGCCCACCTCCTTCCACTTTGTGAAAGTCACGTTTTCTAAACGAGGACTAAAGCTAGGGTTACCCCAAAATGTAGTGAATCGGGAAGATCTCAGACTGTGTAATTTGGACTTTGAGTACTGCCAGGCAACATAAGTGTCTGAAAACAAAATATATGATCTAAGCAAGACAGGTATTTTATGTTTTGGAGTGTGGAGAAGTGCACTGGGGGAGAAAGGGACAAATAATTTCTCTTCCAATGCGTAATTTGTAAAACAAGAACGCTTCCAAAACCAATCTGTGACATACCTGAATAATACTGCCCTGCTAAATACCTCTAGGTCAGAGATACCCAGTCCCCCCGCCAAATCTTGGCAGCTGGAGTTTAGCATAGGAAACCCTTGGTTTCTTCCCTCCCCACAAAAATCTAGAAAACATAGAATCCATATATTGTCTATCCTTTTTGGTAGGGCGCAGTGGCAACATTTGTAATATGTAAGAAAGTTTAGGGAAGGCTATACATTTAAGAACAGTAGCCCTACCCAGCAATGATAATGGCAGATTAATCCAGCCAGTCAGAAGAGCATGGAGAGCTGCCAGGACCGGTTCAACATTACACTGTATACCATCTCTAGTGATGCAGGTACTAAGATGCCCAAGTACTTAAGAGCCTTTTGAGCTCTTTTAGGAAATTGAGCCAATATTGCGTGAACTTTGAATGGTGACGCATGCCCCGATAGAGGCAGAAGTTCCGATTTGGTGAGGTTCAGCTTGTAGCAAGCGAAAGAACCAAACCAATCAATGATAGAAACAACAGATGCTATAGAGTTGCAAGGATCAGAAATAAATAACAATATATCATCAGCAAATAATGCCAATTTGACTTCTATATTACCCTCAGAAATCCCTGTAAAAGAAGATGTGTCACAAAGAGCTATCGCCAGTGGTTCCAAGGCCAGAGCAAAAAATAAAGGGGACAAGGGACACCCCTGGCGAGCGCCTCTCTGAATATAAAATGGGGAAGAAATATACCCGTTACTCAGCACCTGAGTGGCCAGTTCCTTATATAAACAAGATAACATATCTACAAAGGCTGTTGGGGCCCCAAATATGTGTAAAGTGTCAAATAAGTGGACCCAAGTGACCACATCACAAGCCTTTTCGGCGTCGAGTGAAAGGATAACATTTGTACTGGGGCATGTCGAGGATTGCAACCATTGCATCACTGTTAGTACTTTTCTGGTATTAACAACTGACTGGCGGCCCCAAATGAACCCTGACTGATCTGGGTGTACTATAAATGGCAAAATAAGCTTTAACCTGTCATCTATGATCTTAGTAAGAATCTTATAGTATATAAGGACCAAAAGAAGGAAGAATTCCCTGTTATGGGCACACTCAGACAGTTATGTTCAAATAATTACTGAGGGGTATATTCAATAAGAGTCGGACCCATTCTGACATGCTTTTGTCGGAATGGATCCAACAACCCCTATTCAATAGAGTGTCCAAATCCAACTGTCGGATTTGAGCCTAATCCGACTGTAATTGCGGCTGTCAGCAGCCCCCAGTGTGTGAGAACACAGGGAGCTGCTGGAGCCGCACATTATGGCCACCCAGTGCCACGCTGCAGGGAGAGAGGTGCCTGGTCAGGGGATGGCCGTCAAGGTACCTCTAATCCCCGCACCCCGTAGCCTGCAGCACCGCTCCCCATCTCCTCACCTCAATCCGACCTTTTTTAAAGTCGGATTGAGATTGTCAGAAAGGGAGCCAAAACCATTTCCGACAGAAGCATGAATAGCCGCCGATCCACGTGTTTTCAGACAAATCAGGAATTCCCGACTTGTCGGAATAAAACTGCACTTTTTGAATAGGTCGGAACCCCTTCCAACCGAAATCTGTCGGAAGCTGCTGTCTTTCAGACAGCATGCGAAATATAGTGCAAGCGATAACGTGTGAAAACTTAAATTAAAGGTGAAATAAAATGTTTAACCACTGTTGTATCATTTTTCTTCACTATCTCTAATGTTCTTTTCAGTGTCTCAATATTTGTTGCAATACTCTATTGCTGAGTACTCTTTTCAGATACAAATGTATCTATTAGATTTGTGTAATAACTGTAACTTTCGTGATCTTATTCAAGGTCTAATTTGACATCAATATTTGATCAGTGCTGGCAGTGTGCACATCACTGCACCATTATGCACCCTCTCTTCACTGCATTAACCATGTCAGGACCTTGTTGTCTCAATCTCTAGTGTGCCGTATAATGTTTAATACTCAGATAGCTTATCTATAAATAGTATGTATTATTAACTTTGTTTATATCCACTGATTCAAGATATAAATATCTGTCTCACTATGATGCTGCAATCCTTATTAATGCAGTTTCACAGGAACCATTCACAGTGTCACTATGTGAAATGTTGTTAATAAAATATTTCAGACCATTGTCTCACATAATAATTAACAATCCCTTTTTGGTATCATTTAGTTTTTAACATGTGCATAGATATGGTGGAAAGAGAGGAGCAGAGCCTAACGTAGCTGCTTTCTCTATATATCTCTCCTGTGTGAGTCAATGTGAGTCATTTGTTATAATAATGTTATTTAGGAATCCCCTTTTCCCCGGGAACATCGCTCTGTTAATGTGTATACCACCTTATCCGTGTATATTCATGAAGCAATTATTTCAAAATAGTAGCACTGGATCACACATTCCAATATAAATCTCTGTCTCACTAGAATGACAGTAATTTATTGAGGGTTTACATGATCTACTGTCATACACCTTGAATTTCACTCACACATAATTCTCTCAAAATGCACTAACACAGCATGTGATTGAAATGGTTTTCATTTGATTAAAATCACTCTGCAGTCCTATTGCCGCGTGTCTCGATGTTATCCCGCTGGCCGTGGCTCCACACATGTCCTGGCGGCGTCTCCTATTATAATTCCGTCTCAGGCCTTAACATATGGCTGGCTAGGGCTTATCTCCTTCTTACACCACTCTATAGCCCTGATGCCACACGTCTCAGCGCTATCCCACTGGCTGCAGCTCCGGGACTACACACATGGTTGGTGGCGTTTATTACTGTGATGCTGTCTCCGGCATTACATATGGGCAGCTGCAGCTACAAGTGACAATCATATATGGCATATATAATCATTATTTGAATACAGTATTACTCATGAGAAACATTTAGTTTAGATAGTGGCTTAGCGATTAAAATGATAGACACATTGTATATAGTCCGTGTTAAGCAATGAAATGGGCCTATAGAACTCCAGGAGTTCAGAATCCCGGCCTGGCTTTGTGAGGACACTAAGAAATGCCAAATTAAAATGAGTCAGGTTGAAGTCTGTATAGGCTGCTGAGATCTCGCCCCAGAGTTGATGCAGTTGGAATGCAGGCTGATGAGAGGAGACAGTAGATTAACCAGGCTTGTAAGTGGGTTATTACTGTAATCAGGATGGTATTAGAAACTCCCCTTCTGCTGGAATCCAATTGGTATTGCAGAAGAGAGTTCAGTGGATTTACCAGGCTTGGACTTGGTTATTACTGCTCCAGGAATGGAGTGAACTCTTGCAGGGGTGTATTTAGAGGTCCAAGCGCCCCTGGCAAAGTAAAGGACTGGAGCCCCCCCCCCCCCCATATTTGAAATAGGGAAGGCACGTGTGCCCAAAAAATGGGCGTGGCCACTCAATAGTAGCCCAATTCTAATTACACCACAGTAGTGTGCCTTACTCACATTACACAGCACAGTAATACACATTATTCACGTTATGCTACACAGTAGTACCCCTTATACACATTATGCCACACAGTAGTGCCCATATATATATATGGGAAGGCATGCATGCTCCTGGGAAAGTGGGCGTGGCCTCACATTTTTATATAATGATATCAAACTATAAATATATAATCACACCCCCTACACATGCGCACACACACAAATAGCAGCCTTACACACAATACCCACAGTAGTTCTCCTTACACATAATGTCCCCAGTATAGTGTTAGATGCACATAATGTCCCCCAGTATAGTGCCAGTTACACATAATGACCCCAGTAGTGCAGTGCCAGATATACATAATGCCTCAGAGTATAGTGCCAGATACACATATGCACACACCGAGCCAGACACTCGAATGCCCCTACAGTGCCGCACACTTGTATGCCTCCACAGTGCCGGATATTCAAATGTCCCCACAGTGCCAGATACACGTATGCCCCCACAGTGTCAGATACACATATGCCCCCACAGTACCAGACACACATATGCCCTATGTTGATTTTACTATTAAAGGCAGCACTTTTAGGTAGATTCACTTTTAGAGGCGACAGCTATCCCCCCACCCGGTGTAGTTATTATTATCCTTTATTTATATGGCACCACAAGGGTTCCGCAGCGCCCAATTACAGAGTACATAAACAAATAATCAAGCAGGAAAACAGCAACTTACAGTTGACAATATAGGACAAGTACAGGGTAAATAAACATAGCTACATCAGCAGATGACACTGGAATAAGTATCAGGTGGCAGAAGACTGCTGGATTTGGTGCAGTTGAATATTATTAAAGTAAGAAAAGGATAAGCACATGAGGGAAGAGAGCCCTGCTCGTGAGAGCTTACATTCTAAAGGGGAGGGTAGACAGACAGGGGTGAGACAGATGGGGTACATAGAGAGCGTGGAACAGAGGTTTAGGATGAGATTTGGCTGGGTTTGGTGAAGAAGTGGGTCTTGAGAGCCCGTTTGAAGTTTTGTAGACAGGTGGAGAGTCTGAGGGGGAGAAGTAGGGAATTCCAGAGAAGTGGTGCAGCACGTGAAAAATCTTGGAGGTAGGAGTGGGAGGAAGTAATCCGTAGGCAGGAGAGTCGATGTGCATTAGCAGAGCGAAGAGGACGGGTGGGAGTGTAAAGGGAGATAAGGTCAGAGATGTAGATGAGAGAAGTGGGTGAGGGCTTTGTAAGCAAGTGTGAGAAGCTTGAAATGGATTCTGAAAGGGAAGGGGAGCCAGTGAAGGTCTAGTAAGAGAGGAGAGGTGGACGTAGTGCGTTTGGTGAGGAAGATGAGCCGGGCAGCAGCATTGAGTATAGATTGGAGTGGAGAGAGGTATTTGCCAGGAATGCCAGTTAGGAGGAGATTACAGTAGTCCAGTCTGGAGATGACCAGTGAGTGGATAAGAGTCTTAGTAGCATCCTGGGTCAGAAAGGGTCTGATCCTGGAAATATTTTTTAGATGAAAACGGCAGGTTTGTGAGAGGTGCTGAATGTGTGGTTTGAATGAGAGGGAGGAGTCAAGGATTACTCCAAGACAGCGCACTTGGGGGCTAGAGGAGATAGTAGTGCCATCAATAGATAATGAGATTGTAGGAGGTGAGGTTATGCGGGAGGGAGGGAAGATGATCAGCTAGGTCTTAGACATGTTAAGTTTAAGAAAGCACTGGGACATCCAGGAAGAGGTAGCAGAGAGACAGTTGGAGATATGAGTGAGGAGAGCAGGGGAGAGGTCTGGAGAGGAAAGATAGATTTGAGTGTCATCAGCATAGAGATGATATTGGAAACCAAAAGAACTAATGAGCTTACCTAGTGAGGACGTGTAGTAGAGGACCAAGGACAGAACCTTGGGGTACCCCTACAGTTAGTGGAAGTGAGGGGGAGGTAGAGTCATAAGAGGAGACAGAGAATGAACGGTCAGAAAGGTAGGAGGACAGCCAAGAAAGGGCAGTGTCACGCAGACCAATGGAGTGAAGGATTTGCAGTAGGAGAGGATGGTCCACAGTGTCAAAAGCAGCAGAGAGATCCAGTAGAATAAGTAGAGAGTAGTGTCCCTTAGATTTAGCAGCATGGAGGTCATTGCATACTTTTGTAAGGGCAGTTTCAGTGGAGTGGAGAGGACGGAAGCCAGACTGGAATGTGTCAAGCAGTGAGTGTGAGGAAAGAAAGGAAGTAAGGCGGTTGTAGACAATACACTCAAGGAGTTTGGAGGCAAAAGGGAGGAGAGAGATGGGTCGGTAGTTCCTCAACAGCAGGGATGCCCATTAATGATCAAAGAATGCAGCAGCAGCAGCCACTGTAATTGGCACCGGGGGCCAGCACCACAACACAATACAGGCATAACTCTACATAAACTACACCCCCCAGCAGCCACTGCTGCATACTGTGAACATTACCGGGGATTCACTTTTAAAGGCAACAGCTGTCCTCCCATCCCTGTGTAGTTCCTGCTGGTGAGGAACTACACAGGGATGGGAGGACAGCTGTTGCCTCTAAAAGTGAATCTACCTACTGCCCATGGGTGGCACCCCTGGACGGCGCCCCTCCTCAGCTGGCGCCCCTGGCGAGTGCCATCCTAGCCAATAGAAAGATACACCCCTGAACTCTTGTATGGTGGTAGGAACCGGAACCGGACTAGAAACTGGAGTAGGACTGGATGTTACCAATGTTTGGTCAGAATGAGAATCAGGAAGTTAATTAGCGGGCTGGAATCATCTGTGCAGCCCAGGAAGGATCAGACACAGACTCAGGAACAGGTGTCAGGTGAATGCAGCTTAGTGAGAAAAAACTGCACCACAGAGGAAATGCAAGCTATTTGAATAGCAGGAGCTCAGTAACTCTTCACCTAGATGAGACTAGGCTAGACAGTGCACTGGCGATTTTGCATAGCCAGTGCTGGGGATTTATATTACTGGGTTGGCTGTGAGTGGATGGAGTGAATCAGGTGACGGAGCCTTGTCCTGGCTGGGCATGGATTGGCTGATTTGCGGTTTAAATTAAGGGAAAGGGGAAAGGAAAGGAACTATTGCACTGGAGTTGTTGTGTCTATCTTATGTAGATATAGAAAAGTGCCCCAAATCTCAATACTGTATTGTTAATCGTACAGTTTGTGGGGGTGCTACCTCAGATCATGTCAGAATACATTTAAGGTAAGGGAGGAAAAAAGAAAGGATCTGTTTCTGGTGCACAAGCTTGAATTTAAATAAAAATTAACTTTTATTCATTTCTTAAAAATATGTAATGACATGTTCTATTTCATGTCCTCTGGAGTAATTTATGCGAAATATTCCAAAAACATATACATTTATTGTGTGAACATAACAAAACTGTGAATTATACAAAACAATAAACAAAAATATATATAAAAAAACTAATGAGCGTCTCTTGCGTATCTGTTCTCTAAATTAAATGTCTATGTACACTCCTTCTGTGTCTCTATCTATTTCTTTTTAAATATTTTTGTTCATATAACACGTTTATACCAGTGTCTTCCTTTAGAGGTTTGAAATAAATTATCTGACAGAAAGACTGGATACAGCTGTAAATGATACAGTAATGAATTTGTAATACTGTATCTCTTTGTTCTTAGTTTCTTTAGTCCTTGGCTCACTGCCCAGACATACCACTAAGAGGGAGTTTGGTTAAAAAGTAATCATTCCTGCAGGGGTGTATTTAGAGGTCCAAGCGCCCCTGGCAAAGTAAAGGACTGGAGCCCCCCCCCCCCCCCCCCCCCATATTTGAAATAGGGAAGGCACGTGTGCCAAAAAAATGGGCGTGGCCACTCAATAGTAGCCCAATTCAAATTACACCTCAGTAGTGTGCCTTACTCACATTACACAGCACAGTAATACACATTATTCACGTTATGCTACACAGTAGTACCCCTTATACACATTATGCCACACAGTAGTGCCCATATATATATATGGGAAGGCATGCATGCTCCTGGGAAAGTGGGCGTGGCCTCACATTTTTATATAATGATATCAAACTATAAATATATAATCACACCCCCTACACATGCGCACACACACAAATAGCAGCCTTACACACAATACCCACAGTAGTTCTCCTTACACATAATGTCCCCAGTATAGTGTTAGATGCACATAATGTCCCCCAGTATAGTGCCAGTTACACATAATGACCCCAGTAGTGCAGTGCCAGATATACATAATGCCTCAGAGTATAGTGCCAGATACACATATGCACACACCGAGCCAGACACTCGAATGCCCCTACAGTGCCGCACACTTGTATGCCTCCACAGTGCCGGATATTCAAATGTCCCCACAGTGCCAGATACACGTATGCCCCCACAGTGTCAGATACACATATGCCCCCACAGTACCAGACACACATATGCCCTATGTTGATTTTACTATTAAAGGCAGCACTTTTAGGTAGATTCACTTTTAGAGGCGACAGCTATCCCCCCACCCGGTGTAGTTATTATTATCCTTTATTTATATGGCACCACAAGGGTTCCGCAGCGCCCAATTACAGAGTACATAAACAAATAATCAAGCAGGAAAACAGCAACTTACAGTTGACAATATAGGACAAGTACAGGGTAAATAAACATAGCTACATCAGCAGATGACACTGGAATAAGTATCAGGTGGCAGAAGACTGCTGGATTTGGTGCAGTTGAATATTATTAAAGTAAGAAAAGGATAAGCACATGAGGGAAGAGAGCCCTGCTCGTGAGAGCTTACATTCTAAAGGGGAGGGTAGACAGACAGGGGTGAGACAGATGGGGTACATAGAGAGCGTGGAACAGAGGTTTAGGATGAGATTTGGCTGGGTTTGGTGAAGAAGTGGGTCTTGAGAGCCCGTTTGAAGTTTTGTAGACAGGTGGAGAGTCTGAGGGGGAGAAGTAGGGAATTCCAGAGAAGTGGTGCAGCACGTGAAAAATCTTGGAGGTAGGAGTGGGAGGAAGTAATCCGTAGGCAGGAGAGTCGATGTGCATTAGCAGAGCGAAGAGGACGGGTGGGAGTGTAAAGGGAGATAAGGTCAGAGATGTAGATGAGAGAAGTGGGTGAGGGCTTTGTAAGCAAGTGTGAGAAGCTTGAAATGGATTCTGAAAGGGAAGGGGAGCCAGTGAAGGTCTAGTAAGAGAGGAGAGGTGGACGTAGTGCGTTTGGTGAGGAAGATGAGCCGGGCAGCAGCATTGAGTATAGATTGGAGTGGAGAGAGGTATTTGCCAGGAATGCCAGTTAGGAGGAGATTACAGTAGTCCAGTCTGGAGATGACCAGTGAGTGGATAAGAGTCTTAGTAGCATCCTGGGTCAGAAAGGGTCTGATCCTGGAAATATTTTTTAGATGAAAACGGCAGGTTTGTGAGAGGTGCTGAATGTGTGGTTTGAATGAGAGGGAGGAGTCAAGGATTACTCCAAGACAGCGCACTTGGGGGCTAGAGGAGATAGTAGTGCCATCAATAGATAATGAGATTGTAGGAGGTGAGGTTATGCGGGAGGGAGGGAAGATGATCAGCTAGGTCTTAGACATGTTAAGTTTAAGAAAGCACTGGGACATCCAGGAAGAGGTAGCAGAGAGACAGTTGGAGATATGAGTGAGGAGAGCAGGGGAGAGGTCTGGAGAGGAAAGATAGATTTGAGTGTCATCAGCATAGAGATGATATTGGAAACCAAAAGAACTAATGAGCTTACCTAGTGAGGACGTGTAGTAGAGGACCAAGGACAGAACCTTGGGGTACCCCTACAGTTAGTGGAAGTGAGGGGGAGGTAGAGTCATAAGAGGAGACAGAGAATGAACGGTCAGAAAGGTAGGAGGACAGCCAAGAAAGGGCAGTGTCACGCAGACCAATGGAGTGAAGGATTTGCAGTAGGAGAGGATGGTCCACAGTGTCAAAAGCAGCAGAGAGATCCAGTAGAATAAGTAGAGAGTAGTGTCCCTTAGATTTAGCAGCATGGAGGTCATTGCATACTTTTGTAAGGGCAGTTTCAGTGGAGTGGAGAGGACGGAAGCCAGACTGGAATGTGTCAAGCAGTGAGTGTGAGGAAAGAAAGGAAGTAAGGCGGTTGTAGACAATACACTCAAGGAGTTTGGAGGCAAAAGGGAGGAGAGAGATGGGTCGGTAGTTCCTCAACAGCAGGGATGCCCATTAATGATCAAAGAATGCAGCAGCAGCAGCCACTGTAATTGGCACCGGGGGCCAGCACCGCAACACAATACAGGCATAACTCTACATAAACTACACCCCCCAGCAGCCACTGCTGCATACTGTGAACATTACCGGGGATTCACTTTTAAAGGCAACAGCTGTCCTCCCATCCCTGTGTAGTTCCTGCTGGTGAGGAACTACACAGGGATGGGAGGACAGCTGTTGCCTCTAAAAGTGAATCTACCTACTGCCCATGGGTGGCACCCCTGGACGGCGCCCCTCCTCAGCTGGCGCCCCTGGCGAGTGCCATCCTAGCCAATAGAAAGATACACCCCTGCATTCCTGTCCTACAGCTCTGTCCTTTAGAAATTTATAATGTATCATCTTGCAGAAAGGTTGGATACAATTGTGAGTGATGCAGTAATAATTTTGTAACACTCTATCTTTTGTTATTAATTTCTTTGGTCCTTGGCTCACTGCCCACACACACTGCTTAAAATAGAATTAGATTAAAAATAATCTCTCATATACTGCAGCTAAAGAAATAGTCTGTGTATACAGATCCTTATTCTCTAATTGCCGTTCTATCCAATGAGTAGAAGGTCAACAGGCCTGATGATAACACAGCTTCCGTACTAATAAGGGAGAGGGTTATTAGTATCCTCTGGAGTAAAAATATATAATAGTGTGTAATCCGAGACACTCTTCACATGCAGAATCCATATTCCATACTAAGGTAAGTGACCCATCTGCGGGGAAGACCACGCCGATTTGTGACAGTTATAGAGAACCTATAAAGGTACACATATTAGGGCAATAATATTTTATAATAATCATTGGATAGGCCGTCCGGCCCCAGTGCTTTGCCAGTTTTCAAAGCCTTAACCACTTTTTCAATGTTGTCCTTAGAAAGAGGGGCCACTAAGGAGGATGACTGAGTATCAGACATCTGAGGCGGTGTGAGACTAGACCAAAAAGCCTCCTTATTAGACAGATTAACATGGGGCTGGGAATATAACCGTGAATAAAATGAGATCAAAACCTCAGTAATCTGTGCATTGGACCAAACCCTATTACCGTCCACAGTACGAAAAGATTTAGGGGTACATTTACTAAGCAGTGATAAGAACGGAGAAGTGAGCCAGTGGAGAAATTTCCCCATCAGCCAATCAGCAGCTCTTTATCATTTTATAGTATGCAAATGATAGATGTTACTTCAGTGCTGATTGGTTGCCATGGGCATTTCTCCACTGGCTCACTTCTCCGCTCTTATTACTGCTTAGTAAATGTACCCCTCAATCACTGAAGGAGGGTGGTGCCCTTTTAATAAGAAAGACTTTAACTTGCCTGGTTTATTACCATATCTTAAAAAAAGTGGTATTTTTGTAAATTGAAATCCCCACTGTCGAAGTCAAAAATATTACATAGAGAGAACATACAGACTCCACACATTATGAGTCGCTAAGCTTGCAAATACGCGCAGCGAGCACAGCAATATATGGTAACATACGCATTTACACAGGCATGCCACAGAGAAAAATTCGACACATATTTCATACAGCACATAATTTGAACATATCAAGCGCCAGACATCATAAAGTTTAAAATTATATAATGGAGTAACGTCATGTATGTGTATCATTGGAACGAAGCAAGATGGACATGTCATGTTTGGTATTAAAGCAACCAGATTAATGTGTATATCAATTTGATGCCTGTTATTAAGTTGTAGCTCATTGCTATGAGTAGTTATGATTGAATGTAGAAATATAAAGCCACAATTCTGATGAGTACAAAAGGATCCCATTTAAAGTATGTGATAGACAGGAAACTCAGGACAGCCCTTTTGATGTCTTCAAGGCTTGCATATGAACTGACCAGTGACTCATCATGAATGAGAAAGTTCCCTCCCCTAGACTAGTCTGTGCACTCCCCAAAACTACATAGTATATAGCTGATTGCAGACACAAGAGCTGGCTGTTCTCTTTGTCCCAGATGATGATGGAGATGCTGTCTGTCCAGTGGATGCATGATTTTACACAGAGAGAGAGAGAGTGATATGGAATGGAGACTTTATTTAAGAAAAATATGGTAATTGAATCGCTGGACATGTATGTATTTGAATTAATTTGTATTAACTGCTTACTGTATAAATTGAAACCATGTAACTATATATATATATATATATATATATATATATACTGTACATTGTGATATATTGAATACATATCCTTTTAATAACAAATATATACATCAATGAGCTTTGGAACTCAGATAATGTGTGGGTGTATTGTTTTCTCTTATGGGATGCAGTGTTTTGTGATGTATCTAAAAAGAAAAGAAAAAATACAAACAGCGCTAGCAGATTTCTTATTAAAATATTTCTATTTATATTTTTATAAAATATAAAAAATCTCCTTTCCTTACCCCAAGTAAAGATATTAATATCTAAAAAACATGGCAATGTTATATAAAATAACAATAATAGCACACACAACTATATGCTCTATTGTGTGGAGTATCTTCTTTCCACAAACACCCACAGCAGTCAGCTGGATACAATTAGCTCACACTTTTATGCTCCAATGTTACAAAAGTGTCCAAGTCTCCATTCAGATACTTAGTTATTCTTTCGGCTCAAAAGCCAGAAAAGGTGATAATTTGTCAGACTTATATAACAGAGCAATTGTTGCAAAGTCTCTTGTTAGAGTATAGACTAATATTCACATGTCCATATTTTTGAACACACTGATCCTTGTTTCCAGACAAGTTAAATTGAAAGGCAAAGTCTCAGTAGTTATTCTCTCCCCTTGAGAGTAATGATATTTTTAATGCACAGCAGCAATCATTTAGTTGTCATTCAGCTGATATTGGTATGCAGATATATAGTGCTTTTCTCACGATAGCACAATCACTAATTAATTTAAACATGGCCATGTTCTATGTAAAATATTATGTTTCTCCGCCTATGGATGTCAGCGGCTTCTTCAGTCAGATGACTGAAGAAGCCGCTGACATCCATAGGCGGAGAAACGCGTCTCATTTGATCCTACTTACCCGCTAATCAGCACGCCACGAGTCTGCTTCACCACACTGGGACATAATGCTGAAGATCTCCTGATAAGGCTTCTATGAAAGGTATTTGAGCACCAGAGCCGGGAGTGTAAAGTGACGGAACCCATGAGGGACTGTGGTAATATTTTACATAGAACATGGCCATGTTTAAATTAAACTGCTGAGACTCATGAGTGATTGTGCTATCGTGAGAAAAGCACTATATATCTGCATACCAATATCAGCTGAATGACAACTAAATGATTGCTGCTGTGCATTAAAAATATCATTACTCTCAAGGGGAGAAAATAACTACTGAGACTTTGCCTTTCAATTTAACTTGTCTGAAAACAAGGATCAGTGTGTTCAAAAATATGGACATGTGAATATTAGTCTATACTCTAACAAGAGACTTTGCAACAATTGCTCTGTTATAGAAGTCTGATAAATTATCACCTTTTCTGGCTTTTGAGCCGAAAGAATAACTAAGTATCTGAATGGAGACTTGGACACTTTTGTAACATTGGAGCATTAAAGTGTGAGCTAATTGTATCCAGCTGACTGCTGCGGGTGTTTGTGGAAAGGAGATACTCCACACAATAGAGCATATAGTTGTGTGTGCTATTATTGTTATTTTATATAACATTGCCATGTTTTTTAGATATTAATATCTTTACTTGGGGTAAGGAAAGGAGATTCTTTATATTTTATAAAAATAAAAATAGAAATATTTTAATTAGAAATCTGCTAGCGCTGTTTGTATTTTTTCTTTTCTTTTTAGATATACTTGAGGGGCAGAGAAGGTCCCTTTTTTATAGTGAGCTGCAGGCGGATTTCTCTTCTTAAGATTTTTCTGAAAATGTATGTTATATATACACTAATTGAATTATCTAAGCAGCACCAGGGGGTTACTTTGTTGTGTCTGTGTGTGTTTTGTGATGTATAGCGCACATTCATAGCACATGGTAATAAGATGCGCAGGCGTCTACCGTATATATTAGAGTGGGCATTTTAAATATTTGTTAGAAAGCAATTTGGCATTTACAGATGGGGCTGCGTCTGCGATATCACGTTCTTAATTATGCACTGTACATTACAAATGCGATGCTGTGGTCGACCAGCTAACGGTGGACGCATCGTGACGCTGACAAATCATATCCGTGTGTTCTGTTATTAGTAAGGTGCTGATATGAAATTCAAGGGACAGTCTGTTTCTCATAATATTTAATATGCTAAAGCATATTTTTATTGTTGCAAAACAAAGTTCAAATAAGTCATATTGTGTTTTATTCAGATTGGATTGTTTATCTGTTAAGTAGATTTAAAAGTACATTTAAAAGTTGCTGCATAGCCATGATATAGCTGTGTTAGCATACTGAGAAAATGTGTATAGTTTTAAACTCAGGCCTAAAGTAACATTGGTGCCTGTATGGAGTGTGATTTCTTTGAGACAAAAGAGCCACATGGTTTGTCCTCCATTTTGGCCTAGCCACATGGTGTGTCCACCATCTTGTGTAAACCTCATGGATGTGGAATGGGGAGGAGCTGTGGCCATTTTAGGAAGGTCACTTTCTAAATAGCTGATTTTCAGTCTGCTCAGAACAATCAGTTTCCTTTGTCACAAAGTTTCCACATATATACAAATCCAGCACCATTCATGAGTTACCAATGAATTTATTTAACCCATACCATAATCAATTACAAATAGTTTCAATTGGGCCTAGTGAGAGTAAATGGTGAGCCAAGTGAACGTTTTTTTTTTTCTTTTTCTTCTTGTCTGTGTGTAATAACCTTACATCAAGTGGGGGGTTGCACACAGATAGAAAAAGAAAAAAAAAAGGTGTTTTTTTCTTTCTTTTCTCCCAAGACTTGTAGAGTCTGCTTACTAGGTAGGATAGCCATTGAAATGCAAATTAACTTGTGTGACTACTTTTTTTTAGTATAGTCAAAGCAACTATCTTTAATATGCAAATTAGAGGCCCTGAGAGAAACTAGTCATTCAGTGTGCCCTCAAATACATATGAAGGGGTTTCATAGAAGTGCAGTATATAGTGTGTGTGTATGTGTGTATATATATATATATATATATATATATAATATTATTATAATTAGGTGTATATTTATATCAGTGTATGTTCTGCAAGATAGCTATCCAATCTGAATCATAGCATTTAAATTATAGGTTATTAGTCATTATAGATCTGTGTGAAATCGGATACATTTGTTTGCTATATAGATAAATTTGAAATAAATGTATTTAAGGGTGTAATTATAAAACACAAAATGCAGTTCTGGCCTGGTTGTTAAGGTTTATGCAGAATAAGTGTGGGTTGTGTTAGTGAGCGATAATAGTTAGTATTGCTCCCATTTATAGAGACTGTGTGGTTTGTTTCATTGCGGATGCACTTTTGTACACATGGTACGGGCAAAGTACAGGGTCGCACACACGGCGTAAAAGGCATGCATGGTCGCGTGTTTACGCAAGGTTGCGTAGGATTGCGGGCGCAAAGTACAAATCACACGTTAGTTGTTCAATTAAAGGTGGGATAGTATACATTTAATACAATAGCACATAACTATCCGATTTCAAAAGCAGATTAGTGTAAGACTTTGTTTAGATGGTACTGCCTTTGGGTTAAAACCATCAATCGGAGGGAGTGGAAATTTTCTGTACAGAAAAGAAAAACACTGTGTATTTGTGTGAGCTGAAAGTCTGAGTGAGTGTATTGAACCCTGTGAATTCGGGATCCCGTCGTTGGTACACCAAGTAAGTAGAGGCTTGGCGGCCTGAGGCGGCTGGCTCACACTGAATACAGATAGTGAAGTACGCAAATCGTGAGATTTGCAGAGGAGCGTAATAGGGAATTGTGCATTGTGTAGTATTGAAGTAAAGGTTTTTTGTTATGCTCCGGCTGAGGAGCGCAGCTTGTATATTCGACTCCAGTGGTCATTGAGCGGATAGGTAACAAGTACCTATACGCTGTGTGATTGGACTGCGCGTTTGTGGGTGCGATACGTGACGCAACTTGATACCCTTGTGCGAACTTTTTGCACAAAACCGCGGTATCATTATCGCCGTGTAAAGCATATGCAAGCGTGATTTGTGTATAAGTGTATAGGGAGTTTTCACCGGTCTTTCTCAGGAAAATCTCCAACGGTAGATATTCACTGGAAAAGGTAAGTCACTCCTAAAAACTTCCAGTGAATAGAAGCCAGTTAGGGCCTTAAGTTGGGTACATTGCCTTCCACTATCAACAGTGTATCGTAGTACTGGCCATCGTGGGCGAGAGCGGGTGAAGAGCGCTCGGAGAACTTTCACCGTCTGCTTGCATTATGTATTTTGGTGGTGTTTGTGGGAAAAGACCCACAATGGGAGCCAGTTGCTTAAATAAGAGACGTATGGTAGCCAGGGTTCAGGCTGAAGAGCCGCGGCCCAAGGGGTCAGCGAGGTTTATTATGTGTGGGAAATATGGTCCACATGCAGAGACTTTTTGTTCTGAATGGGTACGTATGACTGCTGATGATAGGGCATCATTCCCTGGGGTTGGTGAGTTTGATCCTAAGGTATTGCAGGTGGTATGTCTAACCAAACTCATATAGGACAAGAACGGAAATATAAGAACTGTTTGAACTTGTAGCAACAATAAACAAGTAGGAAGAAAAAGAGAAAGCAAGTACACCGCCATATGTAGATGTGGAAGCAGTTACGGCCAGCATACAAACTGTAGAAAATAATAAAAATATGAAAAATATGACTATAACCTATATATGTACTAATGAATGTTGAAGTTTTATTTAGGAGGAGAAGGCGACCTGATTGGTTTCAGCCATTTCTCATGCACTCAGAGGAGTATACAACCGGTAAAAGAAGAGCAGTAGCCTGCAGGGGAAGTGGCTGAGACCAGTGGAACTGGTAAGTATGGTATCATTCGTAAACATATATAGTAAAACCCAAAAATAAAAATAAAAAAATCAAGAAAGTAATGTCAGAAATGTAGAAAAACCTGTCCGCACATTAGTATTTGCCAGTAGGAAAGCGGGCAAAGACAGGGTAACCCCCGGGTATTTCTTTTAGTTACCATATAAGAAGTATTCATTCCTAATAATGCCCCTAGTCAAGATGAGGTCAGAAATGTTTGTTGGACCATGTACAGACCCTTAATACGGGATGAGAAGGATTGAATGAATACTTTGACCTAGGAGCTTGTTAAAAAAACATTTTTTTGTCTTTTGCAGTAATAGAAAACTCTCCATCTGGATAAGATCACTGGTAAACACTAATTCGGCAAATGGGAGGTGGCTGTCTCTGTGCAAATGGACGGGCTCAATAAGGCATTGAGGGTCAGGGTGCAGACTTCTTTGCCAAATTGGAAAGGGGTCACAGTAGCTAATCTTAGAGATTGCGCTATTGAACATCACAAGATTATTGCTAGGCGCAGAGAATAACAGGAGGAGAGGTTGAGGACTGTAAGTATACAGGCACATACAGGAAAGACCCATCAGTCCAAACCCCAGATCCCTAAAGGTAAGTCAAGGTCAATAATATGTTACACTTGTAGGAAGGAAAGGCATTTTGCCAGAGATTGTAGGAGTAGTAGGACACATAGTCAATATAGACCCCCTAGACAGAAAACACAAGCCACATTATTAAACACATAGACGGGACCAAGGGACATATAGTAAGGAATCACAAGCCATATAGAAAACACAGATTCGGCTAATGGGAAGAACAAAATAAATGCAACATTACCCTTAGACAAAACTTGCTGGGGTTAAGATGGGGCCTCTAAACTTTTGCTTCTTTTTCCTAGCAGAAATGGCCCCTGATTAACTTAACAGGAGCTTTGTTAGATACGACATACATATAATGTGCTCCCGCTCAGGAAGTACAAAGTATGTTAGACACCCACGAAGACTAATGTTACATTTCACTGTTCTAGATTCATGTCCATCACAGGTAGAGGAAATTATCTCACAGATACCGGGTTCCCTATGAATTTAGGATGGACAGGACACTGGATTGATGGCTGGGATAGTCCCAATAGCGATACAACAAACACAGAATTTTTTTTAAGGGGAGTAGACCAAGTAGAGAATCACTTCCCCGTAGTGCCCAATCCAGTTGTCATTTTAATAAAATCTTCTCCACCTCTACAAACTCATCTGTCCCCAACCTCTATTCCAGAGGTTCCCAAACTGTGTGCCGTGTCTCCCTGGGGTGCCTCGGGACACTTGCAGGGGTGCCCTGAGTTGGTAATGCAGGACCAATTCAAATTATTCATGGTCAATATAATAGGCAAAACCAGTGCTGGTGGCTGCCAGTCAGAACATATGTGGCCAAACAGAAGCAAATCTTGTCCCTCACCACACAACTGACCCTAAGGATGACATATAAACACGATCTACTTAATGTAATATTTCTTTCTAAATTTCTCAATAAGAAAATTTTGGCCTAGGGGTGCCGTGAAAAAAATTCTGATATTCTAGGGTGCTGTGATTCAAAAAAGTTTGGAATCCACTGCTCTATTCTGTTTCTCCACAGTTTCCTCTTCATCTTTTGCATTCACACAGGGTGGTACAATACAGGGACCCGATTACAGTTCAAACACTACATGCCTAATTGGTCCTTCAGAGTACTGCCCGAACCCAGTATATCTCACAATACGATAACACCAGTATTACTGCAGTGTGCCTTGTCATGCACAAAGGGTGGAGGAAGGATAAGAATACTGGTGAAGGGAAATTTTGTATAGACACTGATATGCCCATTGGTGAACGCGGACCTGATATTTTCTTCTTCTTTCTCTCCTCTAGAGATGTTTTTTTTTTCTTTTTTTCTTTTTGAGTTATGCTCATGGTACTCTACATTGCAAACACACAACAGTTAAATTAAGATACAAATTTGTGTTCCCTACAGGAAAAGGAGGTCTGGAAGTCGAAGGGGTATGGTTAGGAGTCCCCAGGACTCTGGAGAGATGGACAAGGTAAGCCAGTGGCCCCCAGGACGTACCTCCCAAGCCTAGCTGAGGCGGCATATGGTCTGACTCACCTAGGGTAAGGAAGATATGTGCAAGCTGGTAAGAGCCTACTGGAGTGCACCAGGGTTCTCTTCTCATGCAGGTAAGAAAGTAATGACATGTCTTACTTGCTTGAGGAAGAATATTGGTAAGGCAACACCAACAGAGCCATTCCATATCCCTCCTGCAGACGGACCTTTTCAGGTAATACAAATCGACTTCGTACAGTTAACACCCCTTAGGAATTATTGTTATGTATTGGTGTGCACTGATGTTTTCTCAAACTGGGTAGAGGCATTTCCTGCCGCCACGGATGCTGCTGTGTTTACCGCAAAGAAAAATTGCACAGAAATTTGTGTGTAGATAATGGTACCCCTAGAAGTAGGAGCAAAGCTTGAAATTGGACTATTGTGATCATAGACATTGCGACTAGTATTATGTAGCATCGGAACCACTCCCAGACCTTCACTTAACGAATCAAGAAAGAACTAAATTAAAAGCGCTGTCCACAATAAAGGATAGATAAAATTGTATTTATTTTGTATTGATAACTGTTAATATAAACACTTAAAAAGCTAAAACATAATATGTATATCTACAAAGCCTATTTCTTCAGTGATCCTTATCACAGGTACCTTGTGATTGCACTGGTAATGAATACTAGATTGCTGATTAGAACAATATAGCATGCAATAGGTGCTCTAATTAGCTCCACAGTGAACAATTCTTAGTAGCAAATTATATTATTCAGCCTCCTAAATACTTAAGTACACTTAGGGGCATATGCAATTGCGGTCGAAATCCCGAAAATGTCGAAAAATGGGACATTTTCGCCCCCAAATTTTTTTTCGACAATGCAATTCAGTACTTTTCGTCAAAAAAACGGACTTTCAAAATTCGAATTTTTGAAATTCGACATTTGTCAAATTCGACATTTCTGCAATGGTACAAATGCGGCAATTCGACAAAAGTATATTCAATTGAAGATTGTAAATTCGACAACAGTGCTTTTAGACAGTAAATTCGTCATTTTCAATCCGCCACACTTTGCTGGCGGAATCTAATAAAAAAATTTCAAAACATGTTTTTTTGTGTTTTTTTTTATTGGTAATAGCATATCTATTTATATTAGAAGGGATTAGGTACTTGATTTGTCTATTTTGGAGGCACAAGTATTATTTATATATTTTTAAAAATATTATTATTATTATTTTTTTTTAAATGGAATGGTAAAAATCAGGGGGGGGAAATGCGTGGGGTCCCCCCTCCTAAGCATAACCAGCCTCTGGCTCTTCGAGCCGGTCCTGGTTCTAAAAATCCGGGGGAAAAACTGACATGGGATCCCCCGTATTTTTAAAACCAGCACCGGGCTCTGCGCCTGGTGCTGGTGCAAAAAATACGGGGGACAAAAAGCGTAGGGGTCCCCCGTATTTTTTACACCAGCATCGGGCTCCACTAGCTGGGTAGATAATGCCACAGCCGGGGGTCACTTTTATACAGCGCCCTTTTAAAAATACGGGGGATCCCCTGTCAGTTTTTTCCCCGGATTTTTAGAACCAGGACCGGCTCGAAGAGCCCGAGGCTGGTTATGCTTAGGAGGGGGGACCCCACGCATTTTTTTTCGTGGTTTTTACCGTTTTCCCCGTTTTTTTTTACATTTTTACAAGTCTAATCAAAATCCGTCAAATCGGCCGTTTTTCGAGAGCGGGACTGTCGAATCCGTTTTTTATTGAATATGTTGAATTCCGGCACCGGAATTTGACGGTCGAATTGTGTCGAATTAAAAAACGGGCGAAAAATTGCCGCGATTCGCCGGCAATTGCATATACCCCTTATATGGAACACTTATTTTCACAGCCCAAACATATCTAGAGGAAATGCATACAGTTGATAAATGCTTTTTCACCTCCCGCTGGGACAGCGTAGTGATACAATGTGTCCAAAGTGTCTCTGCCTTAGAATCAGGCTCAATATGTAACAAAGAATCAAGTCTCCTATGGAAGCTTTCCAGCTGATTAGCTTCTGACAGGCGTCCCCATCTAAGCATAAAATAATTATGGATGAGATTCTTATGAAATAAACTGATTGCACAGTAACTTGAATGTCCACTGCAGGTGAACTGTAGAGATAGCTTATCTCACCGGTTTGTGCAGCTACCACATCTCCCGCCGGGCTCCGTCTCTGCCGCACATAGCGCTCAGCGGCTCTATCACTGACGTCAGCGCTGTATTCCTCCCGTTGGTGTGGGTTGGATGCAAGCGTGCAAACAGCTTGGAGTGCAGAGATCCTCCGGCCAGTGGTTCAGAACTGCATCGGCTGTTATGCGCTTGGCCCGTAATGGCAGGGTGGCACAAGTTCTCACCAGCACCGGCGTTAGGAGAAGTGATGTCGGCTTTGTAGAAGCTCAAGTCCATATACAGGGGTAAAAACTTGAAGTTTTTACCCCTGTATATGGACTTGAGCTTCTACAAAGCCGACATGTGGTAGCTGCACAAACCGGTGAGATAAGCAATTTGGCATTTACACCACTCAGTATGATAGACGAGTCTTCATGACCAAACAATTTGTGTAACACATCTAGAAAAAATGCTTTAGGGCATGCTTTAGGGCGAGCATACACATTCCATAATAATAGATGTGTGCCTTCTATCGAAACATCAACTATGACATATTGACCCTGGGGGTCCGCAAGTACAGAATGAGTAATATGGGACAAGGATTGCTTAATCAGGATAACCACACCCTGGGCCTTAGAAGTGTATGTGGCAGAAGCTAAAACAGACCAGTGTAGCTTATTCAATTAGGCAATCTCCAGTGGGAGGAGATGCGTTTCCTGTAGAAATGCTATATCTATACGAAGCTTATTCAAATACATGAGGGTTTTCTTCTGTTTAACCGGGGAGTTTATGCCCCCCACATTCCAAGTGCTAAATGTTAAGTAAGACATACTATATAGCAGGTTATAACATGCACTAAACTGAAACGGTGAGCACATAGGAAAAGCAACAGGCCTGCTGCTGCATATATATCCTCCGTGAAGTGAGAGCAAACAGACAGTGGAGACAAGATAGGACACATAAAGGGTTAGCAACATAAATACAAAAAAAAATAGCTGGACCAGGGACACCCATGTGCCCCGTCTGACCAAGTCATATGAACGTCCAGTCATAAACATTTGCATAACAGTGATAGAAAACATGGCATGCTTGCCCCTAGCACACCCCAGCCAACATGAACAATCAAAAAATCCTAACAG
Organism: Pseudophryne corroboree; assembly: GCF_028390025.1. Classification (NCBI taxonomy): domain Eukaryota; kingdom Metazoa; phylum Chordata; class Amphibia; order Anura; family Myobatrachidae; genus Pseudophryne; species Pseudophryne corroboree. The sequence continues at coordinate 203,234,013 of NC_086453.1, read as the reverse complement.
TCCCACATCAAAAATATCCTGAGAGAACAGGACCTGCAATAGGAATACTGAATAGCATAGAACTGTATGATAGGCAGGAGCCACCCTTCTTAGGAAAGCAAGTACACATTAAGCTTTCAAACAGTCCCTTCAGAAGCCAGTGAGCCATTAATCGGAGTCACCCATATAGCTTAAGACCCAAGTCTCACGTGTCCAAACGGGGAGAACCAGGAGAAGGCGGGTCATCGATTTCCTCCTCTCAGATAAGAAGCCATCAGCGACATTAGTAAAGTCCCGAAAGGTGTCCCCATCAAGGACACAGAGGTGTGCTTGGTACAGTAGTTCAAACTTTCTGTGCTCCTTAACCAGTCAGGAACAAATCAGGGAGAAGTCTTTCTGTGCACACGACACCTGTGCAGGATAATCTCAAAAAAGGCGCAAGTCCCTGCCACCCCAGGAAAGATCATGGTGTCTCCTTGAAGAAGACCATATAGCCTCTTTATGCAGAAAGTTCAGACAGCAAAAGATCACTACGCATGGCCTGGCCTTCTTGCCTGTCCGGGGCAGTCCTAGACAATGAACCCTCACCACTTCTAAATCGGCACATTAATCTCTAATTTCCAGCAATTCTGGGAGAGAGAGTTGTAAGAAGCGGTACAAGTCTGGCCCTTTAAGGAATTCTGCTAAGCCCATAATGCGGTGATTGTTGTTCCTTGACATATTTTCCAAGTCGTCTAATTTATTAATCACTTGATAATAAGATTTTTGCAAGGTGCCAGTGGATGGTATCAATTCAGCCACATCTTGGAACACTTCCCCCAAACGTTGCTTAGTAGTCACCACTCTCTGTGACAGTTGCTTTGGCTGAAACTTAATATCATTAGCAACCTGAGTCAGCTTGGCCGAATGAGTATCCATGAGGGGCCCCATTGTTACCTGAATCACCTTTACCACATCTCCATATGTGACAGGAGCTTCAACATCAGGGGAAGCAGGCTGAGAGCTGTCCTCCAGCGTCTCTGACCTCTCCAGTGTGTCATGTGCGGTGGCCATATTGGATTCCATGCGCCTCCATTCTGAGCGAGATCTTTTCTGTTTGGCAGGCATTGGGGAGGAAAGAAACTACTCCATAAGGTGCTGAAGATGTTCCCCTCACAGTAGCTGCAGGAACCACCAGGAACGAAGCCACTGGAGCAGCTGTGCGGGCTGAGAAAGCAGGGGCTGCGGCGGAGATCACACACCAGGCACCCGATCACATGGGAGCCAGAACCAGAAGTCACCAACTTGTGTGAACTTTAATACTTATTATAATCTTTATAACCTCATTTTTAGTTCTGCTACTCTGTGATTCTTAAAGCTCTCAACATTCTAACTCTATAAGCTACTGATACAAAGGTATATTTTTCTGGTAAAGAGGAACCGAAGAGCCGCAGTGGGCGTGGCATCACCCAGTCCAACTCTTGGTGGTGGCATGATTGGTGTTTTAATAATAAGGTAACCCGGCAGTATCACCCTTCATGGCCATCCGCCTTAGCTAGCGATCTGCGTGCGGATGCGATCATGACAACACTGAACTCATCAACCTTATCTTTATAGTCCTTGCTTTGTGCACTGGGGCACAGTCATGTTGGAATAGAAAAGGGTCTTCCTCAAACTGTTGCCACAAAGTTGGAAGCACAACATTTTCCAAAATGTCTTGGTATGCTGAAGCATTAAGATTGCCCTTCACTGGAGACAAGGGGCCTAGCCCAAACCCTGAAAAACAGCCCCATACCATTATCCCTCCTCCACCAAACATCATAGTTGGCATAATGCAGGCAGGCAGGTAACATTCTCCTGGCATCTGTCAAAACCAGACTCATTCATCTGTCTGCCAGAAAAGCATGATTTGTCACACCACAGAACACGTTTCCACTGCTCCGCAATCCAGTGTCGGTGTGTTGTACACCACTCTATCCGACTGCATGTATATATGCTTGTCCATAATCGGATTTATATACCATTACCATGGCTGCTAATCAGCAACTGGCATCAATTATCCATCCAATACATATAAATAACATTGTGTTACTATTAGGGAGGCAGATCTACTTTAATATAATTTTGATACAATTATAATGTAGCACTTTTAAGTAAACAGTTATAAAATAATTCCATTGATGAAAGCCTATTAATTCGGTTTCGGCCGGTCTCCCAGTCATGTGATGTAAACAAACATCACATGACTCCGGAGACAATGTGGCCACTATTGTTGGTGTCTATAATGAGTTGTGTCTATTTTCCCTTTGTGGAAAGGACCTGGACCTGTTTGTTGTAAGTTATTTGTTTTGCGGCATTGGATCCTCAGCATGCTTTGGGCACAGTGTCTCGCTCCGCTTAGCTTGCCACAGGTTACTATTCCAAATAGTTTATGACATTGACTCCGTGCATTATGGGAAAGGTCCTTTCCACGAAGGCAGTCTAGACGCTACCAACTATAATCACCCAAACAACCCTTTTTAACCTTTTTAACCCATTTTAACTGGTCTGATAGGATAGCGCGATCACGAGTCACATGTCACCTGACCGCAATCTATCTAATCATCAGCTCTCATAGGGGTCTATTTACTAAGCCTTTGATGGAGATAAAGTCGCTGGAGATAACACAACAGCCAATCGTCTCCTAACTGTCATTTTTCAAACACAGCCTGTGGCATGGCAGCTAGGAGCCGATTGGCTGGTACTTTGGGGGTCATTCCGAGTTGTTCGCCTGCTAGCTACTTTTAGCAGCCGTGCAAACGCATAGTCGCCGCCCACGGGGGAGTGTATTTTCGCTTTGCAAGTGTCCAAACGCCTTTGCAGCTGAGCACCCCAAAAATATTTTGTGCAGTTTCAGAGTAGCTCTGGACTTACTCAGCCCTTGAGATCACTTCAGTCTTTTTGGTGCCGGAATTGACGTCAGACACCTGCCCTGCAAACGCCTGGACACACCTGCATTTTCCCAAACACTCCCAGAAAACGGTCAGTTGACACCCATAAACGCCCTCTTTCTGTCAATCACCTTGCGTTCGGCTGTGCGAATGGACTCTTCGCTAAATCCATCACCCAGCACCGATCCTCTTTGTACCCGTACAACACGCCTGCGCAATGCGGTGCATACGCATGCGCAGTTTTTCCATTTTTTTACCTGATTGCTGCGCTGCGAAAATCGGCAGTGAGCGATCAACTCGGAATGACCCCCTTTATCTCCAGTGACTTTATCTCCATCCAAGGCTTAGTAAATAGACCCCATAGTCTCTATCTTCGTTCTAGTCACGTGATACACATCACATGGTCAGCACTTTTCATTCTATTCTCACAATATCCTCCACTACCAATGGAGTATCGCTGAATTATTCATTGTCATAGTAACCAAAGTAAACAGGAAACACCACTGGGATATCAGTTCATCATGAATCATGTTAGTAATGAACTGTACAAAAAACATCAGCATAACATATATATCTTAAAAATAAAATAGATTATAGGTGTCAGAATATTTAGCTAACTGGACTTTACCTATAGTATGAATAAAAAAACTTTATATTATTCCTAAGAAAAATAGTTTTTTTATCATGATATATACAGTAAAATTTGCAGAACACAAATAAGGTACTTGTGATATATAGAGTACATACATGATAAAACTTCAGTAAAATACATATAATCCATATATATATATATATATATATATATATACAGTATACGATAGATAGATAGACAGATAGATAGATAGATAGATAGATAGATAGATAGATAGATAGATAGATAGATAGATAGATAGATAGATATATGTTCATAGATAGTAAAATTCCTGCGCCTTCAGTGCTCATAAAGTGATCTGTGCGTCATAAATCCTCATAAGTGATTGTCACGATCCGGGTATCTGGACGCCATTTCTTACCCATCAGATGCCTCCTAAGGTTGGCTCAGCGCTCCAGGACCGGATCCCATCTGTTATCCTGATGTTTACATTCCTGTATCCTCTCCTGTCACTCTGAGACGCGGTCACAGTAAACGCCATATTACACCTGGCATGGCGTCTCCTGCGGCCTCCGCCGCCGTCCCTGAGCTTCTGCATGCAGAGTGTCTGAGTGGCGATTACGTCAGCCGCGGCCTCCGCTGTGTCCGCGTGGTTGGATGTGCACCTGTCAGCTTGGCGCCTCCTGTCTCCGGTGGCCGGCGCCGCCATTACTGTTTTCATTACCACATGGATTACAAACCAAACTTCCCTCCAAGTGTCTGCATGGGCGCAGCCATCTTGGATTCTGTCAGCTGATCATTTCCACCAATCTGTTCTCAGTATTGATAATCTGCATAATTGCCTAGCCAATCCCTTCCTTGCTGCAGGTATAAATACACTGTGCCTGAGCAAGGAAGGCGTCAGTGCTTTGGTTGTCAAACCTAGTTCCTGTTTGTCTCTCTCCTGTGATTGTCTTCCAGGTTCCAGCTCCTGTCTCAAGACTTCCACCATAGAGACCCGCACCAGCATTCCACCTGCGGTGTAGCCTGACTCTCCGATCCATTGTGGATTCATCTGTTTCTAGCTACAACATTACCTGCTTCCAGCCCAGCTTCCAGCAGAGTACAGCTTCTCTTAAAGGGCCGGTGTCCTTTCTACAGTTTACCACTCTCCACCGGTATTATTATTTCTCCGCTCTCAAACTCTACATTTCATTCATATTGCATCGCTCTCAAGCTTCATTTATTATCTAACTGGTTCCAGCCAGTATCCACTCCGTGCCAACATCTGTCTGGTTCCAACCAGAACCCACAGCAGCTATTTTATTTACAGCAGTCCAGCTTTCCCTGGAACACCAGCTGGTACGATCCTGGGCTTTCTTCATTGCTACAGTCAGGCCTGGTAAGGACTTTCCAACTCGCAGATAATAAGAACTGTCTCATACTACCAGAGCTCTGTGGCCCCTGCCACCCTGTAGTACCCAGGAACTGTATTATTTCTCTGCTGATTTTATGTTTCTTTTACTGCTACTGTGATGCATGGAGTTTGTCATAAATAAACATCATTGACTTTTATTCAAGTTGTCGTGGTCACGTCTTCGGGCGGTTCTTCTTCATGTTACTTACATGTCCAGGGGTCTGATACAACCTCCCAGGTTCCGGTACATCTCAGCCCCTACAACTGAGGCTGCCTCCCGTCAGCTCAGGCCCTCAGTTGTGACAGTAAGCACTGACATCATGAATCCAGCCGAAGACCAGGATCAAGCGGCCAGGCCGATGCAAGAACTGGCAGCCCGACTAGAACATCAGGAGGCTGCACAGGGCCACATCATCCGCTGTCTCCAGGATCTCTCTACTCGGCTGGATGGGATTCAGACAACTCTCCGTGGATCAGGCGCTTCTGGTGCGTCAACCACAGTGACTCCAGCTATAACCCCACCCACCTTACCCATTTCTGCTCCACGTCTTCATCTTCCAACGCCAGCAAAATTTGACGGATCTCCAAGATTCTGCAGGGGATTTCTCAACCAGTGTGAGATTCAGTTTGAGCTACAACCTGGCAATTTTCCCAGTGACCGTACAAAAATTGCCTACATTATTTCTCTTCTCAGTGGCTCAGCCCTTGATTGGGCATCACCGTTATGGGAGAGGTCCGACACCCTGCTATCTTCTTACACTGCATTCGTGTCAACATTCAGGCGCATCTTCGACGAGCCAGGCCGGGTAACCTCAGCTTCATCCGAGATTCTCCGTTTACGCCAGGGGTCACGTACTGTAGGACAATATCTGATACAGTTCCAGATCCTGGCATCCGAACTGGCATGGAACGACGAGGCCCTGTATGCTGCATTCTGGCATGGCTTATCTGAGCGTATTAAAGATGAGTTAGCTACCAGAGACTTACCCTCTAAGTTAGATGAGCTAATCTCACTCTGCACGAAAGTTGATTTACGTTTCAGAGAGAGAGCAACTGAGCGTGGAAGATCATCTGCTCCAAAATCTTCTGCTCCTCCTCCTCGCCAACTGTCACCAACTAAAGATGAGCCCATGCAAATTGGTCGTTCCCGTTTAACTCCTGCTGAGCGCCGAAGACGTCTCTCCGAGTCTCTCTGTCTTTATTGTGCAGCTCCGTCTCACACCATTAATGCCTGTCCCAAACGTCCGGGAAACTCCAAATCCTAGCTCGCCAAGGAGAGGGCCGGCTAGGAGTAATGATCTCCTCTCCATCTCCTCAAGATTGTAATCTCCCAGTCTTGCTTCAAGTTGCTCAACGTTATCGGAACGTCATTGCCCTCCTTGATTCCGGAGCAGCTGGGAACTTTATTACCGAAGCCTATGTTAAACGGTGGTCCCTACCCACCGAGAGACTTCCTTCGTCCATTTCTTTAACTGCCGTGGATGGCAGCAAAATTTTTGATGCAGTCATTTCTTTAAGGACTCTACCAGTTCGTCTGAGAGTGGGAGTTCTTCATTCCGAACTTATTTCTTTTTTAGTGATTCCAAGAGCCACACATCCTGTGGTCCTGGGCCTTCCATGGCTCCATCTTCACAATCCTACAATTGATTGGACGACTACGCAAATCCTGGCATGGGGTTCCTCCTGTGCTGAGACATGTTTGTTTAAAGTATTGCCTGTCTGTTCTTCCTCCCCCAGGTCGTCTGATGTTCCACCTCCTCCATATCAAGATTTCACGGATGTGTTCAGTAAAGCTTCTGCTGATATCCTTCCTCCTCATAGAGAATGGGACTGCCCGATTGATCTCGTTCCAGGGAAGGTTCCACCTCGAGGCCGAACTTATCCGTTGTCTCTGCCTGAGACGCATTCTATGGAGGAATACATTAAAGAGAACCTAGCAAAGGGGTTCATTCGACCTTCTTCTTCTCCAGCCGGCGCAGGCTTCTTTTTTGTAAAGAAGAAAGATGGTGGTCTGCGGCCGTGCATCGACTACAGAGGTTTGAACGACATTACCATCAAGAACCGTTATCCTTTACCCCTGATTACTGAGCTCTTTGACAGAGTTAGCGGAGCTACCATCTTTTCAAAGCTGGACTTGAGAGGTGCGTACAATCTCATCCGGATCCGTGAGGGTGACGAGTGGAAGACCGCCTTTAACACCCGTGACGGACATTATGAGTACCTCGTCATGCCCTTCGGATTGAGCAATGCTCCAGCTGTCTTCCAGCATTTTGTCAATGAGATCTTCAGAGACATTCTATACCGTCATGTCGTGGTCTATCTAGACGATATCCTCATTTTTGCCAACGATTTAGAGGAACATCGTTTTTGGGTTAAAGAGGTTCTGTCCCGTCTCCGTGTCAATCATCTCTATTGTAAATTAGAGAAATGCGTCTTTGAAGTCAAATCCATTCCATTTCTAGGGTACATTGTGTCCGGTTCCGGACTAGAGATGGATCCTGAGAAACTACAAGCAATTCAAAATTGGCCGGTACCCTTAACCCTCAAAGGGGTCCAGAGGTTCTTGGGGTTCGCCAACTATTACCGAAAGTTTATACGAGACTTTTCCACCATTGTGGCGCCTATTACTGCTTTCACTAAGAAGGGTGCTAACCCGTCCAAGTGGTCGGAAGAAGCCATGCAAGCATTTCATCTTTTAAAACAAAGGTTCATCTCTGCGCCTGTTCTGAAACAGCCTGACATCGACTCTCCTTTCATCTTAGAGGTGGATGCCTCCTCCGTTGGAGTAGGAGCGGTGTTATCTCAGAGGGCTAAAGATGGCCATTTACACCCTTGCAGTTTCTTCTCCCGGAAGTTCTCCCCAGCTGAGCGCAACTATGCCATTGGCGACCAGGAGTTGCTAGCCATCAAGCTCGCTCTAGAAGAGTGGAGGTATCTGTTGGAGGGAGCTTCTCATTCAATCACCATACTTACAGACCACAAGAACCTTTTATATCTGAAAGGCGCACAATGTCTCAACCCTCGTCAGGCCAGATGGGCACTTTTCTTTTCCAGGTTCGACTTTAAACTCCAGTTCTGTCCGGGCTCTCAGAATCGCAAGGCCGATGCCCTTTCCCGCTCATGGGAGCAAGAAAATGAGTCAGAGTCTTCAGACAAGCATCCTATTATAAATCCGTTGGCATTCTCCACGGTAGGGATGGACTCTACGCCCCCATCAGGGAAAAGTTTTGTGAAACCGATGCTAAGGAAGAAGCTCATGCATTGGGCCCATGCTTCCCGTTTTGCCGGACATACAGGTATCCAAAAAACCCTGGAGTTTATCTCTAGGTCCTATTGGTGGCCAACTCTGAAAAAGGACGTCTTGGAGTTTATTGCATCTTGCCCAAAGTGTGCTCAACATAAGGTATCCCGCCAGTCGCCTGCGGGGCAACTGGTTCCACTATCTGTTCCCCGTCGACCTTGGACCCATTTGTCGATGGATTTTATTACAGATTTACCCATGTGCAACAAGTTCAATACCATCTGGGTGGTAGTTGACCGGTTCACCAAGATGGCACACTTCATTCCTCTCACCGGTCTTCCGTCAGCTTCCAAGTTGGCTCAAGTATTCATACAAGAGATCTTCCGACTCCACGGTCTTCCTGAAGAAATTATCTCAGATCGAGGAGTTCAATTCACAGCCAAATTCTGGCGAAGTTTATGTCAAGTCCTCCAAGTCAAGCTAAAGTTTTCCACGGCTTACCATCCTCAGACCAATGGTCAAACCGAGAGGGTGAATCAGGACTTGGAGGCCTTCCTCCGCATCTATGTGTCCTCCTCTCAAGATGACTGGGTTCAATTACTTCCCTGGGCCGAGTTCTGTCATAACAACCAGTATCATTCTTCATCTGCTTCAACACCATTCTTAACTAACTTTGGATTCCACCCTAAAGTCCCTGAGTTCCAACCGCTTCCAGCAACTTCTGTTCCCGCAGTGGATATCACCTTGCATCAGTTTGCCAATATCTGGAAGAGCGTACGATCAGCTCTGCTCAAGGCATCGTTCAGGTACAAGAAGTTTGCGGATAAGAAGCGTCGAGCAGTTCCTGCTCTCAAGGTGGGTGATCGGGTATGGTTATCCACGAAGAATTTGAGGTTAAGAGTTCCCAGTATGAAGTTTGCACCTCGCTATATCGGTCCTTTCAAGATTGAACAAGTCATCAATCCTGTTGCTTACAGACTCCAGTTGCCTCCCTTCTTAAAAATACCCAGGACATTCCATGTTTCCCTGTTGAAACCGCTGATCTTGAATCGGTTTCATTCCTCACTTCCTCCAACTCCGAAAGTCCAAACTCAACGAGGCGTTGAGTATGAAGTAGCCAAGATCCTGGACTCATGTCACCGTTACGGTCAACTACAATATCTTATTGACTGGAAGGGTTATGGCCCTGAGGAACGTTCATGGACCAATGCTTCTGATGTCCATGCTCCTGCCTTGGTCCGGAGATTCCATTCCAAGTTTCCTCAAAAGCCAAAGAAGTGTCCTGGGGCCACTCCTAAAGGGGGGGGTGCTGTCACGATCCGGGTATCTGGACGCCATTTCTTACCCATCAGATGCCTCCTAAGGTTGGCTCAGCGCTCCAGGACCGGATCCCATCTGTTATCCTGATGTTTACATTCCTGTATCCTCTCCTGTCACTCTGAGACGCGGTCACAGTAAACGCCATATTACACCTGGCATGGCGTCTCCTGCGGCCTCCGCCGCCGTCCCTGAGCTTCTGCATGCAGAGTGTCTGAGTGGCGATTACGTCAGCCGCGGCCTCCGCTGTGTCCGCGTGGTTGGATGTGCACCTGTCAGCTTGGCGCCTCCTGTCTCCGGTGGCCGGCGCCGCCATTACTGTTTTCATTACCACATGGATTACAAACCAAACTTCCCTCCAAGTGTCTGCATGGGCGCAGCCATCTTGGATTCTGTCAGCTGATCATTTCCACCAATCTGTTCTCAGTATTGATAATCTGCATAATTGCCTAGCCAATCCCTTCCTTGCTGCAGGTATAAATACACTGTGCCTGAGCAAGGAAGGCGTCAGTGCTTTGGTTGTCAAACCTAGTTCCTGTTTGTCTCTCTCCTGTGATTGTCTTCCAGGTTCCAGCTCCTGTCTCAAGACTTCCACCATAGAGACCCGCACCAGCATTCCACCTGCGGTGTAGCCTGACTCTCCGATCCATTGTGGATTCATCTGTTTCCAGCTACAACATTACCTGCTTCCAGCCCAGCTTCCAGCAGAGTACAGCTTCTCTTAAAGGGCCGGTGTCCTTTCTACAGTTTACCACTCTCCACCGGTATTATTATTTCTCCGCTCTCAAACTCTACATTTCATTCATATTGCATCGCTCTCAAGCTTCATTTATTATCTAACTGGTTCCAGCCAGTATCCACTCCGTGCCAACATCTGTCTGGTTCCAACCAGAACCCACAGCAGCTATTTTATTTACAGCAGTCCAGCTTTCCCTGGAACACCAGCTGGTACGATCCTGGGCTTTCTTCATTGCTACAGTCAGGCCTGGTAAGGACTTTCCAACTCGCAGATAATAAGAACTGTCTCATACTACCAGAGCTCTGTGGCCCCTGCCACCCTGTAGTACCCAGGAACTGTATTATTTCTCTGCTGATTTTATGTTTCTTTTACTGCTACTGTGATGCATGGAGTTTGTCATAAATAAACATCATTGACTTTTATTCAAGTTGTCGTGGTCACGCCTTCGGGCGGTTCTTCTTCATGTTACTTACATGTCCAGGGGTCTGATACAACCTCCCAGGTTCCGGTACATCTCAGCCCCTACAACTGAGGCTGCCTCCCGTCAGCTCAGGCCCTCAGTTGTGACAGTGATAGCATGTGGGTTCCAGATATATGTGAATAACAATTTCTTAGCAGGTTCTTTTCAAAAGACATGAGCCTTCCTCTTCTTATCCGGTCTGGTATGCTCATTCAGTGATGATTTTCACTTGGGCAGGGAGAGGATGAAATGATTGAGTGAAGTGCATATTATCTTAAAGTGACCAGTGCTGGTGTGCAATATTAAAAAAGAAAAAAGTGCTTGGTGCAACTCATTTAGAGCCACTATATGAACCCTGTGACTCAAGGAGCAAAAAACACAACACCCATGTGACTATATGGGTAAGTGAACCCTTACGTATAAAAAGGTACACTCACTGCCGATAATCAAATTGAAGTCTTCAAGTTAGATTCGCAGCTGTACCTTAAAACCAGTGGTGCAAGTAGAAAAAATGTCTTATAGGTACTGTGTGCGAGCGCCAAAGGCGCGCGCCCTAAATATGGGTGTGGCCAAATGCCACATGGGGCATGACCAATGAAAATGGGGGCGTGATACACATATGGGGGGCCAGATACACATTTGACCCCAATAGTGCCAGATACACATATGCCCCCACAGTGCCAGATATGTCCCCACCATGCCAGATATGCTCCTACAGTGCCAGATGCACAAATGTCCCATGGTGCCAGATGCACAAATGCCCCACGGTGCCAGATACACAAATGCTCCATGGTGCCAGATACATAAGTGCCCCACGGTGCCAAATACACAAATGCCCCACGGTGCCAGATACGCCCCCACCATGCCAGATATGATCCTACAGGGCCAGATACACACATGCCCTACGGTGTCAGATGCACAAATGCCCCACGGTGCCAGATACACAAATGCCTCCAGCAGTGCTATATATGCCCCCACAGTGCCAGATACACATTACCCCACAGTGCCAGATACACATTGCCCCAGAGTGCCAGATACACATATGCCCCCACAGTGCCAGATATGCCCAAACAGTCCAGATATGCCCCCACTTTGCCAGATACATATGCCCCATAGTGCTAGATATGCCCCCACAGTGCTAGATACACATATGCCCAGAGTGCCAGATATGACCTCACAGAGCCAGATATGCCTCCACAGTGCCAGATATGCCCCCACTGTGCCAGATATGTCCCCACTTTGCCAAATTCACATGCCCCCAGAGTGCCAGATATGCCCCCAGAGTGCCAGATATGCCTCCACTTTGCCAGATACACATGTCCCCACAGTGTTAGATATGCCCCCACAGTGCCATATACACATATGCCCACAGAGTGACAGATATGCCCCCACAGTGCCAGATATGCCCCCACTTTGCCAGATACATGTGCCGGCACAGTGCCAGAAATGCCCCTATAGTGCCAGATATGCCCCCACTTTGCCAGATACACATGCACCCACAGTGCCAGATATGCCCCCACTTTGCCAGATACATGTGCCGGCACAGTGCCAGAAATGCTCCCACATTGCCAGATATGCCCCCACTTTGCCAGATACGCATGCACCCAGAGTGCCAGATATGCCCCCACTTTGCCAGATACATGTGCCGGCACAGTGCCAGAAATGCCCCCCCTTTGCCAGATACATATGCCCCCAGAGTGCCAGATATGACCCAGCAGTGCACCTCAATGTTGTTGCTGCTGCCTGGGGCTGGCACTGTCTTCTGCTGCTGCTGTGGAGAGGAGAGCGCAGCACGCGCCCTCCTGCCCCTCTCCTGCCCTCAGTCTGGTCTCCTAGTCCTCCTGTGGCGGCGGCATACTGTATATTAGATCTGACTTTGGCAGTCCACGAGCCAATCAGGGCTCACGGTCCGGCAGCGGCAGCTCCTGATTGGCTGCCAGTCCACGAGCTCTGATTGGCTCACGAACCGGCGTCTCAGTGCACGCCGCCGCCACCGCTCAGGGGACTGGGAGTGACTGGGCAGGCAGGAGAAGAGAGGCGCATGTTGCGCTCTCCTCTCTCCAACACCCGGTGTCTGCAAGGTGGCGGACTGGCGGTAATGCGTACCGGCTGGGAATTTCTTACCAGTACGCCGTACTGCCCCGTACCGCCATAATTGCAGCACTGCTTAAAACCAAAATAATCTCCAATATTCGAGCTAGCAGTCCCGTCCTGCGGAGAGAAGTGGCTGCTGCTGGCTGAAACATGGGGCTTAAGTATGGAGAGAACAATACTGTATTTCTGCCAGCAGTGTACAAATGCCAGAAGAATGTGTGAAGGCTGTACAGGAACTGTGCATAAAGATTCAAAGGGTGTGAGTGCTCTGGAGCAGGAATTTTACTATCTACGAACATTTCCTAAAGGATCTATTGAAATATAGGACAACTGAAAAATTCTGCTGACACTTTACTTTGGAGTGCTATTGTTTTATATCCCACTTATATTAGTGTTCTAATTTAGTTCATTTATTTACATATTGAATTTTAAGGTTGAGCGCTTTTTTTCCCTAATTTGCACATTTCTCTCTCTCTCTCTATGGGGGTCATTCCGAGTTGTTCGCTCGGTATTTTTTTCTCGCAACGGAGCGATTAGTCGCTAATGCGCATGCGCAATGTCCGCAGTGCGACTGCGCCAAGTAAATTTTCTATGCAGTTAGGAATTTTACTCACGGCATTACGAGGTTTTTTCTTTGTTCTGGTGATCGGAGTGTGATTGACAGGAAGTGGGTGTTTCTGGGCGGAAACAGGCCGTTTTATGGGAGTGTGTGAAAAAACGCTACCGTTTCTGGGAAAAATGCGGGAGTGGCTGGAGAAACGGAGGAGTGTCTGGGCGAACGCTGGGTGTGTTTGTGACGTCAAACCAGGAACGACAAGCACTGAACTGATCGCAGATGCCGAGTAAGTCTGGAGCTACTCAGAAACTGCTAAGAAGTGTCTATTCGCAATTCTGCTAATCTTTCGTTCGCAATTTTGATATGCTAAGATTCACTCCCAGTAGGCGGCGGCTTAGCGTGTGCAAAGCTGCTAAAAGCAGCTTGCGAGCGAACAACTCGGAATGACCCCCCCAATATATATATATATATATGTGTGTGTATGTATATGTGTGTATATATATATATATATATATATATATATTAGAGATGTGCACCGGCCACTTATCGGGTTTTGTGTTTTGGTTTTGGAATCGGTTCCGCGGTCGTGTTTTGGATTCGGACGCATTTTGGCAAAACCTCCCTTAAGAATTTTTGTCGGATTCGGGCGCGTTTTGGATTCGGGTGTTGTTGTTTTTTAAAACCCTCAAAAACAGCTTAAATCATAGAATTTGGGGGTAATTTTGAGCCTATAGTATTATTAACCTCAATAACCATAATTTCCACTCATTTCCAGTCTATTCTGAACACCTCACACCTCACAATATTATTTTTAGTCCTAAAATTTGCACCGAGGTCGCTGGATGACTAAGCTAAGCGACCCAAGTGGCTGGCCCATCTAAGAGTGGCACTGCAGTGTCAGACAGGATGCCACTTAAAAAAATAGTCCCCAAACAGCACATGATGCAAATAATACATAAAAAAGAGGTGCAAGATGGAATTGTCCTTGGGCCCTCCCACCCACCCTTATGTTGTTGTATAAACAGGACAAGCACACTTTAAAAAACCCATAATTTCAGCGACAGGGTCTGCCACACGACTGTGGCTGAAATGACTGGTTGGTTTGGGCCCCCACCAAAAAAGAAGCAATCAATCTCTCCTTGCACAAACTGGCTGTACAGAGGCAAGATGTCCACCTCCTCCTCATCGTCCGATTCCTCACCCCTTTCACTGTGTACATCCCCCTCCTCACAGAGTATTAATTCGTCCTCACTGGAATCCACCATCACAGGTCCCTGTGTAATTTCTGGAGGCAATTGCTGGTAAATGTCTCCACGGAGGAATGCATTATAATTCATTTTGATGAACATAATCTTCTCCACATTTTCTGGAAGTAACCTCCTACGCCGATCGCTGACAAGGTGAGCAGCTGCACTAAACAATCTTTCGGAGAACACACTGGAGGGGGGGGGGGGGGGCGGCAACTTAGGTAAAATAAAGTTTGTGCAAGGGCCTCCAAATTGCCTCTTTTTTTCTGCCAGTATACGTACGGACTGTCTGACATGCCTACTTGGATGCTGTCACACATATAATCCTCCACCATTCTTTCAATGGTGACAGAATCATATGCAGTGACAGTAGACGACATGTCAGTAATCGTTGGCAGGTCCTTCAGTCCGGACCAGATGTCAGCACTTGCTCCTGACTGCCCTGCATCACCGCCAGTGGGTGGTTTTGGAAAAGTGATCCTTTTCCTGGCAGCTCCAGTGGCGGGAGAAAATGAAGGAGGAGCTGTTGGCGGGTCATGTTCCGTCTGACTTGACAAGTGTCTCACCAGCAGGTCTTTGAACATCTGCAGACTTGTGTCTGCCAGAAAGAGAGATACAACGTAGGCTTTAAACCTAGGATCGAGCACGGTGGCCAAAATGTAGTGCTCTGATTTCAACAGATTGACCACCCGTGAATCCTGGTTAAGCGAATAAAGGGCTCCATCCACAAGTCCCACATGCCTAGCGGAATCGCTCCGTTTTAGCTCCTCCTTCAATCTCTCCAGCTGCTTCTGCAAAAGCCTGATGAGGGGAATGACCTGACTTAGGCTGGCAGTGTCTGAACTGACTTCACGTGTGGCAAGTTCAAAGGGCTGGAGAACCTTGCACAATGTTGAAATCATTCTCCACTGCGCTTGAGTCAGGTGCATTCCCCCTCCTTTGCCTATATCGTAGGCAGATGTATAGACGTGAATGGCCTTTTGCTGCTCCTCCATCCTTTGAAGCATAAAGAGGGTTGAAATTCACCTCGTTACCACCTCTTGCTTCAGCTGATGGCAGGGCATGTTCAGGAGTGTTTGCTGGTGCTCCAGTCTTCGGCACGCGGTGGCTGAATGCCGAAAGTGGCCCGCAATTCTTTGGGCCACCGACAGCATCTCCATTACGCCCCTGTCGTTTTTTATAAAATTCTGCACCACCAAATTCATTGCATGTGCAAAACATGGGACGTGCTGGAATTTTCCCACATGTAATGCACGCACAATATTGGTGGCGTTGTCCGATGTCACAAATCCCCAGGAGAGTCCAATTGGGGTAAGCCATTCTGCGATGATGTTCCTCAGTTTCCATAAGAGGTTGTCAGCTGTGTGCCTCTTATGGAAAGCAGTGATACAAAGCGTAGCCTGCCTAGGAACGAGTTGGCGTTTGCGAGATGCTGCTACTGGTGCCACTGCTGCTCTTGTTGCTGCGGGAGGCAATACTTCTACCCAGTGGGCTGTCACAGTCATATAGTCCTTAGTCTGCCCTGCTCCACTTGTCCACATGTCCGTGGTTAAGTGGACACTGGGTACAACTGCATTTTTTAGGACACTGGTGACTCTTTTTCTGACGTCTGTGTACATTATCGGTATCGCCTGCCTAGAAAAATGGAACCTAGATGGTATTTGGTACCGGGGACACACTACCTCAAGAAATTCTCTAAGTCCCTGTGAACTAACGGTGGATACCGGATGCATGTCTATCACCAACATAGTTGTCAAGGCCTGAGTTATCCGCTTTGCAACAGGATGACTGCTGTGATATTTCATCTTCCTCGCAAAGGACTGTTGGACAGTCAATTGCTTACTGGAAGTAGTACAAGTGGTCTTCCGACTTCCCCTCTGGGATGACGATCGACTCCCAGCAGCAACAACAGCAGTGCCAGCAGTAACAAAAGCAGCAGTAGGTGTTCCACTCACTCAATGGTGACAGAATCATATGCAGTGACAGTAGACGACATGTCAGTAATCATTGGCAGGTCCTTCAGTCCGGACCAGATGTCAGCACTTGCTCCTGACTGCCCTGCATCACCGCCAGTGGGTGGTTTGGGAAATTTGAACCTTTTACTGGCAGCTCCAGTGGCGGGAGAAAATGAAGGAGGAGCTGTTGGCGGGTCATGTTCCGCTTGACTTGACAAGTGTCTCACCAGCAGGTCTTTGAACATCTGCAGACTTGTGTCTGCCGGAAAGAGAGATACAACGTAGGCTTTAAACCTAGGATCGAGCACGGTGGCCAAAATGTAGTGCTCTGATTTTAACAGATTGACCACCCGTGAATCCTGGTTAAGCGAATAAAGGGCTCCATCCACAAGTCCCACATGCCTAACGGAATCGCTCCGTTTTAGCTCCTCCTTCAATCTCTCCAGCTTCTTCTGCAAAAGCCTGATGAGGAGAATGACCTGACTTAGGTTGGCAGTGTCTGAACTGACTTTACGTGTGGCAAGTTCAAAGGGTTGGAGAACCTTGCACAACGTTGAAATCATTCTCCACTGCGCTTTAGTCAGGTGCATTCCCCTCCTTTGCCTATATCGTAGGCAGATGTATAGGTTTGAATGGCCTTTTGCTGCTCGTCCATCTGTACTACTATATACTGGTGGTCACCACAATGCAGCACTGTACAACTATATACTAGTCACCAAAATGCAGCACAGATATTGAGCACTGATCAGGATACTAGAAGTGACACAGAGCAGCAAGATACAGCAATGGCCTACTGTACTGTACGACTATATACTGGTGGTCACCACAATGCAGCACTGTACTACTATATACTGGTCACCACAGTGCAGCACAGGTATTGAGCACTGATCAGGATACTAGAACTGAGTCTGACACGGAGCTGCAAGATACAGCAATGGCCTACTGTAATGTACTACTATAAACCGGTGGTCACCACAATGCAGCACACTGAGCACAGATATTGAGCTTTTCAGGCAGAGAACGTAGCCACGTCTTCTCCGCGCAATCTACAATGCACGAGTGAATATGGCAGCAGCACGCGGTTCTTTGTATGGAATACGAATCTCGTGAGAATCCGACAGCGGAATGATGACGTTCTGCCTCGTTCGGGTTAACCGAGCAAGGCGGGAAGAACCGAGGCTGCCTCGGACCCGTGTAAACCACGTGAAGTTTGGGGGGGTTTGGATCTCGACGAACCGAACCCGCTCATCTCTAATATATATATATATATACTCACTTACTCACTGACTAACTGACTCATCACTAATTCTCTTACTTCCCGATATATTAGCAAGCTGAAATTTAACATAGGTATTCTTCAGGTGGGAAATAGGAAAAATACATAATTAGAATTTGAATAAATGTCTCCTAAGGTGATGAAAAAGAAGTTGACATAATGATGTCATTACCGATGCGTGGCTTGTGTTGCGTGAACAATAACGTCCAAATGGACAATCGGATCAAAATTTGGATTGCACCTGCAGTGTGTAGAATTTCGTTAACTACAAAAATGGTCCTGTCACTTTTTTCTGTATCACTCATTCACTGCCTGACTGACTGACTCATCACTAATTCTATTACTTGCCGATATGTTAGGAAGCTGAAATGTAACATAGGTATTCTTCAGGTGTGAAATAGGAAAACTACGTAATTAGTATTTTAATAAACCTCCCATAAGGGGATGAACAGGAGGTTAACATAATGACATCATTACCAATGCGTGGCTTGTGCTGCGTGAACAATAATGCCCAAACGGATAATTGGATCAAAATTTGGATTGCACCTGCAGTGTGTAGAATTTAATAAACTACAAAAATGGTCCTGTCACTTTTTACTGTATCTGCTACGGTGCTCCACGCCAAAAACATGGATCAATATTTACTTAGATTAACACATCTTGAATTTACATCTCTGTAGTTTACCAAATTATTAACACTCATGTATATGTACAACCATGAAAATCAGAAACTCCTGTGTGAAGAACAAGTAGAACAGCTATTATACTCATATACAAACGAAAACCACTGTATAATCAGTATACTTTTTTCAGGAAATCAAATGACCATGTAAAGCTCTACTGACTCATTAAGACCATTGAGGTAAACTGAATCCATTTTAAACATCCCAAATATTTCATGTTTAAATAGACTTTTGAAATGGTCTCCTCCCCATTCTACAAGTTTGAAAGCTTTGGGGTACCCATCATAAAACTAAAATGTTTTGACACCCTATGTTTTTCTATGGTGTTCCATAAATTTGTCAGATGGCGTCCCCTCCCCAACCACAGTTCCCTCTGTGAGATTGTAGTATAAGTATGGAGAGAACAAAACTGTATTTCTGACAGCAGTGTATACATGCCAGAAAAATGTTCAAGGTTGTACCGGAACTGTGCATAAAGATTCAAATGTGAGTGCTCTGGAGCAGGGGCATCACTGGGGTCGGTGATACCTGGTACACTGAAACATCTCCGCACACACACAGCTGAAAAGGGGTACATCATCATCGAAAGGATTATGGCCTCACGGGCTGACCCTATTTTTATCACTGCCTAGCATTCCCAGTGATGGTGGGCTTCCGCCGAAGACTCATCTGCCTACACTGCCGGCTCCTACACTGTGACAGGAGCTGAATGCTGCACAGTAATGTCACAGCACCCTGCTCCCTGTCACTGAGGATGAGAGGACATTTTGGTGTTACCACTCAGAAGGTGACACCCAGGTCCGCACCACACACACACTCCTAGTGACGCCACTGCTCTGGAAAGTGAGATCTGTCTGATATGTTTTAGTATGAAATGCTTCATGTCTAAATAACGCCTATGCTCTTCATCTGTTAGGGTCCACCACCACTATAGATAGGGTGGGGAAGAAAGACACTGCATCATTCTATAGCAGCTGACCATGAAAGAGCCGGCTCAATGTGCGCCAATGTGGGAATGACTGAGGTGGAGCCCAGGAAAGAAGTCAGGGTTGTAGAAGAATGAAGTGAGTAGTAAAGGCAAGGAGAAGATATCTGTGAGGCTCCTGTGATTTCTCCAGCAGGATAGCGTGGGCGAGACCGTCGGGGGTCTCAGAGATGGGAAGAACGTACCCAAGGAGCAACATAGATAGGAGAAAAAATATCTTTAATCATAAATGAGACACTTACTATTATAATTATTATTATTATTATTATTATTATTATTATTATTTATTTTTTATTATTATTATTATTATTATTATTATTATCATCATCATCATCATCATCATCATCAAGAGTCCTGGCAATATACTGTATTTTTATGTATCCAAGTAAGGTGCAGATTTATAGGCAGTTATATATTCTCACTCTGCTGCCACCTATCAGCAGAACATTCGTCAGCCTTTATAAAGCAGACTTCAGCAAGGCTGTGTGACATTCTCCCAGCTCTCTCCACACACCTGTTGTTCAGGGAGAACTGCTTTAGGTAAGAGGATATTGCTTTATTTTCGAGATTACCACTACATCTATACATTATCGTCACCACTTTTTATTACTGGAAGGTGAGGCACCCAGTGGGTGACATTTAATTACCAAATACTGTTTTTAAAAGTTATTTAATTGTATACTACATAAAAGGTTTACTGGGAAGTACCGCAGTATGTACCTGTTTTGGAATCAGTGGTACTACAGGAATGCAAAGGACTTTGCTTATGATTATTAACAAATGAATTCCAATGTGATCTCTTGTGGTGACATGTGTGTCGGACCATTTCATAAGACGTGGATTGTTTTTACATTGGATGGTTTCTGAGAGATTATATGTAGATGCAGTGTCATTGCAACATGAAATCAAAGAATCCGACAGCATAAAACAACCAACACGTCCATCTAGTCTCCCATTTATGTGTAGTTTCTGTTCAAATATTTACTGTGATTGTTTTATCCCAGACATTCTTGAGTTATATTACAGTCTGATGTCCCATCACAACTGTTGTGAAATATTTCCATGCTTGTATCTATCTATCTACCTTTCTGTATAACACTGCATTAACCCAAGCACAAATATGGTGTAAAAGGCAGTATTCTGATAGGTGCAAAGTATCACACATTAGGCATGATTACTACAGTGGAATAAATGCAATTTATAGCATATACCATCACTATCATATAAAGCTTTAAATGCAGCAAGCGTAGAGTTTACTGATTAGTGATTACAATGAGTACAAATAATGTGTACGTTTGTATGTGTATATATATATATATATATATAGAGAGAGAGAGAGAGAGAGAGAGAAATGGAGAGAGAGATGAGAGATGGAGAGAGAGAACAATACATATACTGTAATATATAATATTAATTTGAATATTTATTTAACCTTTGGCTTCAAGCTTTCATTGTTTTATTTTTTTATCTGTTTTCTAATTTTAAACCATTTGAAATAATTCTACTGTGTGGCTTTAAATACTACTACAGTGTATAAGAGTTAGATCGCAAAGTTTTGATCATTAGCATACATGCCTCTAACAGCAATGCTTTCTAAACTGGAATTATCACTGGTATTGCCATATAGGAAATCTGATCAGTGCTCTGTAAATAATGTGAAAAATATCATGAATCCCAATGTCTCTTTATGCTCTCTCTTTTGGGTCAGAAGATCCTCATTATGGAGGACACAGACTCAGAAAAGACAGAAGATGGCTGGTTTGAGTTTTATGAGTCCTTCCATGACCTATTTGAATTTTTTTGTGATAACACCACGATCCACGGCACCGTCCGGCTGAACTGCTCCAGAAGGAATGCAATGAAGACCAGCTTTTGGGTTGTGCTTTTCTTTTGTTCTTTTGGGATGATGTACTGGCAGTTTGGACAAACCGTCCATGAGTACTGGAACTACCCCACCAACATAGCCATACTGTTACAGTCAAATAAAAATATATTTCCTGCTGTGACAGTCTGCAATCTTAACCCTTACAGGTATGTCATTCACAGTGTGACAGCCAGAGCCATATATAAAGAACAGTATATCCACCACCTACAGCATGTGAGGCAGCATTTTGCTGGCTGAACCCAATATCTTGTTAGGAACAATGGTATTCTTATGGAGAGGACACAAAGTCCAAAAGACACTGCACAGGCATAGAAAAACCAATTAAGGAATATTAATGAAACCAACCATTCAGAAAAGGAATTTATTATCAGGACAAAAAGGGGTCCTTTAAAATAGATGGGGGTTGGAGGTGCGCCACTAAGCTAGGTAGCAGTACTTTTTTTCTAGAGGTTATTAGTGTTAGCCACTAGTGGGCCTATCACTAAAAAAGGGGCTTAGTGTGTGGCGCACTCTTTTGAAATAATTGTTCTATATATAAAACATATTAACTTTTATTTATATAATTAAAAATAATCACCATAAACAGGCATAATGTTTAATCTGATAGCCTGAAAGTGCAAGAATTAATCAAGATAGAATTGCCTATAAGACTAGAACCACAAAAATGGTATCAACGTCCAGTAATATTATGTTACTGGGCCAAAAATTGGTATTTTACATACATTGATTGTTATGCTAGGCAAGACAAATATAATCAATTAAACAAGCCTAAGTGAAATATTATTAGAATTAATCTATGCAATTTAGCTACTGATAAACTCCCTTAAATAATACTTTCTATAATATTATAATCCAGATAGTCTTCTAAAAGAGATGTTCATATATTTATAGAGATCATCTATATGTACCTTTACAAGTGATTCCCATGTTAATTCCAGGAAGTAAAAGGAAAAAAGAGAAAGGAACCCAATAGATAAATTTAAAGTTTTGTAACATTAAGTCATCCTTTGCACCAGTCTACTGTTCAAGACTGCTGTAACAGTGTCTATGTAATTTGATACAATTTGCATCCACCATTCTGCAACAATGTGTGGCTGACAAGACAGTGCATATAGGAGACCAGATATTGGATGAACTGTCTCAAATATTCATGTCCGAAAAGCACCTATCTGTGTCACAAAGGGAACAAAAAGTGCAAAAAAGAATGTATAAACACACATATGAATCTATATGATGAATTTCTACCAATTTGTCATTGCGGCCCACATGTATTTAGTATCAGAACAGTGTATATAGGAGACCAGATATTAGATAAACTGTCTCAAATATTCTCATTCAAGGAGCACCTATCTGTGAGAATATTCTAAATATGTATGTATGGATATCTTATACATCCGTGTCACAAAAAAGGCTAAGGGTGCATAGGAAATGTATAAACACATATATCAATCTCTGTGGTAAATATTATACCAATTTGTCATTGTGGCCCACATGTATCTGGTATCAGAATATATATGTGTGTGTGAACACGGATAGCAGTTCTGTGTTCTGACAAAATTAAGACCTGACAAAATGGAAATGATCCTTTCTTTTAAAACCAAAATACCATAATAATTCCTTCCTATGAATGGTAAGGATTGTATGGCTAATATTAATATTGTGCAGAACTATAGGAATTACTCTCCTAGGAAATTAATCTCTTTAGTACAAGAAGTATCTGTGACAGATAGTCAGCACTTGCAATAATTCTCTGGCTCACTTGTTTGAATTAAATGCCAGCACATCAAATTTAACTCAATTGTTACTTGAGTAATAACTCCAGCTTTATATAGGCACATTGGCTGCAGAGTTGAGTTTAGGCATGTTATACTCCATCCTTGCCAGACCACTGTAGTAATAAATCACATATATGACCATATAATACTTTCTGCAAGATTTTAAACTAAAGTTCATGCTGAGCTGTAAGAATTACTCTCCTTAGAAATTAATGTCTTTGGTACAAGAGGTATCTATGACAAATAATCAACAGTAGCAGTTATTCTCTGGCTCTTAGAAATTAATGCCTTTGGTACAAGAAGTATCTATGACAAATAATCAACAGTTGCAGTTATTCTCTGACTCACTTGTTTGAATTAAATGTCAGCAGTCAAATCTAACTCAATTGTCCTTGAGTGATAACTCCAGTTTTATATAGGCACATTGGCTACAGAGTTGGATTTAAGCGTATTATGCTCTATCCTTACCAGACCACTGTAATAATAAATCACATTTATGACCATATAATGCTTTCTGAAAGATTTTGAGCTAAAGTGTAAAAGAGTCCCAGGTGTGTGAGAACGGATTCCCTTTCTACTTTCGTCCCATGTGCCACTATGGGCAGTGAATGGGAACGATGAGAGCGGGGAAGGACCGTCCACCTGGAACTGGAGGGAAAGAGCAGTGCGGGCTGCTTCTGCTGTCCACGTCTAACACCCCCCTCCCCTGTTGCATAGGTGCATTGCAGGGGGGCCTCCAGGTGTTATACAATGGATGAGAGAGCGCCCTGAATACCTGATTTTTGCCACTGGATGTGCCTTTTAAGAGATCAATTCTTCTGGTGGTTTGGGCAAAGGAGAGATTCCAAGGGACGCCAGATGATAGAGTTCCTATCCCTCTGTATGCTCGATATAACTCGATCCAAGGAGGAGTCAGTATTTGTAACCACAGGGAGCGGGAGCCGGACGCCGGGTCGGGTGTAATCCCCGTACCACGCTCATGTCCCGTTAATTGGTAAATGGTCCCCTCCGTGTGCTAGTTGCGCCCCGATCCAAGCTAGAGTCAGATCTGTGTGTGCTGGCAGGGAGCTGCTGCAGAAGCCGGACGCCGGGTCGGGTAGGATTCCCGTACCTCTGTTTCAGTTGCGCGTCCTCGTCCCGCTAGTAGAAGGGTGATGGATGATGACATACGTTTTGCAATCGGCTTGTTCACTTGATGTGAACAAGCCGATTGCGAAACGTACGTCATCATCCATCACCCTTCTACTAGCGGGACGAGGACGCGCAACTGAAACAGAGGTACGGGAATCCTACCCGACCCGGCGTCCGGCTTCTGCAGCAGCTCCCTGCCAGCACACACAGATCTGACTCTAGCTTGGATCGGGGCGCAACTAGCACACGGAGGGGACCATTTACCAATTAACGGGACATGAGCGAGGTACGGGGATTACACCCGACCCGGCATCCGGCTCCCGCTCCCTGTGGTTACAAATACTGACTCCTCCTTGGATCGAGTTATATCGAGCATACAGAGGGATAGGAACTCTATCATCTGGCGTCCCTTGGAATCTCTCCTTTGCCCAAACCACCAGAAGAATTGATCTCTTAAAATGCACATCCAGTGGCAAAAATCAGGTATTCAGGGCGCTCTCTCATCCACTGTATAACACCTGGAGGCCCCGCCTGCAATGCACCTATGCAACAGGGGAGGGGGGTGTTAGACGTGGACAGCAGAAGCAGCCCGCACTGCTCTTTCCCTCCAGTTCCAGGTGGACGGTCCTTCCCCGCTCTCATCATTCCCATTTACTGCCCATAGTGGCACATGGGACGAAAGTAGAAAGGGAATCCGTTCTCACACACCTGGGACTCTTTTACACTTTAGCTCAAAATCTTTCAGAAAGCATTATATGGTCATAAATGTGATTTATTATTACAGTGGTCTGGTAAGGATAGAGCATAATACGCTTAAATCCAACTCTGTAGCCAATGTGCCTATATAAAACTGGAGTTATCACTCAAGGACAATTGAGTTAGATTTGACTGCTGACATTTAATTCAAACAAGTGAGTCAGAGAATAACTGCAACTGTTGATTATTTGTCATAGATACTTCTTGTACCAAAGGCATTAATTTCTAAGAGCCAGAGAATAACTGCTACTGTTGATTATTTGTCATAGATACCTCTTGTACCAAAGACATTAATTTCTAAGGAGAGTAATTCTTACAGCTCCGCATGAACTTTAGTTTAAAATCTTGCAGAAAGTATTATATGGTCATATATGTGATTTATTACTACAGTGGTCTGGCAAGGATGGAGTATAATATGCCTAAACTCAACTCTGCAGCCAATGTGCCTATATAAAGCTGGAGTTATTACTCAAGTAACAATTGAGTTAAATTTGATGTGCTGGCATTTAATTCAAACAAGTGAGCCAGAGAATTATTGCAAGTGCTGACTATCTGTCACAGATACTTCTTGTACTAAAGAGATTAATTTCCTAGGAGAGTAATTCCTATAGTTCTGCACAATATTAATATTAGCCATACAATCCTTACCATTCATAGGAAGGAATTATTATGGCATTTTGGTTTTAAAAGAAAGGATCATTTCCATTTTGTCAGGTCTTAATTTTGTCCGAACACAGAACTGCTATCTGTGTTCACACACACATATATATTCTGATACCAGATACATGTGGGCCACAATGACAAATTGGTATAATATTTACCACAGAGATTGATATATGTGTTTATACATTTCCTATGCACCCTTAGCCTTTTTTGTGACACGGATGTATAAGATATCCATACATACATATTTAGAATATTCTCACAGATAGGTGCTCCTTGAATGAGAATATTTGAGACAGTTTATCTAATATCTGGTCTCCTATATGCACTGTTCTGATACTAAATACATGTGGGCCGCAATGACAAATTGGTAGAAATTCATCATATAGATTCATATGTGTGTTTATACATTCTTTTTTGCACTTTTTGTTCCCTTTGTGACACAGATAGGTGCTTTTCGGACATGAATATTTGAGACAGTTCATCCAATATCTGGTCTCCTATATGCACTGTCTTGTCAGCCACACATTGTTGCAGAATGGTGGATGCAAATTGTATCAAATTACATAGACACTGTTACAGCAGTCTTGAACAGTAGACTGGTGCAAAGGATGACTTAATGTTACAAAACTTTAAATTTATCTATTGGGTTCCTTTCTCTTTTTTCCTTTTACTTCCTGGAATTAACACGGGAATCACTTGTAAAGGTACATATAGATGATCTCTATAAATATATGAACATCTCTTTTAGAAGACTATCTGGATTATAATATTATAGAAAGTATTATTTAAGGGAGTTTATCAGTAGCTAAATTGCATAGATTAATTCTAATAATATTTCACTTAGGCTTGTTTAATTGATTATATTTGTCTTGCCTAGCATAACAATCAATGTATGTAAAATACCAATTTTTGGCCCAGTAACATAATATTACTGGACGTTGATACCATTTTTGTGGTTCTAGTCTTATAGGCAATTCTATCTTGATAAATTCTTGCACTTTCAGGCTATCAGATTAAACATTATGCCTGTTTATGGTGATTATTTTTAATTATATAAATAAAAGTTAATATGTTTTATATATAGAACAATTATTTCAAAAGAGTGCGCCACACACTAAGCCCCTTTTTTAGTGATAGGCCCACTAGTGGCTAACACTAATAACCTCTAGAAAAAAAAGTAGGAACAATGGTAAACAGGGGGATTTAGAATTAAGGGGGTCATTCCGAGTTGTTCGCTCGTTGCGATTAGTCGCTTACTGCGCATGTGCAAGGTTCGCAGAGCGCATGCGCTTAGTTATTTTACACAAAAGTTAGGTATTTTACTCACGGCATAACGAGGTTTTTTCATCGTTCTGGTGATCGTACTGTGATTGACAGGAAGTGGATGTTTCTGGGTGGAAACTTGCCGTTTTCTGGGCATGTACGAAAAAACGCTGGCGTTTCTGGGAAAAACGCGGGAGCGTCTGAAGAAACGGGGGAGTGTCTGGGCGAACGCTGGGTGTGTTTGTGACATCAAACCAGGAACGAAACTGACTGAACTGATCGCAATGGCTGAGTAAGTCTCGAGCTACTCAGAAACTGCTAAGAAATTTCTATTCGCAATTCTGCTAATCTTTCGTTCGCAATTCTGCTAAGCTAAGATTCACTCCCAGAGGGCGGCAGCCTAGCGTGTGCAATGCTGCTAAAAGCAGCTAGCGAGCGAACAACTCGGAATGTGGGCCACAACTCATTCACTTTTTTGCGTAAATCACTCATTGTCATGTTATGCATGTGCATCAATAATATGTATGCGTTTATCCGTATCTGTGACTTCCACCTGGAGAAATAGAACAGGGGATAAGCCCGAGTGCAGTAACCTTTTGGTGTTGGAAGTAGCAGCAGATACTCATGTCAGGAGTGACTGTTGCAGGGCCTGACCCTCCCAGAAATGAGGGTGAACAGTCTGGGACCTGTAGTGTCACATACAGAAAGTACTGCAAAATAAATAAATAAATTGCAGACACCATATAAATATCCTCATTACATACCTCCACTCACTGGGAGCACCAGTGACTACACAGATTACCCAGAACTAATCTTCTAAAATTGATTAGTCATTGGTGAAATAATTAATTTAAATACATTTTATTAATAGCAAGCATAAGAGAAAGTAGGGAAACTATGTGGCACAAAACACGCTGCACTCCCTCCTCTGATTGGATGTACTGCGTGACCCTCCAGCGCAGACGCACTCGCCATTGGCTCCCTCTCAGTGGGAAACACGAAAAAGAAGCCCCTAGGCTTCTGCAGGGTAACATTATCTAAAGATGGCATTGCCCACTGCATCTAAACTCCAGATGTATTGCATTGTGGAGCTTGGTGCATATGAGAAAAGCGGCAGATTTGGCCGCAGTTTTAGCATTACTGCGTCCCGCCCAAGAAGAGAATAATCCAGAGCTGGGGCCAGAGGCATATGGATCATGGGTGTATAATGTGTGGTGCACATGGCCCATGGGTTTAGGAGGCAACCCCTGCACTGACCGAATCACCACTGAGGCTGCTGTGGGAGACCCTATACTTTTTCGGCGACACACACTGTAGTATATTCAGAAAGATGGAGCAGCAATGACTTTGTCACTGTGCCATAACATTATAATTGAGGGCTGGAGAGCCTTTGTCCTGCAATCATCACTGTCATAGTAATCTATAACTATTTTCCAAACACTGATACTGCATTCACTTACTTACTTGCTTGCAGGCAAGTAAACAAATTGAGAGATCTAGAGACCACTGATAAATAGCAGAATTGTACTATGTGTAGGCTGAACAGGTGTCTGCTGTCTCCTAGGTTTGATCAGGTTAATGAGTATCTTAACCAGTTGGATGACCTGACAAAGCAAACACTGAGCTCGCTGTATGGTTTTAATGCAACCCTGCATAAAAACACGGACAATGAGACTATAGATCTTGAAAGCATCCTGGGAAGTGTGAACAGCAGCAACACTGGAAGTTTTCGATTAGACACCACAATAAAGCTGGAAAGAATGGCAATAAGTGGTCAAAACCAAACGGTCCCTGGGAAGAAGCACCAAGTGGGATATAAGCTGGTAAGATACAGCATTACTTAACTTTATTTGTTCTCATGAAGTTTAGATTAGTCTAATCTTTCTAAAAAGAGATATAAAAGATAGAGACGTAAATCAGGAGTGTTTATATTGCTATGACAATACTGCTATTATAGTGATATAAGCTCTGAAATATTACTAACAGTTGTGAGCAGAATCCTACCTGCCATTACCTGAGGATGATATAACAGTATCATTAGACTCTACACTAAGACCGGTACAATTAATCATTGAGGGCAATCTTCCAACTGTCCTTAGGGAGATCCAGAAAACATGTTTTTGGGGGGTGAGGGCATATAAAAAGCGTGAAAGCCATTATTCTAAGATAAGAATTCATCTATGCTTGCACAATCACTAGGATTGGATACCAAAAGAGCCATCACCCATTTCAACATAAAATACATGACCATTTAAATGGGTGACTATTTTAATTTACAGAAAACACCTTTCACCCCCATGTAAGACCAGGTGAGAAACATGACAAAGCAAAACGTCTTTGTAGGCAGCACAGGGAAAGGGCAGAGATGCCACCTGCAGAAGAGACTTGTATCTGTAGATGCACCTGTGACCGACATACTCACTTTCCACTTGGCCTTAATACTTTATGCACACCCACTTGCAGAACGTTGGCCCACGATGGGAATGTGCATGTGAAATCCAAACTCCACAATAAATCCTGCAATTCATGCTCTAAGTTAGTTTGAAAAATAGTCTGAAAAATAAGTTGTTATTAGACGTAAAGATAATATTTTCTATGTACTTATTACGCCAGCGCTTCTGTTCCCATAAATCTGGGATGTGCGGTGAGGTAAATGGCTAAGGAGGCACTAGCTAGTACCAAAGCCAGATTTACACACAATAAATGAGGTAAAGGGTGCATGTGGGCTTTATACACAGGTGCAGCCATATATACTGCTGGGAATTTGGTGAGGTTTGATTAGAGATGTGCAGAAAAGATTGGCACTGCCTCACCTGCCGTAGACTTTTTACTCCAGAGTTTAGACTATAAAAATGATTAGAATAATTTTTTATATACTTTATATAGTCAAAGCTCTGGAGCATGTGTTAGTATGACAGGAAGGGCTCTGTCTCACCTGCCTCGCCCCACCGCACGTCACTGCTATAAATGTGTTTTACTAAACTGCCAGATAATGCAAACAACATCTGATTCCATGTGTTGAACAAATTAGTAGAGTTCCCTGTCCACTGAGTTGTGTAAATAAATGGTTTGTGTTGTGCTACTATTGTAGATACAGAGGTTGCCTAACCTCACAATGGACATAAATAGAAAGAAGTGACATGCTCAAACCCTTTTGTAGTAGTGTGGTAGTATGGTGGTGAGGTAGTGTGGTTGTGTGGTAGAGTGGTGGTGTGGGAGTGTGGTTTAGTTGTGGTGTGGCAGAGTGGTGGTGTGGTAGTGCCGTGCACTATGTGGCATATCCTTGGGCCCTCTATGATCCTTCGGGCCCAGTACAGGTGTCCCCTTTGACCCCCCCTGTCGCCGGCCATGCCCCTATAGCAAATGTATTAAAGCTTGAATTTGTAAACCCCAAAAACTATGGTCACTAACTTAAGATGTATGTGCTATTACTTATGCTCTACTCTAACAGTGCAATTCCACTGGAGGAGACTGCTACTACCGTTCGTTCTGGTCAGGAGTGGATGCATTGCAGGAGTGGTACAAGTTCCATTTCATGAACATCATGTCCAAAATTCCTCTAGTGCTTCAAATCCCTGATGAGAAATTTATGGAGAAGTTTATTTTAACATGTGATTTCGATGGGAACCCTTGTCAAAGGTTTGTGCATTCAATTCTTGAAAGTAAAGTAAAAGTTGTTTTATGTAAAAATGTATCCACAACCTGCAGGAAAGTTGGCAAAAATCTCTGTACAATGCTGGCAGCGGGTGTATTAAGAAGCAGCAAATTAAAAGGAATTCATTCAGGCATATAGGTCCTGCATCAGGGTGGCACAATAATCTGTTGCAGATGCATCTGAATTGCGTGCTGGGAAATGAATGCGGATCTTCACCTGTAGTCAGAGTTGCATTGCCGTACTGCCCCTGTACATCCACTTGTAGATTTCATCATATACACCAACCCTGTCCTTGGTGCATGATCGAAATCAGATGGTTCTCTGAATATGCTCACCTCTGAAATGGCTGCAATTCCACCTTCATACTCACGACACTCATTCAGTACACTTATTTGCAAACGGCCTATTGCCACCCACCTACACCCACCCAGCTGCAAGTGAGATATGGCTGAGTTGTGTATGACTCTGAATTGCCCATAGTTGCATAAAGTTGCCTATTCCCAGCTTTGGAGCAGGAGCAGTGCAAAAATTTGCAGGAACCATCTGCAGAACTGACTTGCGTGCAACTCAGCCCCATAAACTTCTACCTGCAGAAGTCTATTTCCGTGTTGTTGCCTTAATATTAAGGTAAACAAAATACTCCTCAGATTTCCCAATTTAGGTGAGGCTGTCACTATTGCTGCTGCCAAAAAAAACAGTAGAGTATATCAATTTAGGGGTGGGATTAGTAGTTATCTATTTGGACCAGGAGCGTGACCTAAATTCTCCCAATTTACAGATTATATAATAGCAGCCGCCCAGAAGTAAATACAGTATTTAGGAATGTGTGGAATTGTGATGCTCCTAATTCCCTATTTACCTTGAGATATAGAGCCTATGGTTCTAGAAGACAAATGCTGCAGCTCTTCTTACCGGGGTCCTTTAGACATTTATAGGGATTGTAGAAGGAGTGTAGCATGTCTATAGTTGGAAAGGAAACTTTGTACACCCCCACACCTCATCCTTGGCATATATGCTTCTTTGCTTCTTTGAGTGACTATATATATATATATATATATAGCAATACAAAGACAGCCAGGCACTCCAAGGACTCTTCTGCAATCACCTTTATTGGTGTGTTAGCTCAACATGTTTCAGGGCATCAGCCCTTTCGTCAGGATACACCACAGGCTGATGCCCTGAAACATGTTGAGCTAACACACCAATAAAGGTGATTGCAGAAGAGTCCTTGGAGTGCCTGGCTGTCTTTGTATTGCTATATGGATATTCCTGCATGAGGCACCAGGACCAGTTGTCATTACAGCGAGGAGTGCCGGCTGAATTGGAGTAGTATATATATATATATATATATATATATATATATATATATATATATATACTAGGTGCTTCGGGCGCTTTTCACACCGTCGCAAGGGGCTACGCCCCCTTAACCGTTGCATGCCTTTCTGGGGTTCATTATTTGTATTATATGGAGTATTACCTGCATTCCTTTGTTAGTGGTTAAATATTGCACGATGAAAGAGCGTGCGATGGTGAAGGAGGCGCAGCCCCTTGCGATGGTGTGAACAGCGCCTGCAGGGCACGATGTACAGAATGTAGCGGGTGCGGGGGGGACTGTGGATGGGGGAGGCTGTCTGTAGATGCTGTGGGTGTAGGGGGGGGGGACCCGGATGAGGAAGGGTTGGGAGGTGCTGCAGGTGGGGGAGGGGCAGAGGAGTAGGGGCTGCAGATGGGGGAGGGGTCCGGAGGCACTGCAGGTGGGGGAGGGGCAGGGGTGCGTGGGTGGGGGAGGGGCAGGTGCGGGGATGTTGCGGATGGGTGAAGGGTTCCGGAGGTGCTGCGGGATGGGAAGGGGCTGGGGTGCCGGCGGTGGGGTAGGTGGTCCGGAGGCGCAGCGGGTGGGGGAGGGGCAGGTGCGGGTGGTGCGACGGACGGGGATGGGGGTCCGGAGGCGCTGCAGGTGGTGGAGGGGAGGGTGCGGGGGTGCTGTGGGTGGGGGAGAGGCGGGTGTGGGGGGGGGACCGCAGATGGGGGAGGGTGTCTGCAGATGCTGCGGGTGGAGGGGGCAGGTGTGGGGGAGACATATATGGGGGGTGGATGGTGGAGGGGGCCTGGAGGTGCTGTGGGTGGTGGAGGGGCGGAGGAGTGGGAGCCGCTGGTGGTGTAGGGGGTCTGGAGGCACAGCGTGTGGTGGAGTGCCGCATGTGGTGGAGGGGAAGGTGCGGAGGTGTGGTGCATTGGGGAGGGGTCTGGAGGTGCCGCGGGTACTGTACCTGTCAAAAAGGTAGTTGGAGGGTATGCAGTAACAGGGACAGGACAGGGGTGACAGGGTCAGAACAGGGGTGACGGGGTCAGGACAGGGAAGACGGGGCCAGGACAGGGGCGACGAGGCCAGGACAGGGGCGACGAGGCCAGGACAGGGGCGATGGGGCCAGGATAGGGGTGACGGGGCCAGGATAGGGGTGACGGGGCCAGGATAGGGTTGACAGGGCAAGCACAGGGGTGACAGGGCCAGGATAAGGGTGACAGGGCCAGAATAGGGGTGACAGGGCCAGGATAAGGGTGACAGGACCAGGATAAGGGTGACAGGGCAAGGCCAGGGGTGACAGGGCAAGGCCAGGGGTGACAGGGACATGACAGAACACAGGGCACGGGAGAGATTGGTATTAGGGACAAAACAGTGGTGACAGACATATGTGTCTTATCGGAGTTACTGCTGCTGGCTGCTGCTGTTCCACTCCAACCTGTTGGGATCTGCTGCTGGTGGAGACTTGGCATGGCTGACTTTCTCAGGCTGGAGTCCTGCTTCCTCTGCCTGCCCGTATCCCTCCCCCCACTCCTCAGTCACACACTGCGGACCTCGTGCGGCTGTTGGGCACTGTGGTAAGGGGAGACTGGAAGTGACTGGTTAGCCCCCAGGAGATGCTGCAGCCGGAGGGAGGAGGGGGTCATAGCATGCACGTGGCGTGGACCTCGCGGCTGCTGGGCACTGTGGTAAGGGGAGACTGGGAGTCACTGTTTAGCCCCCAGGAGACACTGCAGCTGGAGGGAGGAGGGGGTCGGATCCTGCAAGCAGCGCGGACTCTGCAGCGCTGCCCGCCGACTAAAGTGTGTGAAGGAGCTGGGCGCACCTTACTGCGGGCGGCAGCACTGCAGCTAGCGGTGGGGTTGCCGGGGCTGGAGATAACAGAGGCAGTACGGAACCTGCACAGCGGCAAGTGCCCCACAAAACTGCAGAAGCATGGAGTGTGCCAGAAAGTGACGCTCCTCCACGCCAGAGAGCCCCTGCTGAGTATGCTGATGTGGGGGGTCAAGCACACAGTGAGCCGGTGCCTGTCTGTCTGTACGGCATACCCCCTCACACACCCCCATACCTCCCAACTGTCCCGATTTTCGCGGGACAGTCCCATTTTTTTGGTCTGTCCCGCTGTCCCACCCGCAGGCCGCAGTGTCCCGCGGTGGGGGGGGCAGTTGGGAAGCTCATGTACTCGCTGTTCTGCTTAGCAGAGCAGCAGTGAATAGACGCTGTGTGCATGTGCACAATGTCTATTTAGTGGAGACAGAGGGAGAGGGGGCATCAGGGGGTATGGATTAAGGGGGGGTCCGGCAGCAGAGCCGGATTAAGAGGGGAGCCAGGGGGTACGTACCGCGGGCCCCACAGTTTTAGGGGGCTCCCCGTCTGGAGTAGCTCTGTCCCAGCTTAGAAGCTCCCCCGTCCTGCCAGCAACAGCGGCAGCATTGTGCTACAGTCAGCACACGCTGCTGCGTGTTGGCAGGTCTGTGGTGTTTCAGGGAGGCAGCAGCCTCCCTGCTTTCTTCTGCCTGTGCGGGTGTGTAGGGGGGAGCGACAACTCCCTCTGGATTTACCCCTAGCTGAGGGGCCAAAATCCCATTTAAAAAAACAAAAACAATTCCTGGAATTTGCATAAGGGGGCGTGGCCATGCGGCTGTGATTAGGCCACGCCCCTGAACCCGCAGCAGGCACAGCAATGAGATAGGGCCCCCCTGTCTCAAGTGCCCTGGGCCCTCCGGACTCATAATCCGCCCCTGGGGGCATGCCAGCAGCTCACAGAGCACTGGGCATGCCCCCTCACTAACCCCCATTTTCGCCACGCGTGTGTCCCTCCTTCTGCCTGAAGAAAGCTGGGAGGTATGCACATCTGGGCAAGCTATATCAATGTCTGCTAATGAGTGATGGTGTTCCTATGTGTGGAATGTGTGTGGCGATGTGAACAAAAATGTGTATGTTGTTACGTGTGAAAACTATAGAGTGAATCTATTGATGTGTGTGTTGATGATGTGAGTGAAACAAAGAAGTGTGCAAAACGTGCAAAGCATGATGTATTGCGATTTCCAAGTTGACCGTGCAAAAAGAGTGAAGGATCAAACCTGTGATGTGCATGCGTGAGATAGATGAAGAATATGTGTGCTCGTGAGTTGAAAATGTGCAGAATGTGAAGATGTGAAAAGTTATTTGAAAATGTTCCAAGACATTTTCTCATTGAGGCCATTTGGGGTGGATGTATTGAGTTTATAGATCAACCGGGCTTCCAACTGTAGCAGTCGGTTACTTCTGTCACCCCCTCTCAGTGACGGCGGAATGTGGTCAATAATCATATATTTAAATAGATTGATTTGCGGATGAAGTTCTGCAAAATGTTTTGCCACCGGCTGATCTTGGCCTTTGCCATTGATGGCTGCCTTGATGGCTGAACGATGGAGCGCCATCCTTTCTCTCATTGTTCTGGTGGTTTTGCCCACTTATCCATATCCGCAGGGACACAAAATCAAGTAAATAATAAACAAACGCTTGCCGAATCGAAAGTCTATGGTTTGCCATTCTTTCCCTAAATGTGTTAGTGGTCTTTCCAACATAATAGAGTCCACAGGGGCACATCAGGATGTAAATCACATAGTCTGTGGTACAAGTGACATGATGTCTGATAGCAATCTTCTGGCCAGTATGAGGATGGGAAAACATTTTGCCAGTAAGCATACTGTTGCAAGTTGTGCACCCTAAACAACGACAACAACCAAGTCTGTTAGACCTAAGCCAAGTGGCCTTGGATTTATTCCTATTATCAAAATTCTTCATTGGCTGCATTAAGAGCTGCTTCAAATTCGGACCTCGTGCAAATGATATTAATGGTTTCTTAGTTATATTCTTGAACGTGTTGTCTGTAGCAATGATAGGGAAAGAATGGCAAATAGACTTTCGATTCGGCAAGCGTTTATCAACAAACACAGTGACAAGCCGGTGGCTCTGCATTTTTTGACCAATAGACACCAACTGGCAACACTCAAATGTATGATCATAGATCATGTTCCTAAATTGGTGAGGGGTGGTGACCGTGGTAGGAAACTTCTTCAAAGCGAGTCCAGATGGATATATAAGCTTGGTACTAAGGTACCCAGGGGTTTAAATGAAAACATCAATATGAAGTGTTTTTTATAAGAACAAATAGGGTTGACACTGATTATTCGATACCTGTTTTATGTTTTTATGTTTGTTTACATGTTTGTTAGTATTGTAGTGTCCTGCCTGTGTGGGCCATTGAGAGATTTTTCAGTATGGCCCCATTAGGTTTTGTATATGTAATTTGTATAATTGATTGAACCAAAGTATATATGTGTTTGTCAATATTGCGGTGGGCATTTGGTGATGAACACATATGGTGTGGCCTTCTGTGTGTGGACACGACTACATTCATTACTTATATCAGATGTTGGTTTTGGAAGTTTATTAATATATAACTGCAGCTGAGATTGGCGCAGGTGGTCCCTGATGACCCTGAGGCTAGTGCGGTCCCTGTCTTTGCTATACTTGACCATTTTGCATATGACCCCATGACAATGCCTCAGCACTATTAACAATTTATTTATTAACTACTGATGTATTACTGAAGAATATATATGCATATTCAATATGGGCAGAGTGTATGACAGTCATGAAGAGATCTGGAGTGCAGGGCAGTGTTGTGCAGGTGGGAACCTGACGCTCATGGCGCCCTATTTCCATGGAGATGACTTGGTTCTAACTCCTGATGTGGGTGCGCCCAGCGCTCGTCACCGGAAGTGACGTAGCGGGATCTGCGGCGCATAACCAGGAAACATTTAGCCCAGTGGAACGCAGAGGAGTCATGTGAGTCGGAATGCATTGAGGCTATAGTAGCGCAGGCGCAGATGGGTGGAACGCACGCTGGGCGAAAAGGGACGGACGGCCAGCTCACCTGTAAGTTATTGATATTTAATATTGGGTATTTAGGTGGGGTGTTGTGGTGTTCATACACAGATGGCTCTACACTAAGCATGGTGGCAGTGACATGATGTGATGGTCTTGAACGGTCATTTAGTGACCGAGGTCGACGGACAGCTAAGTCATCAAATTCTGCTTATGTGATATATTATTATGGAAAACACTACGTAGGCATTGAAGATGCCACAGTTGTTGGAATTATATTTTTTTGATATTCAATGCTGAGCCACCGTGGTTTGTTGTTCATTCATCGATATGCCCGATTGTGGGTGATAATAAAAGTATAACTATAGAATTGAGTGAGTGCCCTTTTCTACAACCTTTTTTGTTTATCTGGACCACAATGGAACAGACTTAAAGGAGCACCGTAAATGCTGGAACATTGGAGTGTGCAAGTATTTAACAACAAATCATTTATATATATATATATATATATATATATATATATTTAGATATCCAGAAAAGAGGTAGGCACTCAGAGGCTTGCAAGGTAAGGTGGATCAAACCAACATGTGTTTATTCGGATTTCAACGTTTCGGGGGTCGCACCCCCTTCTTCAGGAAAACAGTGCTACACAAACATTTAATTAACTTACCAACCCGTGGAACGCCAACCTCCGCCGCGGCGATGCCGTCAGGAGCCGCGGACTCCGCACTTCCGGCCACGTCCGGCTCCCGAACCCGGAAGTGACATCATCACGCAGCCGGACGTCATCCCTGCAGCGGCTGTGGGCACAGAAGAGTATGAGGTAACCATGGGAACAGTGTAATCATAATAGTAACAATAACAACAGTGTCAAAACATGCAATCCCTGATTCAGAGAGAACTTGTACATATTAAGTGTATGCTAAAACAAGCAGTGAATGAAAAACATGAGATAAAACACTGAACACAATTAAGACACACACAGACACTAGTCCATGTATGATATAAAACTTAGTGAAAAGACCAAAGGGGGTGACATTGTGATTCTGGATACCACAGACTATATTGCCAAGAATGTGACCGCCTGTTATCGACAGTAGTACTGTACATATAGTTTACTAAAGAGTGATCCTACCATTGAATATAAAGCTGAACTTGACTCCATTTTAGAGAAAGCTAAAGCGGAGGGCCTGATTACATCTGAAATTCACAGCAAATTAATTGTACACATCCTGTGGTTCCAGTTTTCTATGCGATACCAAAAATTTATAAAAATGCAAAGATTCCCCTGGCCGACCTATCATCTCAGCCAGTGGGTCTCTTTGCGAACCCATTTCCATCTTTCTAGACGCATTCCTCCAACCATGTGTACAGGCCACTTTCACACAGCTTAAAGATTCTAACATTGTGCTGAAAAAGCTGTTAACCATTGAATAAGTCCCTGTGGGCATGGTTCTAGCGACACTTGACATGGCAAGTTTATATACTTGTATCCCAAATCAAGCAGGCTTGTCTGCTGTTAAACGTTTGATTTTACATAATAAATTGTATGATGGTCCAAATGTGGACTTGTGTCTTAAATTGCTTAAGTTCACACTAACACACAATTATTTTTTGTTCAATGGCCAGTTTTATAAGCAAAACACTGGGTGTGCGATGGGGTCGGCGGTGGCCCCATCTGTAGTTAATGCCTATATGTGGGAGGTAGAAAAACAGCTGTTTTTTTTATAATTCTGCCATTTCTGGACATATAGCACTGTATTTCAGATCCATAGATGATGTACTGTTATTTTGGGATGGAGAATTTAATCCCCTTAAGTCACTCATTGAGGAGCACAACATGTCCTCTAGCCCGATCAAATTAACCTTGACCACCAATATGTCAGAAATTTGTTTCTTAGACATTAAAATCATGATAAAGGAGGGCAGTATTCAAACATCCATATATACCAAACCCACCAATCGAAATACACTGCTAAGGTATGACAGCTTTCATCCTCCAGCCACGATCAGGGGATTATCATTCTCCTGGGTCGACAGTCATTAGGTCAACCACTGAAGGTCAACATGGGCATTAGGTCGACATGCACTAGGTCGACATGGGCACAGAACAGACATAGCCTTAGCTTTTTGCGTTACAAAATTGTGGACCAGGTATCAGCCTCCCTTTGTGGAGAAAATAGACCCAAAAAAGCTTCTACAACTTAAATCATGCTGGATTCACAAATTGGGCACAATTCATCCCAGGGGTCTCAATGAGAACCTGGGTCTTGTTTCTTATAAAATCTTGATTTAATAAACATCATATGTGGATATAATATTCATGTTTATGCTTTGTAACAGAAAACTCATTCTCACTCAGTAGGATGTTCTCTTCATGCTCTGTGCTTAAGTTTTATTTTATACATACGTGCAGGCTTGTCACACATGTCTGATTTATTATCATTACATCTATCAGCACCTTGCACTTTAGTGGCCACGGCCGCCTTTTCACTAAGTTTTATATCATACACGGACTAGTGTCTGTGTGTGTCTTAATTGTGTTCAGTGTTTTTTCTCATGTTTTTCATTCACTGCTTATTTTAACATTCACTTAATATGTACATGTTCTCTCTGAATCAGGGATTGCATGTTTTGACGCTGTTGTTATTGTTACTATGATGATTACACTGTTCCCATGGGGATGATGTCCGGCCACGTGATGATGTCACTTCTGGGTTCTGGAGCCGGACGGGACCATAAATGCGGAGTCTGTTTCGCCGCAGCGGAGGTTGGCGCTCCATGGGTTGGTAATTTATTTAAATGTTTGTGTGGCACTGATAGCACTTGTGTGTTTTTTTCCTGAAGAAGGGGGTGCATCCCCCAAAACGTTGAAATATGAATAAACACATGCTGGTTTGATTCACCTTACCTTGCAAGCCTCCGAGTGCTGCCTTCTTTTCTGGATATATTGGGGCAGCCAACGCCCCTAAGGAGGGCACCACAGCCAGTACCCAGGTGGGGAGGTGTGTGCCGGACTGCACAGAGGACTGTGTGTGTGTGTGTGTGTGTGTGTGTGTGTGTGTGTGTGTGTGTGTGTGTGTGTATATATATATATATATATATATATATATATATATATATATATATTTGTTTGTGGCTACCCTAATTAGAAAAATGTATTACAGATTATTTAAACTGCAGAAAAACTAGATCCAATTGCAGCAGCTGAATCCTTTAGTGGTGGGAAATAAACCAAGGTCACCACAAATCAAGATAAACATGTTAGAAAACAAAAATATATATATAAATATTAACTCATGAATGGAAAAATAAAAATGTGCAGCCCTATGGTGCATTCTTATTTAAAGCATATCTGAAATTGTTATACCTAGGATTTGTGTAACTAATACATTTGTGCCAGCTATCCAAAAGTAGCAAAATGGTTTTTTTTTTATATTTTTCCAGAATTTTGCCTCTTTTTTCCATTATAGAAGATTCAAAAATGAGATACTCCAATATTCCACCCAAAGAAATCACGGACTCATTTGAGAAAACCATAAAAAATGTGCTTTGGCAAACAAGCCATAAAGCTGCTTCCAACTAAACGGATACACCCCAAATGTTAAAAGTTGTGTTCATGAAAGGGGATCCTTGAAGTTGATAATAAGATCATTAAAGTTAGTTTTATATTACAGGAAATATGCGCAGAGAACTCATAAATTTTCAGGAGACTCACAAATTTCAGTGAGCCATAGTGATCCATCTACTTCTCCAGAGAAGTAGGCAGTCTAGGGTTTGATGAAGGATATTACATTAAATCTTGACATTACTTCCTGCCCCCTATTGCACAATCTGTGAATTAAAGAATTGCACAGTGGGCGGGAGGTGCTGTGATAATATGATTTATGGTAGCAGAGGCATTTTAAGAGAGTCATAGCAGGGATAGGGAAATGGGGTAAAGCTCTGTACCAGCTAGATAAGAATTATGTTAGATTGAGAATAACCCTGACTAATATCCATCAATAAATGATATATGATATATCTCTTAAAGGATAATCGGGAGTGCTACCAGAGACAAGTTGAAATGTACAAAGAAAAAAGAGGAAAAGACTGTCTCTTTGTTGGCGTACATACAAATATTAAAATATACTGTAACCTTTATTGTGATAATTAATTGGCGCCCAACCATGAAATAAAGATAACACAATACGACATACCTACAAATATCATATACAGTGAGTAAAGTGTTAATAAAGTGAATATGAAACCAAGGCTCGCTACCTATTTCTTATCTTTATTTGTCTTACAATTTCAATATACTTCTGCGAATTATCTTATTTATAGGTATTTACCTTGGCTACACCTTCAACAATTGTATATGCTAATCAAAAGTAGTCACCAAAAATCTTGGCTATGGTGTGTCCTATGTATCAGCCATAGAGAGCATACACTTTAATATATTTCAAGAAATATCTTTCAAAGGTACAGTCTCCTGTAAGTCAGTATGTAACTTATCCAAATTAATATTAATGTTAATGATGCCAGATAGTTGCCCTTAAACTCCATCCATAAATAGTAAATATGTTTTTATAGTCTCAGTACTTGTAATCATAAATATTATTGTAAATTAGGAAAATCCTGTAGAGGTATCCTTATTCCCTATAAGTGTCTTCTTAGGGAAACTGACCTATGCAAGCAGATGACACATGACACATATGAAGACCTATAGATTTTATAATACACCATATACTGTATGTGCCAGTATTTATGGCCATATATTATCTGGTATTACTCCAATGAACTGATATGATTATAATGAAAGTCACTCCAGACTGGTATATTATAAGTTGTAAATCCAATCAGATCCTTTCATATAGTAGATCTTATTATCACGAAAAGAAAGGGTTTATCTTAATAGAAACTGAATACTGTAGATTATATTTGCTGTATTATATTGAGTATATTAAATTACATAGCTGCCATGATTTTTACTGCACTCAATCTATTCGTTCAGCACTATCTTTGTGTTAACCAAATTGAGAGCTTAAGGGTGGTACAGACGGAGAGATCCGTGTTTAAAATCTAAGCAATCTGACTAGATTGCTTAGATTTTAAGCACAGATCTGCCGTGTGTATGCCCCCCAGTGATAGCTGTGCATCGCTATCGCCGGTGCTAGATTGAGTGTGCATGCAGGCTCAATCTAGCGGGTCGCTCACTTCACTGGTGTGTGAAGTGACCACATCGCGCATTGCGCTGTGCTGAGCGGGGGGAGAGATGTGTGCTGAGCGGTCTGTGTTAAGATCGCTCAGCACACACTCTCCTGTCAGTACCCCCCTTTACACTATCTGTGTGTTCATTGAATTAAATATACAATGTAACAGTGTTATTATGGATGCTTCTATCAGTCAGTGTTATCTATGCACTCATTGAGCAGGACATTTTTGTTACTTTATATGTCTACTGTTGTTACAAATTAATTGACACAAATGTAACAGCTAAAAAGTATCAGTTATATGCTCATTGGGCTTAATAAAAAGTTGACTGATGTCGCCTATATCCTTTAGGTTATTTTGTTAATGCCCACATGGTACTGATAGTTTATTTGCTGATATATATGTATAAGATAATCTTAGTACTCATATATAAAAATATGCATTTAAGTCAGCTTCCTATATTCCATATATTCAAACCTGAGGCAGTCATTTATTAATTTACAATTAATGAACATTAATATGTTTCATGATCTGCACCCA
The DNA here is from genome assembly GCF_028390025.1 of Pseudophryne corroboree. NCBI lineage: Eukaryota > Metazoa > Chordata > Amphibia > Anura > Myobatrachidae > Pseudophryne > Pseudophryne corroboree. The sequence continues at coordinate 203,191,536 of NC_086453.1, read as the reverse complement.
GGCTAGTATTTTTGGTGTGTATAGGGTCAGCCTGCTCAATTCTAATCTCCCAGAGAAATTTCTGTGATCCGCAGTAATGTGCTTTATATAGCTCTTATTAACAGTGCATTACTCTTGTACAAGTTTATATCATATTGCGCTGAGCTTGTCTGCACATACATTCAGTATAAATTTACTTTGCATTTATTATACTTTCTAAGACCAGGTAGCAGCCATAACACAGCTGACACGTGTTTTGTTTTGGACTTTTTCTAGGCTAACCTGATTGTATTCCCTAACAGGACTATATTGATACTCGCTAACCAATTAACTCGGTTCTACAATAACATGATTTCACTGGCCAATCACACGTCTCCCATGTTAAACATAGGAGACTTGCTGGAATCTTCCTGTCCATGGCATCCGTCTCCCGTGTCACATGAAGTCCTCCACCAATGGCGCTCCACTCATATTAAACATAGGAGGCATATCACGTGGAACTTTCAGCCAGTCACGCATCTCCAATATTAAGTATAGGGAGCATATTGGATGCTTCTTAAACAGAGTATCCCTCTCATTTCCAATCATGTCAACTTAATATATATTGTACTTATTGACTATATCTAGGGAGAGGCGCTGGTTTAGTTATTTGACCATTATTAAACCACATTATGGGGGTCATTCCGAGTTGTTCGCTCGTTGCCGATTTTTGCAATGGAGCGGTTAAGGCAAAAATGCGCATGCACATGGTACGCAGTGCGCATGCTGTTAGTATTTTAGCACAAAACTTAGTCGATTTACTCACGTCCGAACGAAGATTTTTCATCGTTGAAGTGATCGGTGATTGATTGACAGGAAGTGGGTGTTTCTGGGCGGAAACTGTCCGTTTTCTGGGAGTGTGCGGAAAAACGCAGGCGTGCCAGGATAAAACGCGGGAGTGTCTGGAGAAACGGGGGAGTGGCTGGCCGAACGCAGGGCGTGTTTGTGACGTCAAACCAGGAACGAAACGGCCTGAGCTGATCGCAATCTGTGAGTAGGTCTCGAGCTACTCAGAAACTGCTAAGAATTTTCTATTCGCAATTCTGCGAATCTTTCGTTCGCTATTCTGCTAAGCTAAGATACACTCCCAGAGGGCGGCGGCCTAGCGTGTGCAATGCTGCTAAAATCTGCTAGCGAGCGAACAACTCGGAATGACCCCCTATATTCGATATCATGGTAAGTACAATTCCCTTCTTTAAAACCAATCTAACTTGGCTAACTCAAATTTATATATTATCTTATAAAAGACATGCCTTAAAATATCAGATAATTCCATGCATTTTCCCTCTATATTTCAAATAGATCCGTAGTTATTGAAAATTTCATTTAATAATAAGAAAAATAATAATAATTTTATTTATATAGCGCTCTTTCTCCAACAGGATGCAAGGCGCTTAGATGACTTTTAATGTCATCAATCATATCGATCAAATATATAGCCTTAATAGCCCCCTTATCATAGTCATACCTTCAAGATGGTATTTAATGATATTGTTTCATGATTTGCTTATCATAAAAAGTAATAAAATGAAACTGTTATCACATACCCAATATTAAGTCTTATAAAATTTTAATACATAGAAATCCTGAATATATTTCCATATATATATCCACAGTTATTCAAATTATAATATACAGTGATGTGAGTGTTGAATGTGAAATTGTGTCATAATATTAAAAATAATAAATTAATAAATACATAAGTGTCCAAGGTGATATATATATATATATGTATCAAATATAAATATAAAATAAATACATAAATAAATACATAAATATAAAAGTGAGTAGTAAATTGTTATTAATGTTCATAATTAATAATTCATATATTAGTGTGGAAAAATCATGCCATATGTGAAAATTAAAATTAAAAATGTGCAAAATATGTGTTTATGTGAAAAATAACATATAGTGAAAGTGAAAAAAGTATATATGGATTAGTGATTTGTGATAACTTCATTTATATATACTCTATAATCAAATGTTAATTAATATTTATTGTAATATCTTGGTTTGACTCAATAAAATGGGATAAATAGTAGTCTAGATTCACCTCTAAAGTATAGAATTATAATCCAATAATTAGATTGATAGAAAAAAAGAGAAAAAGAGGTAAGTATAATCTAAATTATTAGGAATGATCAAGATTAGAAAGGTAGGTATAAACTAAATTATTAGGAAATATCAGCGTATCTGATTTCCCAAAAAGATTTCGGCATACCTATAATGATACAAAAGTTTAGCTAAGAAAAATGTAGCATTAAAATATACATTTAGTTGTTTATTAAAGGAATGGAGCATAACTGTTTTGCTCATTTAACCCTTTTGGGAATTGAGAATCCATAAGGAAAATCATTTTCATTTCGAACTTCAGAAGTTCCTTATCCACATCATACCCTTTGATTCCAGGTCGTATATGTTTCATGCCAAATGCAGGAAGTGGCTGGCCACTGGAGTTAGTGTTTTGAATCTGAGCTTGTCCTGTTTGGCATTACTTATACTGCCTATATGTTCAAGCAGTCTTGTTTTAAATGGTCTTATAGTCTTAACAATGTAAAGCTTGTTACATAGGCATGTAAATTAATAAACTACACCTGTAGATTTACAGTCAATGTAGCTATCGATGGTCCATTTCTCTCTAAATCTGTCAACATATTTCTCCTTCAGTGTCATAAATTGACAAGCTCTACATTGCCTACATTGATATGTTCCTTTTTTTAAATGAAGATGTGGTTAGAAGTTGGTAGATGGCTCTGTACCAGTATATCTTTCAAATTGCGAGATCTTCTCCAACTCACTTGCACTTTAGGTGGAAAGATTTCTTTGAGATCTGTGTCCGTCTGTAGAATAGACCAATGTTTTTGTAGGATGGATTTGATTTCCCAACTTTTATTATTATAGGTCCCAATGAACCTAACTGTAACGACACAGCTGGCGCGTTGTGTCGCACAGTAGTAAAAGACATGCAATTACTTCCATAGCCCTGGTCCAATCCCATGGACTACACTAATTGCTGATCTGTATTTGGCTATATACTAGGCAATATTGTATTATATTGTATGAAGTTATTGTTGCAGTGTACAGTTATGTTTATCTGCTATATTTGGAAGATGTAGGTTATTTAGAAATACTGTGTGCAATGTAACTGTTAACAGGATAAGTGGAGGTCAGAGATGTTTAATATAGTTAAGTCAGGCCATTGTAATTTAAGTCCCCTAGCTGCACAATCAGATGGGAGTAAAATGAGCAGGTTAAACAGTAAACAGGTTATGTATGGGCCTGCAGATAATCTGATCATGTACACCCCATTGTGTGCAGGAACCCAGACACCTTGTCTCCACTCCTCTGTGACACCCTCACTGAACTGCTTGTATGAGGCATAGACAGGGAAGGGGGGGTGGAACAAGGGGAGTGACCTCGACTGAGGGACAGAGAGAGTGTGAGCTGTGGTAAGGGTATAATGTTGCAGGTGACTAAGAAGTAATGTTCTGTCAGGAGTTCCAAAAGGGAATCATCATGTAGAATTGGATTACAGAAGTGTGCTGAACTGTGTTATGTCCTATTCTGTCAATAAACCATGGTTGGTTTTTCATCTACCACCAAGCTTGAGTGATTTGGAACCTGATATCTTCATACTAATTTGCTCCTCTTTCTTTATTTTCATTTTTGGAATCAGCAAGGAGTCTCTTGAATGGGTACAAACTTCTTGTCTGTCTGAATAGTGTTGTTACTATAACCTGTCTGTTTTAAATGGTCACAGAGTTATTGTTCTCTTTCGTGATATGTACTAATATCTGAACAGTTCCTCTTTGTAACATCTCTCCTTTGGGAATCCCTTTGTTCGTAGGTGGAAAATGAGAACTCTTAGCATGTAATATGCTGTTTGTACAGTAGCTGTCTTTTTACTGAAAATATCCATTGTAACGTGTCCTGATTCATCCATTTTAATTGTTAGATCTAAAAAGTTCACTTTCTGTTGGCTAACTTCTCCAGTCATTTCAAGATTGGAGTCATTGGTGTTGAGGATGTGAATAAATTCTTCCAACATATTTTGATCACCTTCCCATAGCAACAGGATGTTGTCTATGTATCTCAAATTGAGGAAGATGTGTTCTGTATATTAGTCATGATGTTCACTGAAGAATACCTCTTTTTCCCATCTCCCCAGGTAGAGGTTGGCATACAACGGGGCACATGCTGTCCCCATTGCCGTACCTCTAACCTAGAGAAAGTACTTGCCATTGCAAGTAAAATAATTTTTTTTGAGTATGAAATTCAACATTGTAAGGATAAAGGTGTTAAATTCTTCATGTCTCACCATATCAAGGAAAAATGTAACTGTATCCAAACCAGTCCGATGATCAATACTTGTGTACAGGCTTTCCACATCATACATTGCTAGCCAGGTGCTTGGTTCTAGTTAGAATGTCCATCGTATTGCTAATGTACGATGGCAATGCTAGTACATGATGGCGAAGGAATTGATCAACATATATACTGGCTTTTTCCAATAAACTTCCAACCCCCAAAACAATATGTCTTTATGTCTTCCTGGTGGGGTTTTATCCTTTTTATGTATTTTAGGAAGTAGGTATAGTGTTGGAATGATTGTTTTTTTTTTCTGTTTTAAGTAAATCAAAATCCTTGTTTGGAATGTCAAAAGCATTTGATATAATTCTATTGTATATTTCTTGAAAAATCTGAAGTGGGATTGAACGTCAGTTGTTTATAACAGGAATTGTCCTTAAGTTGTTTATTGATCTCCTATATATACATCTTTCTAGGCCATAAAACAACATTACCCCCCTTATCAGAGGGTTTTAGAATTACATCCTCCCATTGGGATATCTGTTGGAGTGCAGATCTCTCTTCCCCTGTCAGGTTGTCAGCAGAGAATCCAAATTGTACTAAATCCAAAAATACTTTAACCACTGGACATATTTGAAAGTATGGATAGAAGGTTGATGTACTCTTTATTTTCATAGCATCAAAAGGCTGCAGATTTTGATCGCCACTTTCATCATCATATTCCATATCCTCTAAAGTGAGGGAAGGTGTCATTTTTAATTATTTATCTAGCAAAGTCTGATTTTGTAATGTGGTTGGATATGGAAAAATGTCTTCAAAATAAGTTTTCTAGAGAATAGGTGGAGATCTTTTTCACACTCAAACCTATCCGGTTTTTGTAGTGGAGAGAAGTTAAGGCCTTTGGCTAGCAAGGACATTTGTAGTAAGGGTTTTCTCTGTCAAATTAATGATCCTTAAATTGTCATCCATCACTTTTTGTATCTCATTTGTTCTCATAGCTCTTCTCACCATCCATGCTCATCTCTTTTCCTCCTTTCTGCCCTTGCCCCTCCTGGTCTTATATGATCGAGTCCTATTCCATCCCTGACCTCTCCGGGAGTTTTGTCTGAAAAATTCCTACGGTCATTATAGGATGCATGTTGAGGGCCTTCTCCACTCTGAGGAATCCACATCTGAGGTTGTATAGTTCATGGTATTCTGGTTTTTATTATAAGGTAAGCGTGTTTTCCACCTGCACACATTGTTTTGTGCAAAATCGGTCTTATCTCTATGGAACTTTCTACGTTTCTTTTATATAATTCTATCCTCAAATTCTTCGACTTCTTTTTTAAACTTATTATACATAGTTTGGAATTTGTCCATGGATTCAAATTTCTTTAGTCTATCTCCTAGTACAGTAATTTCTTGTGCATACTGATTAAGTAAGATTTCATCATGTTGAAACAGGATTTTAATGAGTTCTCTAGAGCATTGGGTCAGGATCCATTCCCATTCATTTTTAAGTTCAGTATTGGCCAATTCATATGTCGGAATATCTTTGGCCTACGACCTCTTGGTGTTATGTTATAGCTCATGTAATTGTCAAATGTAGTTTTATTCCACCATGTCTTAATTTGTCGCATGAGGGTTTGTTTTAATACGTATAAATCCTCCACCCAATCTTATTTAGAGAGATCTCCCATGTCGGTATCTGTGCCAAAGATCAGATCTAAGCCATTTTTTAGGTTCTCATATCTCTCATTTAAGTCCTTCATCAAGTTAAAAGAAGTCATACTGAAAATAGGTTACAATCGGGATACGATGTTAAATAGTATTCAATATAAATTGTATTCAGTAAATATATAATAATGTGGCTGTGCTAGAGACAGAAAGGTTGAGTGTCCAACCAATTGATTAAGTCATAGCAGGGATAGGGAAATGGGGTAAAGCTCTGCACCAGCTAGATAAGAATTATATTAGATTGAGAATTACCCCAACTAATATACATCAATAAATGATATATCTCTTAATGGATAATCGATGGTGCTACCAGAGACAAGTTGAAATGTACAAAGAAAAAAAAGGAAAAGAATGTCTCTTTGTTGGTGCATATAAAAATATTAAAATATAACCTTTATTGTGAGCGCGAGCCATGCGAGGGGACACGGTGCATCACCAATGCGTTTCAACCAATTTAGGTCTTCCTCTGTGAGTCTTTGGAAGGTCAGGACTGTATGAAGTTATAAATAATGATGAGGCAGGATTAATAGGAAATAATCCTGCCTCATTATTATTTATAACTTCATACAGCCCTGACCTTCCAAAGACTCACAGAGGAAGACCTAACTTGGTTGAAACGCATTGGATTCATAAGGAAACGGTACAGACGGACGGGCAAGAAGAGGAACTTACAGGTGAGTCTCTGTAGTGAAGCGGCGTGCTGTTGTTGCAGGTTCTTTCAAGATCCTGTGGCAGAGCACCCTCTCCCCAGACAACAACTGGCCCGGCGGACGGAGCAAGCCCCCGGGGAGATCCGAAGCAGGACAAACCGAGGTAACAGGCACGAACGCATCGCGGTAAGTCAGTCTGGAGCCCCCATAAGATCCCGTTAGCCCAACCCGCACCTGTACCTCTTAAGGATACGGCCGCAACAGTAAGTGCATGGAAACCTGCTATTGACTAATTACATGCAGAGAAACGGGACGCCGTTCTCTGCTCAGGATAGCTATCACAGGATTTTCAGTATAAAGTCCATTCAGGACAAGGATACTTCAATTTGAAGTGGTTTATACTTACTCACAAAAGGACTACTGTTTCATGTTATATATCTTTATATTTTTCTTCTTTCGTTGATTGAATTTTCATATACTTTGTTGGACTTATTATCAAGCCACGTCCCCATAGCACTTGCCAAATGGATAGACAATCTATATGTTTGAAATCTATTATATTATTTTGAATTAAAATTTATTCATTTGAGAGTTCATCACTTTGTTTATATCAAAGGCATCCATCATATTATACTTTTCCATCTAACCACATGTTAGCTGATAGCACTGTAGGGGTTAAGCACAGTTAGGCGTAACACCTGGTTGTCATTTATTTTTAGTGTCAACCTAGCCACTGTCGACCAATAGGTGTCGACCTAGACACTGTCGACCCTGAGTCCCATACCCGGACACACCATAGGCAAGATTTTTAGTGACTAATTTTAATTAGCATATACAATTGTTGAAGGTGTATCTGGGGAAAATACTTATGAATAAGATAATTCCCAGGGAACTGTCATATTTGCTCAGATCCGCAGCACTATATTCAAATTATAAGACAAATAATGTTTAAAATAAACATTAATAAACCGGAATTACTTATATTGACAGGCAATACACCAGTGTTACCTTGTGCGAATGGCCTGAGAGATATTAAATTGATGCCCTCCCATATTAAATACCTTGGAGTCAATATACCAAACAATTTGAATTACCTCTATCGGTTAAACTATATCCCAGCCATAGACAAGATTGAAAAATCTATGGAAGGTTGGCATGACTTACCATTATCCCTATTGGGAAGGCTTGAGGTTTTCAAAACCGTTCTCTTACCTAAACTAACTTACCTTATGCAATTACTGCCTATTAAATTAACAGCGAAAGACATTAGATGTATCGCCGCTGCTTGCTCTAAGTTTCTGTGCAAGTCTAGGAGACCTCGAATTGCTTCCTGGAAGTTACGGGGACACAAATCTGAGGGAGGATTAAGTCTGCCAGATTCGACCCATTACTCTAGAGCGCTTCTCGTTAGATTTGCCCTTGATTGGTTAATGGAACATGATATGTACAGTATACTGATTTTGGATTGGAATGCAAACTCTTCTCCCTTTATTCTCCGGGAGCTCTCCTACAAACCCCTAGACAACTAATTCCTAAACACATTTATACTAATTTACTTTTTAGGGATATTTATGGGGCATGGGTTGCAGTTAATGCTACTCTACACAGACATACCCTCAGGAGTGATTGGTTTCCGATTTGGGGAATCCCACTTTTACACCTGGGATCGAAAACCCTGCCTGCCAAAGGCTCATCACAAAAGGCCTTAGAGTTATATCTCAGGTATTCGACCTGGGAGGTAAGGTTAAATCTTTTCGGACTTTGCAGCTTGAATTTAACCTTTCAAGTAACTGTTTATTTGCTCTCATGCAGGTTACCCACTATGCTTTTCCCTACCTACCATGTCAGATATAGATGTTTCTCAAGACCCCCTACAACCAATATTTCTTAGCTATAGTAATAATTAATTCAAACCCAGATTACTATATATTAAACTACTGAATTCACACTCTTTGAAAATTAAAGAACAAACTCACACAACCTGGAAATCTGACATACCATCTTTGACACATGCCGATGCTTTATTCAAAAGCTATGATAACACTCTCCATACTGTACATGCCTCTGTTTTACAAGAAGTACATATTAAAACAGTGCATAGAGCCTACATATCACAGGGTCAGAGGAGACATTTTGTAGAGGGAGAATCCGGTCGATGCCCGAAATGTAATGCATCTTCAGCTTCTCTATTTCACAATCTATGGTCCTGTGTACTGTATAAAAAAATACTGGCATAAGATTATAAATTATTTGAACAATACCTTCCTCTTGAATATTTCTCTAGACCCAGTTCCATTACTTTTTGCCAACTTCGATACTTGGAATTTGTCTCCCTCTGCAAAACTGTTAGTTCCTTTCCTGATCATTTTTGTGACAGCCGTAAAAAAGGTAATACTATATTCATGGCTTGTTAAACACTGCCCATCTCTAAGAGAACTAGATGATCTTCTAATGAGTTATATGTATTTCGATAGATACGAACTGGTTTCAGATTCTCGGAATGGTATGTCCACCTTTCTTAAGAATGGGGAGTCTTTATTTCATCGAAGCCTGAGGGATTACAAAATCAAATCTATGTGGTGTTGGACACACCTAGATATTCTACTGAATAATCCTACCCTTCATATACCTCTTCCCCTCTGGTATATGCCTATATTGACAGCCCCCTAAAATTCTTTCTGTTCTCTCTATACCCGCCCTCGCTTAAATTCCCTATGTCTACCGCCCAACAACTGTTTCTGTATGCCATTCCAGAGGTTCCATAGATCTACCTGCACCTATAGCGTGATTTAAATCCGCCTTCTACATATATACAATTGCTTACTTTTGATTTCTTTACTGGGTCATATACAATTGTTTGTTTAGTGATTCCACACTGGGTCCTACCCCTTTTTTATTGAGTGAAATGTGTATATATGTTCTAACATATGATGGACAATGTTGAAGATGTGCATTGATTTTCTCTTTCTTATTTTCTTTTTGATACTCTATCCTGCCCCTCTCACCCCTCTCCTTCTAGTCTCCCTTTTTTAACCCCCCCCCCTTCTTAATCTCTGTTAATATTTGACTGATTTATAATACTTCTTTTGCAGTGGCAGATTTTCTTTGTAACGTATGTCAGATGATACCCTGGATATCTCCTGTTTTCTTACTGTGTTTATTCTATGTTCGTAATACTGATATCTAACAGTTCTGATGATACATCTGATCCTGTAATGTCATTGCTGTAATTTTTATCTGAAAAAAAACCCAATAAATACATTTATTAAAAAAAAAAGACAAATAAAGACAAGAAACAGGTAGCGAGCCTTGGTTTTATAATCACTTTATTAACACTTTACTCACTGTATATGATATTTGTATGTATGTCGTATTGTGTTGTCTTTATTTCGTGGTTGGACGCCTTTTAATTATCACAAAAAATGTTGTATTTTTTAGAGTCCCCAGACTTCCGGTTCCGGCGCTGCATAGAGTGACACGGCGCGTGTGTAGCTCCGGGGCCTCCTGCCGCTAACATCCCCATATCGCCCATCCCGGGCGCCACTGAGCGGCCTGCCATACCCGCTCGCCCTCTGAAGCTCCGGCCACCCTTTATGGACCGATTCCTGGCCCCCACGATGCAGGGGAAAAACTCCCATGCCCGGTCTGAAGTCCGCGGCTCGGCTTCTAAAATGGCCGCTGCGGCTTCCCTGGACGCCGGAGCTCATGTGGCAGCTGCATACGCTGCTCTCTCGGCCCCTGTGCCCTCCAGCTCTCCTGCCCTTACTGGCTCCACGGCTGCTGGGACCCTACTGCCCTCTGATGTCCCTGGGCATCCTTTATCTTATGCAGATATTGTCTGAGTGGTGAAAGAAACTGTTCAGCCCTTATTCCAGGAACAAGCACAGCTGCATGCTGCTGCATTACAACAAGCTGTTTTGGATATCAAAAGTCAGTACAAACAGTTGTCTAAACGTGTTTTACAAGTGGAGCATACTGCTGGTGAGAACTTTCAACAAATTGCCAAACTTTCTGACATCTCTGCTAAACTGCAGAAATCTGAAAACCTGGTCTGGTTGTAGATTGACGATCTGGAAAATAGGTCGTGTCAAAATAATCTCTGGCTTATTGGGCTCCCAGAGTCGGTTAAGGGAAAGGCTCTTTATCATTTCCTCCATCATACGCTTCCTGACCTTCTTGGAATACAAGATGCCTGCTCGGACCTAGTGGTGGAATGTGCTTATAGGACGGCCCCACTCGCCCCTCCTCTGCTTCGTCTCGGCCGCGTGCCGTGCTATTTCGGTGTCTCAATTTTCTCCATAAAGAAGAATTGTGGTCGGCATCCCGTTGTGTATGGAATCTTGTTTGGGAGGATGCGAAATTGCTGCTCTTTCAGGATTTTTCTCCAGATCTCACCAGGCTTCATAAGGCGTTCTCGCCTATCTGCTCTAAACTGGCCCAGGAGGGACGAAAGTTTGCACTACTCTACCCTGCACACTTGAGGATCTTTAACAGCACGTCCTTTAAGGATTTTCATACCCCAGATGCCGCTGCTTATCTTTCGGAGGCCGTGACCTCTGACCCGTTGCTGAAGTAGCTGTGCTCTGCTGACTTTCATCTGGAACACTCATCATTCACTGTTGCTCTGTTGCTGTTTGGTTCCTATATTACATATCTCTCCCCTCGCCCTGTGGATTATGTGACCCTCTGTTAGACTATTTGGACCTTTTCATCATATCCACACTGGTCCTCTGGGTGATGTATATATGACTTTAGAGCAATATAAGTTCTTTCTCTGTTATGTGTTCCTACGTGTTCGTACGTGGTTTCGTGAAGTTATATATCCCTGATGCCTGTTTTATATTCTTTCCCCATCCATTTAGGAGCCGATTGCTATCACCTTGGCCCTCACCTGTACTCCCCACTTTCCCCTATCTTCCCCTCCCCTCCCTTTCTTCCCCGCCCCCTATGCTGCTCGTTATAGTGGCGCTGGCTAGGAGCAATGTCCTCCTCGCAGTTTTTACCCTACTTAACTCACCGTGAAGTTGTTTCTAATTGTTTTTACGGGACCCCCCGGTGGGTCTTCTATCCTCTTTTTGTTTCTATGTTTCTACTGCTCTTCTGTTTTCTCCCTCCCTCCCTTCCTCTTGTTTCTCTTTTTCCCCTCCAATACTTATGGGATAGTAAAATGTCTTTATTTGTGATTGCTCATTATCATATGCATTATGTCTGCCATTAAAGTGGGTACGTGGAACGTGGGGGGTATTCACTCTCCCATCAAATCCTGCTTTATTTAAATAGAATGCATATGGATATAGTGTTTTTGCAGGAAACGCACCTTCTTTCCCCGGAGGCCCAAAAGCTGGGTGTCCTCAGTTGGTAGGTGCTCTCTGACGCTCCTTATTCTTCTAAGACTAGGGGTGTACTTATCCTTGCTAAACGTAACCTACATATAGAGGTCCTCACCTCTTTGTGTGATCCTGCTGGTAGATTCCTTATTCTTGAAATTTTACTCCACAACACCAAATATGTTTTATGTACTGTTTATGCCCCAAACTCATATTCGAAGGTATTTTTCAAAAGTCTTATTACTAAACTGTGTCCATTTTTGTCTTATCCTATGATTGTGGGCGGGGACTTCAATGTTGTGGTCTCCGTTTATATGGACTAAAATTCCTCCGCTCGTGCACGCTTTCCCCCCTGCCCTAGGTGTCCCCTTCTTTGTCCAACAACTACATCTGACCTGGCGATTTCTCCACCCCACTGACAGGGAGTACTCGTGTCTCTCGGCTGCACATAGCACCTTGTCCAGAATTGATTTTTTACTGCTGTTGGATTCCCTAATCCCTCAAAGCAATGAGGCACAGATGGAAATGATTTCCCTTTCTGATCATGCTTTGGTTTGGGTTTCCCTCACTACCTCACTAGATTGCGGTTCCTTTAAATGTTGGCGTTTCCCGACTTCCTTTACTTCCTCATTGCAGTTTCGGAGCAGGTTGGAGGCATTTTGGGAGGAGTTCAGACTGGACAATGCAAGTACTTCTGAGACTGATCCTTTATTGTTTTGGCAGACCTCCAAAGCAGTTATCCGTGGTAGGCTTATGGAATATGTCTCCTCGAAAAATAAACAGTTTCTTTCTGAGTTTAAAACTTCCCAACACTGCTTAACTGAAGCTTACAAACAATTTAAACAATCTCCCTCTCCCGCCTCGAAGAAAGCATACTTAGATTGCAAATCCCAATTTAATGCTGTTTTAGCACTGATGGGAGATCGCCAAGCCTTCCACAAAAACCACAGTTTTTATAGGTTTGACAATAAGATGGGCCATCTCCTTTCTAATCTTCTGCGGGGTTCTGTGCCTTCCTCGGTGATCCAATCGCTTAAACGTGATGATGGCTCGTTAGCTACTAAGTCTGTGGACATGGCGCAGCTCCTCTCAGAATTCTACACTGACATATATTCCCACTCCCCTGTTGATATTCCCACTAAAACTTCTTTCTGGAACTTTGTTTCCCTACCTCAAATACCACCATCGGTGGCTGCGGGCCTTTGCTCCCTGATTACTGCTCAAGAGGTGGAGGCTGCTACTAAACATCTAAAACCTTAAAGGCCCCTGGACCCGATGGTTTCTCCGGAGAATTCTACAGAATGCTCCTACCTAAACTGCTGGATACTTTGACTCTGGTATTCAATGCAATTCTGACCTCTCACTCCCTCCCTTTATACTTTAATGATGCCCTGGTCCGTCTTCTTCCCAAACCTGGGAGGGATCCCCATCTTCCCGGTTACTACCGCCCCATTTCTCTACTCATCGTTGACTATAAACTATTTACATACATTTTTGCTGATAGACTAAAGGGATTGCTCCCTTCAATTATTCACCCGGATCAAACTGGTTTCATCTCGGGCAGACATTCCACTAATAATATCCGTAAAGTTCTTGCAGCGGCTAGCTGGTTGCACTCCAGCGGAAACCCTGAACCCCAATATGTCCTTTCATTGGATGCTTACAAGGCGTTTGACCTTGTTAGTTGGGACCACCTATATACAACGATGGAAAGGTTTGCGTTTCCGCTGGACCTGATCAACATGCTACGTAATCTGTACTCCCCCTCCTCTTCCCGTATTATGTGCAATGACTTCTTATCTGCTCCTATTCCCCTTCACAGGGGCACCAGACAGGGCTGTCCCCTCTCCCCACTTCTATTTGCAATCACCAGAGAGCCCCTAGCTATTAAATTGCATCACCTCCCTGAATACTCTGGAATCCTGGTCCGTGACCATGAGCTCTGTGTGAGTTTGTTCGCGGACGATATGCTTTTCATTTCAAACCCTGAGACCTCTATCCCGCCAATTATGCAAGTTATTTCCGAGTTTGGTACTTTTGCAGGTTACCGTGTTAATGCCTCCAAGTCTGGCTGCTTGTAAGTGCACCTCCTCACCCGCCCTTACTCAATTCCAGTTGAATATCACAAAACTTAAATATTTGGGTATATATCTCCCAGTGAATATTTCAGATCTATATTTGGCCAACTATACAACTGTTTTTAACAAGGTGTCCCAATTGCTATCCACCTGGTCCTCTCTTCCTGTATCTTTGTTAGGGAGAGTAGCCATTCTGAAAAGTATTGTGTTCCCTAAGATCTCCTATCTCCTCCAGATGGTACCCATCCAACCTCCTGGCAAAGATTTATTGTTATATGACAAATTGTTTTCTGTGGAATCACGAGAGGTCCCGGATTTCCCTTCTCAAGCTTAAGCTTTCTCGCGCTCAGGGTGGTTTGGCTATCCCCGACCTCTTGGCATTCTTCCGGGCTGTGAACTTTAGGTATATCTCGGACTGGTTACTAGGCACCTCTTCGTATGTTAATCTTGGTATAGAGCAGGATCTTGTGCATCCCTATGATCTCAGAGCTCTGCTACATACCCTGAAAACCCTGCTCCCACCTCTGGCGCGCTCTAATATTCTTTTTTGGGATGCCTACCACTCCTGAGGGACCATAAATAAAGCCCTACACAGAAACCCAGAATATTCCTCTTTTATCCCCTTTTGCGGGAACCCGTTTCACTCCACCTTTTGACAATATCAAATTTCTTACGTGGAAGTCTAGGGGCATAGCCCTCATTCGTGACGTGTTTGAGCCGGGTGGACATGTACTGTCATTTGCAGATCTAGCCGAGAGACACGGCATACCCTCATCTGATTTCTTTATGTTCCTCCAAGTTCGTCATTTTGTGCAATCTCTCCCCATCCCCCCTGTGCACGAGCGGGGGACTGATCATCTCTCCCCTTTATTGGTCACATTACAGAACTTCTCATACAGAATCAGCTGGTTATACCAGGATTTGTTACCTAGCAAGCCTGATGTTCTCTGGACCCCTATTTTATCTAGGTGGTCGAGTGAATGGTCCTGGGATCCAGCGGTGAAATGCTTCCTTTACCCCCTCCCCTCTATCCTGAAGGCCCTGCATTCTGCTCAGCTTCAGGAAATCCACTTTAAATTTCTACACCAGGCTTATATTGCTCCGGGACAGCATAAATATATGGTCTCTAGTCTCTACAGACTCTGGACACTGTCCCAAGTGTAAAGCACCAAATGCCCTTTTTATGCACAATTTCTGGCACTGTCCAAAGTTTAAACAGTTTTGGAATAAGGTATTGTGGTATTTAAAAACTACTTTCCGGATTTCTCTCACTCTGGACCCAGCAGCCAGGGGCGTATCTACCCATTGGCCGGGATGGCACTCGCCAGGGGCGCCAGCCAAGGTGGGGCGCCGCCCAGCGGTGCCATCCGAGGCCATGGGGTAGATTCACATTGCAGAGGCTGCGGGATCACCTGTCTGACACCGCGCGCGCCCACCCCCCCCTTCCGCTCCCCAACCTCTCCTCACCCGCAGTGAAGTTAGTGACAACAGCAGCGGCAGCCCCTGTTCTTGATGCTGGTGTCCGGCACTTGCACCGCACTACAATCAAAAACATGTGTAGAAACTACAGCTCCCAGCAGCCCTTCCTGCTGAGAGCTCCCGGCCGCAAAGGCTGCTGGGCGCTGTAGTTTTTGTAGAGCTTTTTGATTGTAGTGCGGTGCAGTGTTGGACGGACACCGTCCGGAACAGTGGATGCCGCCGCTGCTGCCTGCTGTGCATCACTGTAGGTGAGCAACTGCCTGAAGGGGAGTGGGGGAAGACAGGAGAGACAAAATAATAAAAAAACAACAACAAATGTGTATGTATGTATATATATATATATATATATATATATGTATGTATGTATATGTATATATATATATATGTATATATTATATATGTGTGTGTGTATATATATATATATATATATATGTATATATTATATATGTGTGTGTGTGTATATATATATATATATATATATATATGTATGTATATATATATATATGTATATATTATATATGTGTGTGTATATATATATATATATATATATATATATATATATATATATATACACAGTGGTCGAAGTGGGGTGGTATACGGCGGTGTGGTATACCGCCACTTCTTCCACTGACCCGGAAATTAAAGTGCAGCAGGAGGTGAGGGAAGTGGCAATTCTGCTGCACATGGTACTCCCGTCCCTGCTCGGTGGCTGTGTAGAGCGCTGTACTAGCTCACTGCCGCCCACCGCTCACCACCACCAGCCGCCACCTGCAACAAATGGCGGTCAGAGGGACTTCACCACCGCTGCCCATCGGTGTCTCCGCCGACCACAGTCAGGTAATGGTCCCCTGCTGTCACCCTCTCTCCCTGTCGTCACTCTCACTCTCCCTGCTGTCACTGTTGTCACTCTCACTCTCCCTGCTGTCACTGTCATCACTCTCTCTCTCCCTGCTGTCACTGTCGTAACTCTCTCTCTCCCTGCTGTCACTGTCGTCACTCTCTCTCTCCCTGCTGTCACTGTCGTCACTCTCTCTCTCCCTGTCGTCACTCTCTCTCTCCCTGTTGTCACTCTCTACCTGTCCCTGCTGTCACTCTGGCTGTCCCTGCTGTCACAATTTCAGCTCATTCAGTGGGCTATAATGTGAATTTCGGCTCGTACTGTGTGCTATAATGTGAATTTCAGCTCATTCAGTGTGCAATAATGTGAATTTCATCTCATTCAGTGTGCTACAATGTGAATTTCGTCTCATTCAGTGTGCTACAATGTGAATTTCGGCTCATTCAGTGAGCTATAATGTGAATTTCGCTCATTCAGTGTGCTATAATGTGAATTCCGGCTCATTCAGTGTGCTATAATGTGAATTTCGGCTCATTCAGTGTGCTATAATGTGAATTCCGTCTCATTCAGTGTGCTATAATGTGAATTTCGGCTCATTCAGTGTGCTATAATGTGAATTTCGGCTCATTCAGTGTGCTATAATGTGAATTTCGGCTCATTCAGTGTGCTATAATGTGAATTTCGGCTCATTCAGTGAGCTATAATGTGAATTTCGCTCATTCAGTGTGCTATAATGTGAATTCCGGCTCATTCAGTGTGCTATAATGTGAATTTCGGCTCATTCAGTGTGCTACAATGTGAATGTCGGCTCATTCAGTGTGCTATAATGTGAATTCCGGCTCATTCAGTGTGCTATAATGTGAATTTCGGCTCGTACCGTGTGCTATAATGTGAATTTCAACTCGTACCGTGTGCTATAAGATGAAAGGGGCACCAGTACTAGATAGTATAAGGGGTTCTACTACACTGGACATGCCCCCTTTTGGGTGACGCGTCCTTAACTTTTCCATAACCCCACTTCAAAATTTCCACTTTGACCACTGTGTATATGTATATTATATATATATATATATATATATATATATATATATATTTGTAGAAAAAAATATTTTTTGTGTGTGGATGTTCTGCACTCAGCGAAATTACGATTAGCTGCCGGTGCCAGGGTGCCCTCCTTGCATAATGATATAGCCTGGTATGGTTTGCTGTGTGAGGTTTGCACCTTCCTGACACACAAAAAGACACAGGCAGAATTCGACAGACTTGTATATAAATATAATAGTGCAAATACAACATCAAGGATCCCAACGTTTCAACACCATGTGGGTATTCATGGTACGAGACTTACTAATACTTTTGGCCTGTCCTGAAATATTGTAATATTGCTTTTATAATAATAAATATAATCTGCACTATGAGTGCATTTTCCTTTCATCTTTGTCTTTAGAAATATATATCTGACGACAGTAAGTATTGCGTGGCTGCGCCCCTATTTCAAATATGTGTGTGTGTGTGTGTGTGGGGGGGGGGGGGCGCCAGTCCCCTACTTTGCCAGGGGTGCTCAGACCCCTAGATACGCCCCTGCCAGCAGCACTCCTTGTCCTTAACACTACAGCCTGGTGTTTACCCCCTTTTTAAGCTCACAGTGTTCTATTTTTATATGTATTATTGACCTTGGGGAAGAAATTAATTTTAAATCATTGGATATATCGAACCTCTCCTTCCCTTGCTAACCTCAAGTCCCTCCTCACTTCTACGTTATATTTTGAACGTCAATCCACTCTCCCAGATCTTGACCGTAACGCTCTGCATTTTTACAAAAAGTGGGGACCATATATTGATTCTCTCTCACCCTCACAACAACACCATGTCCTGAAATTATTTGACTTCCTTAGTTGGGACTCTTATCGCAGACTCTGTATTCCCATTGGTGATGACTCACTTTTAGCCCTTATATGACGCTCGTTCCCTTCCCTTGGCACGGAGCAGTTTGGTCCTTCCGCTATCTATGTGTGTGCCGTATTATGCATGTTTTGACATCTGCAACTCCCCTCCCCCTTCTCCTTCCTCTCACTTCTTATCCATGTCTTCGTTGCTCTTGTCTTTCTCTTTCTCTGTTGTTGTATTATTATTCTTGTTTTTTGTGCAATAGTGTGCAGATTCTTTATATTATATTTTGGGTCTGGATTTTTGACAATATGTACTACTGTTGCTGTGATGCTGTATTGACATGGTCTCCTACACTGTTTATTTTTTTATCTACGGCGCCAGTGGTAGTTTTTGATGTTATGACTTACCCTCTGCTGCATATTCTGTACTTTGCACATATATTTAATCTGCACATTGTACTGCATTGTTCTTTCTATGTCTCTATGAGAAAAACCTAATACACATATTTAAAAAAAATAATAATGTTGTATTTTAATATTTTTATGTGTGCCAACAGACAGACATTCTTTTCCTCTTTTTTTCTTTGTTTGTTTTAAGAGAGGAAAGCACCTGTGCAGTTTCCGTGCATGTGTAAGACTCCAGGTACATGGCAGCCTTGCCACGTTCCTGCAGACTTCTCTATTGTGCATGCGCAAATCACCAGGAAAATCGGCTGCTGTACCATTATCCCAGTGATTTCTACATTTCTGCAACCACAGCCAAAATGGGACTTTAGACAGGTAAGTATAATTATGGGTACCAGGTGTGTGGTATGGGTCCCCCTGGACCCAGTGGCCTATGTGCACCGTACAGCCTGCACCCATTATAGATACAAAGCACGGTACCACATCCCTGCACACAAAACCTTATTAATTAGTACAACACTAAAACACATTAAGATAAATTATTACTATCTTCACAGTTCTCTCCATTCCCTATATAAGCAACATGAAGTGCTACATTTCCCTGCACCAGTTGTCTCTCAGTTTCCGTGTTTCTCACAAGATAAGTTAAAGGAAAGCTTATTCTTTCTATACAAGTAAAAATACAACAGAGAATATGAGGTAATTCAATAAAAAAATATAAATAATAGTATTTTTTCCATTACACAGGTATTTGTCTTTTGTGCTACTTCTCAGAGCTGTGACTCAGACTATTGTTGCTGAGATTACAGTTAAAGTTTTTTATTAAAAACATTTTCCTCATTGAATGTGTTATTGGAAACCAGGAACACCGTACATACCTGTATTTATTGTCTGTGATGTTTCATATGACAGTAAAGTCCTTTATGTAACAGGTTACTGGAACTGGTATCATGTGACATATTCAGCTCAGTAAACATAATACAGGTTGAGTATCCCTTATCCAAAATGCTTGGGACCAGAGGTATTTTGGATATCGGATTTTTCCGTATTTTGGAATAACTGCATACCATAATGAGATATCATGGTGATGGGACCTAAATCTAAGCACAGAATGCATTTATGTTACATATACACCTTATACACACAGCCTGAAGGTAATTATAGCCAATATTTTTTATAACTTTGTGCATTAAACAAAGTGTGTGTACATTCACACAATTCATTTATGTTTCATATACACCTTATACACACAGCCTGAAGGTCATTTAATACAATATTTTGAATAACTGTGTGTATTAAACAAAGTTTGTGTACATTGAGCCATCAAAAAACAAAGTTTTCACTATCTCACTCTCACTTAAAAAAGTCCGTATTTCGGAATATTCTGTATTTTGCAATATTTGGATATGGGATACTCAACCTGTACACATAAGCTGAGATAATGGAAAATAGCTATACAATATACATAAACTCAGGAAAGCACCATCATGCTGCATTGTGTTGTGAACATCAGATTTGTGCAGATATGGGGAGGGATAGTGATCTCTTTGAGGCTGTGCTCACGGTTATCATTATTATTATTATTAACATTTATATATATAGCGTCAGTATATTCCATTGCGCTTTACCATTGGTAACAAACAGTAATAAAACAAGACTGGGTAATAACAGACAGACAGAGAGGTAAGAGGTCCTTGCTTACAAGCTTTCACTCTATGGGGAAATAGGCATTGATACACAAGGATAGGTTCTACTGCTACCTATTGTATATGGTCCAGCCTGACTGCAGAGGTTTTCAGTGGGCCGTATGATCTGGTCGGCAGCAATGTTGGCCTGGAGTCAGGAGGATGCAACAGAAAAGAAAGAGAAAATATGCAACGTTATGTATAGACCAGAGGTTCCCAAACTCGGTCCTCAAGGCACCCCAACGGTTCTGGTTTTAAATGTATCCATGCTTGGCCACAGGTGACTTAATTAGCACCCTAGACAATTTGATTTAACTATCTGTGCTGAGCCATGGATATAGCTAAAACCTGGACTGTTGGGGTGCCTTGAGGACCGCGTTTGGGAACCTATGTTATAGACTGTAGATAGAGGATGTAATTGGGTAGGATAGCTTATGGAGGTTATGTGAGTGGTTCTCACGGTTACATATTAAAATCTTAATGCACTGCATCTGATGACTGCACACCGTGGTGGTAGCCATTTTCTTGATTGAACCAATCTTCATGAGCATGCAGACTGACGATTCTCTAGGAGCTAGTGAGTGACACCACCGAGGCAGAAGGTAAAAAACTATCTTGCAAAATACTTGAATTGCCCGAGTGAATATTGGTTCAGTCCATAACATCTCACCATTTACTCATATTTACTAAACTTTGGAGATATCCATTTACTAAATCATTTCTTTTTAAAGTCACATAAGCTAGAACTATAGGTGCATATAGACGATGAGATGTTAACCAACAATTGGATTTTTTTAGACCTGATTGCAAATGAAAGCATATGCTGACACAAATTAAGTGACTTCAATTTAGAAACTCCACCAGCACTAATTTTGCCCACTGAGATCTGGCACATGGGGCTGGATGTAATGAAGTCCAAGTTGGGCAGTGGTGTGGGTTCCCAGCTGAACTCAGACTTCAAAGCTGCAATCATGCAGGCATGGTTTTGCCTTGTAAATGACTGTGCCTTTAAAAAAAAACCTCTGAGTTCAGCTAGGAACCTGCACCTCCAGCTAATTTGGCATTCATTACATCTGGTCCAAGACCTGTCTGGTTTAGCCACATATTTGAAAAAATAGGAGAAGGATCCGGTCAATCACCTGGATCTTCATGTGTAAGGATTGTGAATGCTGATTATTTTACAGGACAGAAAGCTATACCTTAATACACTTAAATTCGAGCCACTGCGGCCACTGTATGTAATCCTTACCCTACGTACTTTTTACACAGTTAGCGTACAAAGACCCGTACCAATGCCGCGACGGACGTACAAAGTACACACAATGCATACACACACACACCGACACGCTGAGAGCACAATGCAGCTACACGTGTGGTAGAATTACACCTTAAACCTTAGCAGGAAATGGGACACGACACCAAATTGTATTTCAAAACTATGTTGGGGTCCAACCCACCAACAGTTATCTTTACTAGCAGGGGGTTACAACAATAATACAATACAATAAGAGAAAAAGGCTACAGTCAATGGTACATACGTTTGTTCGCCTGTGCTTCCCGGTCCGGTCCTCAATCATCAAGGTAGATGATCTTCAGAGATTGTGTGTGACCGGGTCTGCAGCTGGCTTTTTATACATTTGGTCAAAACACAATACAATAGACACTGTATGATCTTTTTCCATTGGTTCGGGTTGGGACATATCCTGTGCACCGGGGATCATTGGTCAGCTCAAGCGGTGGGCGATGGCTAAGACTTGAGATGTGATTTCTGTTGTTTGCATCTGAGTTCCTGCATCTGAGTTCCCGCCCCATGACCAGTTAAACCCATCATACATAAATCTGGTATTATTAATAACTTGTTGTTGCAATATGTGACAATATTCTTATACCCACCAGATTACTATTTATGTGACTCTGAACAATATGATCCCACACATGATTTTCCATTTCCATCCTCAAGATATACATATATCCATATATATATATATATATATATATATATATATATATATACATACATACACATGCATATTCCTGTTATCACAATTTGTTAGGGAACATATACATATATATATATATATATATATATATACACACACATTTTCAGACCATGAATGTTATTACCTTAGATATCTAAATGTCTGGTATGTAATTTGTCAGCTATTGCTAATTGAGTTCTCTCCAGTTAAACTAGGTTCCTGGATATTGTTTTTTTGTTTGTCCTATCTTCAGATAAGACAATGACAATCCAGTATTTATTGTCTTCGACAGATACTGGCAAACTCTAGAACAATGGGGGTAACCAAAGGTATTTTCCTTCTTCATAGGATTTCAAAGATTTGCGTAAACAAGGCAGTCTGGTACATTGTGCTAGAGTTTCTAGGAGGATAATTTATGTGTTAACTGTAACTAGCTACTAGAAGGATAAATCAGTGTGTGATTTATGCATTATATTGGTAAAAATAAGATTTTACTCACCGGTAAATCTAATTCTCGTAGTCCGTAGTGGATGCTGGGAACTCCGTAAGGACCATGGGGAATAGACGGGCTCCGCAGGAGACAGGGCACTCTAAGAAAGAATTAGGACTACTGGTGTGCACTGGCTCCTCCCTCTATGTCCCTCCTCCAGACCTCAGTTAAGGAAACTGTGCCCGGAAGAGCTGACAGTACAAGGAAAGGATTTTGGAATCCAGGGTAAGACTCATACCAGCCACACCAATCACACCGTATAACTTGTGATAACTTACACAGTTAACAGTATGAACAACAACAAAGCATCAGACAACCTGATGCAAACATAACATAACCCTTATTTAAGCAATAACTATATACAAGTATTGCAGAAGAAGTCCGCACTTGGGACGGGCGCCCAGCATCCACTATGGACTACGAGAAATAGATTTACTGGTGAGTAAAATCTTATTTTCTCTAACGTCCTAGTGGATGCTGGGGACTCCGTAAGGACCATGGGGATTATACCAAAGCTCCCAAATGGGCGGGAGAGTGCGGATGACTCTGCAGCACCGAATGAGCAAACACAAGGTCCTCCTCAGCCACGGTATCAAACTTGTAGAATTTTGCAAACGTGTTTGAACCCGACCAAGTAGCTGCTCGGCAAAGCTGTAATGCCGAGACCCCTCGGGCATCCGCCCAAGAAGAGCCCACCTTCCTTGTGGAATGGGCTTTTACTGATTTAGGATGCGGAAATCCAGCCGCAGAATGAGCCTGCTGAATCGTGTTACAGATCCAGCGAGCAATAGTTTGCTTTGAAGCAGGAGCACCCAGCTTGTTGGATGCATACAGGATAAACAGCGAGTCAGTTTTCCTGACTCCAGCCGTTCTGGCTACATAAATCTTCAAAGCCATGACTACATCTAGTAACTTGGAATCCTCCAAGTCCCGAGTAGCCGCAGGCACCACAATAGGTTGGTTCAAATGAAAAGATGACACCACCTTCGGCAGAAATTGCGGACGAGTCCGTAATTCTGCCCTGTCCATATGGAAAACCAGATAGGGGCTTTTACATGACAAAGCCGCCAACTCTGACACACGCCTAGCCGAAGCTAAGGCCAATAGCATGACCACTTTCCACGTGAGATACTTTAACTCTACGGTCTTAAGTGGGTCAAACCAGTGAGATTTCAGGAAACTCAACACCACGTTAAGATCCCAAGGTGCCACTGGTGGCACAAAAGGGGGCTGAATATGCAGCACTCCCTTTACAAACGTCTGAACCTCAGGAAGAGAAGCCAGTTCCTTTTGAAAGAAAATGGATAGGGCCGAAATCTGGACCTTTATGGACCCTAATTTTAAGCCCATAGTCACTCCCGACTGTAGGAAGTGAAGGAAACGGCCCAGCTGGAATTCCTCTGTAGGGGCCTTCCTGGCCTCACACCAAGCAACATATTTTCTCCATATACGGTGATAATGTTTTGCTGTCACGTCCTTCCTAGCCTTTATCAGCGTAGGAATAACTTCATCCGGAACGCCTTTCTCCGCTAGGATCCGGCGTTCAACTGCTATGCCGTCAAACGCAGCCGCGGTAAGTCTTACGATTCTCAGCACCTTGGGTATGAGAGGAAGAGGAGGAAACACATAAACCGACTGGAACACCCACGGTGTCACTAGTGCGTCCACAGCTATCGCCTGAGGGTCTCTTGACCTGGCGCAATACCTTTGTAGCTTTTTGTTGAGGCGGGATGCCATCATGTCCACCTGTGGCAGTTCCCACCGACTTGCAATCTGCGCAAAGACTTCTTGATGAAGTCCCCACTCTCCCGGGTGGAGGTCGTGCCTGCTGAGGAAGTCTGCTTCCCAGTTGTCCACTCCCGGAATGAACACTGCTGACAGTGCTTGCACGTGATTCTCCGCCCAGCGAAGAATTCTGGTGGCTTCTGCCATCGCCACCCTGCTTCTTGTGCCGCCCTGGTGGTTTACATGAGCCACTGCGGTGATGTTGTCTGACTGAATCAGCACCGGTTGGTTGCGAATCAGAGGCTCCGCTTAACTCAGGGCGTTGTATATGGCCCTTAGTTCCAGGATATTGATGTGCAGATAAGTCTCCTGACTTGACCAAAGCCCCTGTAAGTTTCTTTCCTGAGTGACTGCCCCCCACCCTCGGAGGCTTGCATCCGTGGTCACCAGGACCCAGTCCTGTATAGCGAAACCTGCGGCCCTCGAGAAGGTGAGCACTCTGCAGCCACCACAGAAGAGACACCCTGGCCCTGGGGGATAGGGTGATCAGCCGATGCATCTGAAGATGCGATCCGGACCACTTGTCCAACAGATTGCACTGAAAGGTCCTCGCATGGAACCTGCCGAAGGGAATGGCCTCGTATGACGCCACCATCTTTCCCAGGACTCGCGTGCATTGATGCACCGACACCTGTTTTGGTTTTAAGAGGTCTCTGACCAGAGTCACGAGCTCCTGGGCCTTCTCCTCTGGGAGAAACACCTTCTTCTGGTCTGTGTCCAGAATCATGCCCAGGAAGGGCAGTCTCGTCGTAGGAATCAGCTGCGACTTTGGAATATTCAGAATCCAGCCGTGCTGTTGTAACACCTCCCGAGAGTGTGCTACGCTGATCAGCAACTGCTCTCTGGACCTCGCCTTTATGAGGAGATCATCCAAGTATGGGATAATTGTAACCCCTTGCTTTCGCAGAAGCACCATCATTTCTGCCATTACCTTGGTAAATATTCTCAGTGCCGTGGACAGACCAAACGGCAACGTCTGGAATTGAGGTACTTGGGAGCACACCCAACATTCTGTCTGGTTTAAGACCTTACCCACTAATGAGTGGTAATCACTCAACAGATGTCGGTCCAGGTCGATATTAAAGTTGGACTGACATCTCTGAATGCACCCATCTTCGACTATGTTCTCGCAATATCTACAAATTCAATATTCATCAGACAATAGCCCCTCACATTGCCTCCGATCTCCATGACTACCAGAGCACTTACTGATACCAGCCTTTACTCGAGTGATGTGCTGCTCCTGAGATCCTACAAATTCGTATTCGCCATCAGAACCCATTCCAGATCCTTGCTCGACCTCTCTGGGACCCTCACCAAAACAAATTGTCCTGAGCAAAAACAGTATTACTAGCAGAACCCGAAACGCAGTCTCTTGTGATAGATCCATTTCGTTAGGGGAAAGGAGGAAAATAAGGAAGAGAAAGAAAGGAAAATGCAGGGGGGGTGAAAAAAGAAAATGGTGCGACAACCGTCCTTGATCTTGTTGCTCTCCACGCTCAGGTGCTGTTCAACAGTCCTGCCTCTCAGCTTTCCCGGAATAGACTCTCTAGTGATATGAGGTTCTCTTCGCCTTGCTCTTTGTCACGAGTTTTCTCCGGGTCAGCGACCTTCTTGCAGTGGGACGAGTGGACCCAAGTCTCTCTTTCGGCGACCTTTAATGCTGTTGTGCTAGTTAACAAGACTTGGTACGGTCCTTCCCACCTGTCTATGAGGCAACCTGAGCGTAGAAAATTTTGTATCATCACATAATCCCCAGGTTCAATGTCATGACAATTACTGTTCGGTAGGTCAGGAATCACCAGCTTTAGATTTCTTTGTTGATTTCTCAGCTGCTGGCTCATCCTAACCAAATATTTCAGTTATTTCATTATTGCATTTCAAATCATCCTGGGGGTCTATCATTACATGTGGTTGTCGACCAAAAAGAACTTCAAAGGGTGATAAGTTAAGCGGTGACCTGGGAGTGTTTCTGATGCTGTACAACACTAGTGGCAAAGCTTCTGGCCACAGCAATCCAGTTTCAGCCATCACTTTGCTCAGCTTGTTCTTAATAGTGCTGTTCATTCTCTCCACCTTTGCACTCGCCTGTGGCCGGTACGGAGTATGCAGCTTGCTATTAATTCCCATCAGTTTGCACATGACCTGAAAGACTTCACCTGTAAAATGGGTACCCCTATCACTTTCAATCTTTCTAGGGATACCATATCTGCACACAAATTCCTGCACAATTTTCTTTGCAGTGAACGTGGCAGTATTTGTGGCAGCAGGGAACGCTTCTACCCAGTTGGAAAACACATCAATACATACTAACACATATTTCAAATTCCTACAGGGTGGTAACTATATGAAGTCGATTTGTATTACCTGAAAAGGTCCGTCTGTAGGAGGGATATGGGATGGCTCCGTTGGTATTGCCTTACCAATATTCTTCCTCAAGCAAGTAAGACATGTCATTGCTCTCTTATCTGCATGAGAAGAGAATCCTGGCACACTCCAGTAGGCTCTTACCAGCTTGCACATAACCTCTTTGCCCTAGGTGAGTCAGACCATATGCCACCTCAGCTAGGTTTGAAAGATATGCTCTGGGGCCCACTGGCTTACCTTGTCCATCTCTCCAGAGTCCTGGGGACTCTTAACCATACCCCTTCGACTTCCGGAACTCCTTTTCCTGTAGGGAACACAATTTTTTTCCATTCCAATTTACTGTCATGTGTTATCAGTTGTGTGAAGTAAACCGTCTCTGGATAAGAGAAGAGAGGGGAATAATAATAAAAAATAAAAATGTCAGGTTTGGCATTCACCAACAGGCTGTCACACCATCATGCATATTGGTGTCTGTACACAGTCTCCCTTCACCAGTATTCTCATTCTCTACCCTTTGTGCATGACCAGGCACACTGCAGTAATACTGGTGTCCTTGTGTTGGTGAGATATACTGGATTTGGGCAGAACTCTGAAGGACCGAGCAGGCATGTGGCGTTTGAACTGTAATCGGGTCCATGTATTGTACCCCCCTGTCGGTGAACGTAAGATGAAGAGCAAACTTGTGAAGAAAGAGAAATCACATAGAAGTTAGTGACAGATAAGTTTGTAGAGATAAAGAGAATTTGACAACTGGATTGGGCACTATGAGGAATGACTTCTCTACTTGGTCTACTCCCCTTAAAACTTGTGCATGCTGTGTCACTACTGGGACTATCCCAGCCATCAATCCAGTGTCCTGTCCATCCTAAGTTCATAGGGAACCCGGTACCTGTGAGATAATTTCCTCTACCTGTGATGGACATGCATCTAGAACAGTGAAATGTAACATTAGTCTTCGTGTTTGTCTAACATACTTTGTACTTCCTGAGCGAGAGCACATCATATGTATATTATCTTAACAAAGCTCCTGTTAAGTTTAATCAGGGGCCATTTCTGCTAGAGAAAGAAGCAAAAGTTTAGAGGCCCCATTTTAACCCCAGCAAGTTTTGTCAAAGGGTAATGGGGGTCATTCCGAGTTGTTCGCTCGCTAGCAGATTTTAGCAGCATTGCACACGCTAGGCCGCCGCCCTCTGGGAGTGTATCTTAGCTTAGCAGAATAGCAAATGAAAGATTAGCAGAATTGCGAATAGAAAATTCTTAGCAGTTTCTGAGTAGCTCGAGACTTACTCACAGATTGCGATCAGCTCAGGCCATTTAGTTCCTGGTTTGACGTCACAAACACGACCTGCGTTCGGCCAGCCACTCCCCCGTTTCACCAGACACTCCCGCGTTTTTTCCTGGCACGCCTGCGTTTTTCCGCACACTCCCAGAAAACAGTCAGTTTCCGCCCAGAAACACCCACTTCCTGTCAATCACACTCCGATCACTTCAACGATTAAATTTCTTCATTCGGACGTGAGTAAATCTACTAAGTTTTGTGCTAAAATACTTACCGCATATGCACTGCGTACCATGCGCATGCGCATTTTTGCCTTAATCGCTCCATTGCGAAAATCGGCAACAAGCGAACAACTCGGAATGACCCCAATGTTGCATATATTCCATTCTTCCCATTAGCCGAATCTGTGTTTTCTATATGGCTAGTGATTCCTTACTATATGTCCCTTGGTCCCGTCTATGTGTTTAATAATGTGGCTTGTGTTTTCTGTCTAGGGGGTCTATATTGACTATGTGTCCTACTACTCCTACAATCTCTGGCAAAATGTCCTTCCTTCCTACAAGTGTAACATATTATTGACCTTGACTTACCATTAGGGGTCTGAGGTTTAGGCAGATGGGTCTTTCCTGTATATTCCTGTATACTTACCGTCCTCACCCTCTCCTCCTTGTGTTCTCTACATATAGCGATATTCTTGTAATGTTCCATAACGCACTCTATGAGACTATCTACTGTGACCTCCCTCCAATTAGGCAAAGATGTTTGCACCCTGGCCCTCATTCCGAGTTGTTCGCTCGGTAAATTTTTTCGCATCGCAGCGATTTTCCGCTTAGTGCGCATGCGCAATGTCTGCAGTGCGACTGCGCCAAGTAAATTTGCTATGCAGTTAGGAATTTTACTCACGGTTTTTTCTTCGTTCTGGTGATCGTAATGTGATTGACAGGAAGTGGGTGTTTCTGGGCGGAAACTGGCCGTTTTATGGGAGTGTGTGAAAAAACGCTACAGTTTCAGGGAAAAACGCGGGAGTGGCTGGAGAAACGGAGGAGTGTCTGGGCGAACGCTGGGTGTGTTTGTGACGTCAAACCAGGAACGACAAGCACTGAACTGATCGCAGATGCCGAGTAAGTTTGAAGCTACTCAGAAACTGCTAAGAGGTGTGTAATCGCAATTCTGCTAATCTTTCGTTCGCAATTTTAAGAAGCTAAGATTCACTCCCAGTAGGCGGCGGCTTAGCGTGTGTAAAGCTGCTAAAAGCAGCTTGCGAGCGAACAACTCGGAATGAGGGCCCCTGTCCCTTAATGCCTTATTGAGCCTGTCCATTAGCACAGAGACAGCCACCTCCCTGTAATTCTCATTGTTCCCTATATCCAATACCCCAGTTTATCTAGCCATTATTTGCAAAACCCTATGGAAATATTCAGATGTCATTTAATTTTCTCTCTGTTTTATGGAGAAAATTTTGCTCCACTTACCAGCAGTGGGGAAATACAATCCTAGTTGTATGTTAATTCGTTCCACGTTCTCCTGATTGTGTTCGTCAGTCATAGGACTATCCAACTCTAATTTACAATCTGTTATACATTTGTGGGTGTCAATATTAGGGGGTAGGCACGCTTTCAAAAGTATCCGCCAATCTTTGTTTGCAGGTTCATGGGCATTACCCAAAGCCTTTATATACTTCTGACATCTGGCTAAATGCTTCTGGGGATCGGGGAATTCTGAAATGATTGACCGCAGCTCTGATCTGGTCCACGGGCAATACATTGCATTATTCCTGGTGAGGGTTACTCCCTGACTATCGAGTCTCCTATTGGGAGTTACTATTTCCAAGATAGGATGTAACCCAACCATTCCATTCGTGGTCTGCTCACTGTGAGCTGTTAATGTCTCTGTGTAATGAACAGTCTCACACTTACTGATGTCTGTGATTTCACCAGTCCTTTCAGTGGGGGATACTGTTACTGCTCTTACTGTTTGGACAGGGCCCACCTGAATTTCCTGTAAGGCGACTGCCTGGATAAGGGCTGAGAGGGGGATGGATGCATCATTTTCCTCTGACCCATGACCTTGGAGAGAGTTCAAAACAGGATACAACTTGCAAGGGTTAAGGTTAACACATTGATTCTGCATTTTTCTATCATTTACAGATATACCATTGATTGTAGCCACTTTCTCCCCTTTAACCTGTGTCGGTAACGGTGTGTCCGTGCCCACACTCCTGCTATGTTTGGAATTTGCTGTGAGAGCCAATTCCCTCTGCACATTCCCCTCTTGCTGCCACAAGTTTAAACAATCATTATGTCTGATCCTTTGTTTCCTAGATTTTATCAGACATATTCTAATCTTCACGTTCTGCAGTACCTCTGGCTCAAAGCTGCCCATCCTAGGGAATGATGCCCTATCTTCCGCAGTCATACGTACCCATTCAGAACAAAAAGTCTCCACGTGTGGACCATATTTCCCACACATAATAAACCTCGCTGACCCCTTGGGCCGTGGCTCTTCAACCTGAACCCTGGCTACCATATGTCCACCGCTTGTGCAATTGGATCCCATCGCGGACTGTTTCCTTTTACGTAATCCCCAATGCACGACACGAATAGATGGTGAAAGTTCTTAGAGCGCTTTCACCCACTCCTTCTCCACTGATGTACCACGACTTACTCCAATAGTGACCACCGCGTACCCAGTGAGGTCCCTAACTGGTTTCTATTTACTGGAAGTGTTAGGAGTGACTTACCTTTTCCAGCTAATATCCACCGTTGGAGATTTTCCTGAGAGAGACCAGCGAAAACTCCCTATGCACTTATACACAAATCACGCTTGCGTATGCTTTTCACGGCGCTAATGACACCGCGGTTTTTTGCAAAAAGTTCACACAAGGGTATCAAGTTGCGTCACGTATCGTACCCACAAGCGCGCGGTCCAATCGCACAGCATATAGGTACTTGTTACCTATCCGCTCTACGACCACTGGAGTCGAATATACAAGCAGCGATCCTCAGCCGGAGCGTAACAAAAAACCTTTACTTCAATACTACACAATGCACAATTCCCTATTACGCTCCTCTGCAAATCTCCTCATGATTTGCGTACTTTACTATCTATACTAACGTGAGTCAGCCGCCTCACGCCGCCAAGCCTCCACTTACTTGGTGTACCACCGACGGGATCCCGAATTCACAGGGTTCAAATACACTCACTCTTACTTTAGCTCACACAAATACACAGTGTTTTTCTCTACAGAAAATTTCCACTCTTTCTGATCGGCAGCTTTACCCCAGAGGCAGTACAGTTTAGACAAACGTCTTATACTAATCTGCTTTTGAAATCGGATAGTACTGTGCTATTTGTATTTAAGGTATACTACCCCTCCTTTAATTGAACAACTATCGTGTGATTTGTACTTAGCGTCCACACTCCTACGCAACCTTGCATAAACACGCGATCATGCGTGACCTTTACGCCGCGTGCGCGCTCATGTACTTTGTCCGGGCCACGTGTACAAAACGTGTGTCCACAATAAAACAAATCACACAATCTCTATAAATGTGAGCAATACAAACTATAATCGTTCACAAACACAACCCACATGTGTTCTGTGTAACCCTTTACAACCAGGCCAGAACTGCATTTTGTGTTTTTATAATTACTCCCTTAACACACTAATTCAAATGTATCTATATAGCAGCCAAATGTATCCGATTTCACACAGATCTAAACTGATCTAAAAATCTATACCTTGTGGCAACAATATGTGAGAGGGTATGCAAAGTATCGGTACCCTTTGTGTATGCTTTTGGCGCCAAAAAAAATTACACAGATTTTTAAATAGCTTTTTTTCTGTTTACCTCCAGATTCTATCAGCACCTCTGCAGACTAGACAGAGCAGATGCAATCTAACAGCACACAAATAGGGTTTTAAAACATCCAGCAACCAGAAAAAGGTTTAACGTAAAGATGTATTTCCACCCTTTTCTGATAGATTAAAGTCTGCTATGATTGCTAGCCCTTGAGTGTGTGAAAAATCGGATCGAGCCCCCAATTGTGAATGCTGATTATTTTACAGGACAGAAAGCTATACCTTAATACACTTAATTTGAGCCGTTGCGGCCACTGTATGTAATCCTTACCTTACATACTTTTTACAGTTAGCGTACAAAGACCCATACCGTGTACGCACTTTTCGTACCAACGCCACAACAGACATACAAAGTACATGCAATGCATACACACACACACACACACACACACACACCGACACGCTGAGAGCACAATGCAGCTACACGTGTGGTAGAATTACACCTTAAACCTTAGCAGGAAATGGGACACGACACCAAATTGTATTTCAAAACTATGTTGGGGTCCAACCCACCAACAGTTATCTTTACTAGCAGGGGGTTACAACAATAATACAATACAATAAGAGAAAAAGGCTACAGTCAATGGTACATACGTTTGTTCGCCTGTGCTTCACGGTTCGGTCCTCAATCATCAAGGTAGATAATCTTCAGAGATTGTGTGTGACCGGGCCTGCAGCTGGCTTTTTATACATTTGGTCAAAACACAATACAATAGACACTGTATGCTCTTCTTCCATTGGTTCGGGGGTGGGACATATCCTGTGCACCAGGGATCATCGGTCAGCTCAAGTGGTGGGCGATGGCTAAGACTTGAGATGTGATTTCTGTTGTTTGCATCCGAGTTCCCGCCCCATGGTCAGTTAAACCTATCACATTAATCATACATAAATCTGGTATTATTAATAACTTATTGTTGCAATATGTGACAATATTCTTATACCCACCAGATTACTATTTATGTGACTCTGAACAATATGATCCCACACATGATATGATTTTCCATTTCCATCCTCAAGATATACACATATATATATATATATATATATATATATATATATATATATACACACACACACACACACATACACATACATATTCCTGTTATTACAATTTATTAGGGAACATATATGTGTGTTAATGTGTTTGTAATGTTATTTACGCTGATGTGATTGTATTTTCAATTGATTATGTATATTGTATTAATTGTGCGGCTCAGCTATAAATAGTGTGCCGTAATGGTGCTAGCCACACCCCCTGACGAAGTCCCGTGACGAAACGCGTTGGGCGTGACCAGCAGGACTTGTGACGTGGATCCACTGCCTAGACGAGCGGCGTGTGAGGTCCGTGTATTGTCCGTGCGGCTGGATATCCAGAGTGGCTTGTCGGTATTCCTGAAGCAACGTAATTCATCGGTGTATGCCATCCGGAGGCTACACGAGCTGTCTACATTGCGCTGGTTACCTCTTACTTTCAATGTATGTGAGCGAATACTTTTTCAGTAAAGCACTTTTGATTATTACACTCACCATTGCGCCCTCCATTGTTTTCTCTTTTATATATATATATATATATATATATATACATATATATATATATATATATATATACATACACACACATACATATTCCTGTTATTACAATTTATTAGGGAACATATATATATATATATATATATATATACATATATATATACACACACATACACATACATATTCCTGTTATTAAAATTTGTTAGGGAACATATATATATATATATATATACACACACACACATTTCCAAGAGTTCAGACCATGAATGTTATTACCTTAGATATCTAAATGTCTGGTATATAATTTATCAGCTATTGCTAATTGAGTTCTCTCCAGTTAAACTAGGTTCCTGGATATTGTCTTTTTGTTTGTCCTGTCTTCAGATAAGACAATGACAATCCAGTATTTATTGTCTTCAACAGATACTGGACAACTCTAGAACAATGGGGGTATTTTCCTTCTTCATAGGATTTCAAAGCTTTGCGTAAACAAGGCAGTCTGGTACATTGTGCTAGAGTTTCTAGGAGGATAATTTATGTGTGAACTGTAACTAGCTACTAGAAGGATAAATCAGTGTGTGATTTATGCATTATATGGGTACAATATTGAATATGGCTTGTGATGGCTTTTCCGTGTGAATGCGTATGCTACCGTATTCACTCATACCATGTGCTAACACGCAATACTGCGTGAGCAGTCATACGTAGCTTGCGTGTATGTGTACGCACGGCAGAACAAGTACACGTACGGAGGCCATCTGTGTGGAGTTTGTCCGTGATGTGTGTACCGTAATATTTTCCAACTTCGACAGGATACTTTTACAGGTTGAGTATCCCTTACCCAAAATTTAAAATCCCACATTTTTGGGTCCCCTACTGAGATAATGACATATATACTAGTATATATTATGTGTATATATAGATATATTATATAGATATAAAATATGATATACATATATATGTCATTATCTCAGGTAGGGGAACCAAAAATGTGTGATTTTTAATTATGGATAAGGAATACTTAACCTACACTACATGCAACAACAAATGCCACAGAAGTACACATGGGGGGAATGTAATAGGGTGTGAGAATCAGAAAGTGAGGGATTTTGTGAGCGTTCTCTGTTTTTTTTTAAAGTGGCAATCATTTACATGGCAAAACCAGGTTGTAAATCATTGTCACTTTTAAAAAAAATGGAGAACTCTCCCAAAATCTCTCACTTCCTGATTTTCACACCCTATTACATTCCCCCTTGGTGTTTCTGCTATATTTTTCCTGAAGGCTTAATTGTACTACTCTGTGGAGAAATGTATCTGGAGAAATGTACGGTGTAAATTCCATCCAAAAGAAGCTTCATTTGGAAGAGAGGGACTGGGAGATCCTAATAAAAACAGTGATAATTCCTAAAAAATAAAAAAAATAGGATTGTGAGATTTACTGATTCAGTAATTGTATGCTATTTTTACTATAATATCTTCATAATAGTTATTTCCACTTATCGAAATAAGTAGCTTCAAATATTTCTTGTATACTGAAGTGTCACACCACAGAGAATTTGGGATAAAATTGCTCTGGACCAGCGGTATGGGCTATGTGATAATTTGTCAGGTACTGTATTTATACAATAACCCATAGTGGAAGTGGCAACTAGATTTATCATTTAAACTAATATATATGCCTTCTCAGAAAGAGCAGAACCTGGTAAAAGGGCCCATGGAAAGACGTCTTAATTGTACCTAGGTTATTCTGATAAACCAAAATACAAGATGACAATGAAAATAATTGATTGTGCCTTAATTGTGGCCTGTAGGGAAAAAGGGCCATCTCATATAGCAGATTTTTGGTGGGAGGCACTATCAACTGGGTTTTCAGGTCAGTGCATTTTTCCCATCTATTGGGGGAGATGCATCAACGCTTTAGGAGAGATAAAGTATCAACATTACAGCTTCTGTCATATTTCAAGTCTGAAAAATTACAATTAAAAGTTGATTGGTTGGTACTTTCTCTCTCTCTCCACATTATCTCTCTCCAAGCTTTGAAACATCTCTCCCATTATCATTATCGGCCATCTAATAACCCAATGGATACAAATGACTAGGATAAATATTTTCCAACTTCTGTATAACCTATTGGGTCTTCCAAGAAAGCACAGACTTTACAGCATTGATGAACATCAAGTCACGTGGGTCTCCTCTTTTTTATTTCAGAATTATGAGACCCTACTATATGTTTTGCACTGGGACTTATTGCTGTTTTCTTTTGTCTCTATACATAATATTTATTTATTTATCTTATGTAATAATATTATTTTCCCAACAGAGAGTACACACATTTCCATCACCCAACCTATGGAGCCTGCTTTACTATTAAAGCTAACCAAAATACCAGTAGCTTTGGGATGACAGTTAAAACTGGCAAGCAGAATGGTAAGTGCTCCAATGAGGATGGGGGAAGGGGGGGGGGGGGGGGGGGGAGCTCTTTACAATAAAAACATAAGAGACATAGAATTTGACACAGATATGAACCTCTTGTCCCAACTAGCCTGCCTTTTTTTTTACCTTTTGGTAACTTCAACCCTATCTGTTCCTTAGTACTTTGTAAGGATACAATGATGCCTATCACAAACATGTTTAGACTCAACCACCTCTGATGGGAGGCTATTCCACTTATCCACTACCCTTTCTCTTAAGCAGTTTTTACTGATATTTCCCCTGAACTTTCCTCCCTCCAATCTCAGTGCATGTCCTCGTGTTCTAATACTTCTCTTCCTTTGAAAAATGTTTCTCTCCAGTACCTTGATAAAACCCTTCATATATCTGAAAGCTTCTATCATGCCATTCCCCCCCCCCCTCCACACACACCCTGGTTTCCCTTCTCTGCTCCAAATTATACATATTAAGATATTTTAGTCTTTATCTTTAAGTTTTGTGATGTACAGTAGGTCATGAACCATTTTAGTTCCCCTCCTTTGTACAGTCTGTAATGTATTTATATCCTTCTGGAGATATGGTCTCCCGAACTGAACACTGTATTCTAGATGAGGCCGTACCAATGACCTTTACAGTGACATTATTACCTTTTGTTTCTTGCTACTGATTCATCCCCCTATTCAACCAAGCATCTGAAATGCCATCCTCATTTCTTTTTTACATTGCTTACCTGTATTCAAGTCATCTGAAATAGTGACTCCTAAATTCCTTTCCTCCTCTGTAGTTTCCATCATAGTGCCTTGATACTATATTTAGCTTTTGGGTTTTTGAGACCCAAGTGCATAATTTAGCATTTTGTTTACATTTATCTGTAGTTGCCACATTCTTACCCATTCATTTAGTCTACCTAGATCCTCAATCATTTGTTTTACCTCTCCGGTTGTGTCTATACTGTTGCATACCTTTGTGTCATCTGAAAAAAATATATGTTATGGTAAGAAGTTACCATTGATAACGGTATTTCTCCTATGTCCACAGGTTTCCACAGGATAACAATGGGATATGATGGAGCGACAGCAGATTGGCACCACACGATCACAAGCTTTCAGTCCTCCCAGGATGCAACGGGCTCGTCCATATATACCCGCCCACTGGCTCAGGCAAATCAGTTGTATTCCAAAGCATTTAGGCAGGAGCATTATGTAGAACCCTATTCAGGCGAGAAGAACATACATGCACACCCTTCCATGCAAGAGGGAAGAGGTTAGTGAGTATAAAGATTCTCAAATCAGGTGCATCAGGGTGGGATCCCTGTGGAAATACCGTTATCAATGGTAAGTTCTTACCATAACGTATATTTCTCCGGCAGGGTCCACAGGTTATCCACAGAATAACAATGGGATTTCCCAAACCAATTTTTAGTGGTGGGGACGCTCCTGATTGGACAGGAGAACCTTACGCCCGAATTCAGTGTCATGAGAGGCAAAAGTATCCAAGGCATAATGTCTAAGACCATATGGCTGCCTTACATATCTGTTCTGCTGAATCACCATGTTGTGCTGCCCATGAAGGACCTACCTTACGTGTAGAGTGAGCAGAGACATTAGCTGGAACAGGGAGACCAGCTCGAGAATATGCTTCTGAAATCGTCATTCGAAGCCATCTCGCCAGTGTCGGTTTAGTAGCAGGCCATCCCCTCTTGTGAAATCCATAGAGAATGAAGAGACAATCTGTCTTTCTGATGGCACTGGTATGATCCACGTAGATTCTTAATGCACGGACTACGTCCAGTGACGCTTCTCCCGCAGAAAGTCCCGATACCTGAAAAGCCGGGACTACAATTTCTTCGTTAAGGTGAAACTTAGAGACCACCTTAGGAAGATAACCAGACCTAGTTCTGAGAACTGCTTTATCTGGATAAAAAATCAGAAAAGGAGATTTACATGACAGCGCTCCTAAATCTGATACTCCTCTAGCTGATGTCATAGTCAGTAGACAGAGAACTTTAGCTGTTAACCATTTAAGATCCACTTTATTAAGTGGTTCAAACGAAGCACCCTGAAGGGCTTTGAGGACCAGACTTCAATCCCAACGTACTGCAGGAGGAACAAAAGGTGGTTGAATGCGCAGCATTCCCTGGAAAAAAGTATGCGCATCCTGTAAAGTGGCAATTTTCTTTTGGAACCATACAATCACTGCTGATATTTGAACTCTCAAGGAAGCCACCTTCAAACATTTATCCATTCCTGCCTGAAGGAAATCTTAGATTCTGGATACTCTGAAAGATTTTGGGTCCATACTTCTTTCACTGAACCAATGAATATAGGCTTGCCATATTCGGTGATAAATGCGAGCTGAGGAGGGTTTCCTTGCTCTGAGCATAGTTTGAATTACCTGTTATGAAAAACCTCTTGACTTCAGGATAGAGGTTTCAACAGCCACGCCGTCAAAGACAGCCGATCCAGATGCCTGTGATAGCAAGGACCCTGCATCAGTAGATCTGGACGTTGAAGGAGCAGAATTGGAGCCTCCATCGACATCCTTTGTAGATCTATGTACCAATGCCTTCTGGGCCAAGCCGGAGCTATTAGAATCATGGCACCCTTTGCTTGCTTTATTTTCCTCACCACCCTGGTTAGCAGGATGATCGGAGGAAACACATAGGCCAGATGAAAGTCCCATTTCACTGACAGTGCGTCCACAAGGATCGCTCCGGGATCCTTTGTTCTTGACCCGTATGCCGGAACTTTGTTGTTCAGAAGGGATGCCATGAAATCTATCTCTGGCAAACCCCACTTGTTTACTAGAGTCTGAAATACTTCCGGGTGTAGAGCCCATTCGCTCGCTTGAATGATGTGTCGACTGAGAAAGTCCGCTTCCCAGTTTAGGATTCCTGGAACGAACACTGCGGACAATGCTGGAAGACGAGGTTCTGCCCACTTTAGTATGTGACTTAACTCCATCATTGCTTTTTGGCTGCGAGTTGCTCCCTGATGGTTGAGGTACACTACTGCTGTTGCATTGTCCGAACGGATCTGGACTGGTTTTCCTTGCAGAATGTCCTTTGCCTGAATTAGTGCCATGTATATGGCCCGGAGTTCCAACAGATTTATTGGCAGGCGACTTTCTTCTGTGGTCCATTGTCCCTGGAACTATAATCTTCTGGACATTGCTCCCCAGCCCTATAGACTGGCATCCGTTGTTAGGATCTCCCAATCTGATATCCAAAAGGGTCTCCCCTTGTCTAAATGTGATGTCTGTAGCCACCAGGCTAATGACCTTTTTACCTTTACTGGAAGTACCATCATTTGTTTCTTTATTGTCTGATGTACTCCATTCCATCTGGTCAGAATCAGATGCTGCAGAAGTCTTGAGTGGAATAGTGTATATTCCACCATGTCGAATGTTGACACCATCAAACCCATCACTCGCATTGCTGTGTGAATTGATATTGTCTGACTGTGTAACAATTCCTGAGTCATTAACTGCACCTTGGATATCTTTTCCCGAGGTAAAAATATTCTCTGCAGTCTTGAATCCAATACAGTCCCCAAGTGAATCATCCATTGTGACGGAATCAGAGACAACTTTGCCCAATTTATGAGCCATCCGTGTTTCTGTAAACAAGTTATTGTCTGTTGGAGATGGCTCAAGAGCAATTCCTGGGATTGTGCCAGGATCAAAAGATCGTCGAGCTATGAAAAATTCCTTATCCCCTGCTTGCGGAGATAAGCTGCCATAACCATCATAATCTTGGTAAATACTCTGGGGGCTGTGGCTAACCCAAAGGGTAAGGCCTGGAACTGAAAATGTTGCTGGAGGATGGCGAACCTGAGATAACACTGATGGGACAATGATATGGGAACATGCAGGTAAGCATCCTGTATATCCAGAGATACCATGTAATCCCCTGGTTCCATGGCCAAAACTAGGGAGCACAACGTCTCCATGTGGAACCGTGGTACCCAATGAATTTGTTCAACATTTTGAGATTGAGAATTGGCCGGAATGACACATTTGGTTTCTGAACCAAAAACAGGTTGGATTAAAAACCCTGTCCCCATTGTGCCGGGGGCACTGGAATAATTACTCCGGACTGAAGCAATTTCTGAACTGCTTCTTGCAGGGCTCTGGCCTTCGCCTCTATATGAGACGGACTGGTGCAGAAAAACCTTGAAAGGGAAAACATAACCCAGAGATACCGCTTCTTGCACCCAAGCATCTGTTGTCGACTGCTGCCATATGTGTGCAAACTGAAGAAGTCGGCCCCCTACCCTGGGGTCCCCCAGGAGGAGACCCGCACCA
The DNA here is from genome assembly GCF_028390025.1 of Pseudophryne corroboree. Taxonomy (NCBI): domain Eukaryota; kingdom Metazoa; phylum Chordata; class Amphibia; order Anura; family Myobatrachidae; genus Pseudophryne; species Pseudophryne corroboree. Next base: position 203,151,113 of record NC_086453.1, on the reverse strand, counting down.
TCAAGCTGATGGTTTCTGTTCTGGTTTGGAATCTGGCCCTCTGGTGGCTCATTGCTTCTTTGCTTTACCAACCTTATTGTACTGGGGCTGCTTAGAATATTTTTTGCCTTTTGTTTTACCTTGCCACTGAAATGACCGGAACCCCGAACCCCTAGGCCTAGGGTTATCACTGGCAGGAAACCTGACCTTCTTGGATTCTGCTTCCGACTCCAGAATATCTGTCAATTCCTTACCAAAGAGAATATTCCCAACAAAAGGCAAAGATTCCAGAACCTTCTTGGATTCTGGATCAGCTTTCCATGTAAGTAGCCAAATTGCTCTGCGAGCAGCTACCATTAAGGCTGACACTTTGGATGACATAATACCCATATCCATTGCTGCTTCTTCTAAGAATACCACAGCCTGCTTCATGTGAGCTATATGGGATTCCTGCTTCCTAGTAGGTGCTGAAAGCCCATTTTCCAGTTTGTCAGCCCATTCAGCTACCGCCTTTGCCATCCAGGCTGACGCCATAGCTGGCCTTATGACTGCCCCTGACAGAGAAAATATGGTTTTCAAAAACCCATCCACTCTTCTGTCTGTGACATAATTTAATGATGCTGATGGTAAAGGCAAAATAGATTTTCGCGCTAAACGAATTACGTGCGTATCCACCTTAGGAGGCACTTCTCTTTTTAAACAGTCCCCATGTTGTGAGTGTTGGTGTTACTGTTAATGTAACCTCGTCACCTTTGCCGCTCTTAGACATGATAAATAATCAGCTTTTCACAGTATACTACACAATCTGTGACTGTAATCATCACTTTACTATATTTAAAGTGATATCAATCTGACCTCAACCCAAGCACCAGCATTGAGGCTCAGAAAAAAGCACTGGCAAACATATATAAAGTCAGCAATCACACTAGCAGTCAGTCACATGTTATATATTAGTCATATGAGCATATTATCAACTACGAACACATTTCAAAGTATGTAGGAGTACATTTACTGAATTCTATTCTATACAGTTTATTTAACGTATTCAGACGCATTGCGAAGAAAACCACAGTAATGTACACAGGCTCATATGCAACAGGCACTAAAGTTAACTATTCATACTGACACATTTAGATAGAATTTTAGTGCTGTATAACCCATACTCCAGTAGAGTGGGATACAGGGAGACTCACCCCACTTCCAGGATCGATCAATACGTTCACGAACGCTGAGTGGATCCAGACGCTACTAGTGTACACTGCCACTCCAGGAACTTTTAGTGGACACAGACGCTCAGTGAACGCTGTCTCCTCGCGGTAACACTTAGTGTACACAGACGCAGCAGCCTATGCTGCGACTGAGACCCCTCATGGTAGCATATGAGACGGAAGTAAGGCAACAGTTCATGGCGGGAGACTCGTGGAAACTGGTCATGAACTGGGAGGAGGGGCGACCAGGAGAGCGTCTGACTCCCCACCGCTGACATCAACCCTAGGAATCGCAGCCTCATACTATTCTTGGTGCCTTATGATCCCTAAAGCCTAGCGCTGGAGCACCCGTGGTGGCGGCACGCCAGATACTGTTTTGTAGTCTCCTCCCAATACAGTACGGCTGTGTCTGTATTCCCCTTCTAAGCATAACCGATGCCTTACCTTCTCCCCGTGTCCGGCCACAGACTGGTAACGTCTGCTGGACCTGTTAGTTATATCCGACACAGGTGCCCGTCGAGACAGCACTTGTACCGTGGGTAAACGTTGTTGCGACCCGGTGGAGAGTTGTTAGAGCGACTGTTTCCGATATGCGTGTAAGACACTGTTAGGTAAGATCACTCAAAAACAATGTAGTAAGACTATAACAATAAAATAAGAAAGCTTAGGGCTGCCAAACACAGCAGCCCTGTGACCATGGTCCGGCTCCTGCCGCACCAAACAAAAAACTGATTTGCCTGAGCCAGTGGGCAGGGATATATGGACGAGCCCGTTGCATCTTTGGAGGACTGAAAGCTTGTGATCGTTTGGTGCCAATCCACTGTCGCTCCATCATATCCCATTGTTATCCTGTGGATAACCTGTGGACCCTGCCGGAGAAAACATTGTTTCCTTTCAATACCATTTAAAATGTCACCATAAAAGATATTAAAAAGCACTGGCCCAAGTCCAGATCCCTGGGGAACCTTATTGGTACCTTTCCCTCTTGTGACTGCACTCCATTTACTACAACTTTCTGTTTTCTATCCGCAACCAAGTTCTTATTCATGCGACCATCTTAGAATCCAAACCCACGGTTTTGAGTTTATGTAGCAGTCTGCGATGTGGGATCATGTCAAAAGCCTTACCAAACTGTGGATAAGCTACATCTATATTTTACCTTTAAATTTTCATAATTATATTTCAGATATAGATCTCTTTTGTACTCTATTTTGTTTCATTAATAAATATTCATTGGTATAGATAAGCATATGTAATTCATTAGTTTTTATGGACTGTTGTCATTGAAAACATACAAATCACAAAATAACCATATATTAAGTCTCATACAATTTGACTAATAATATAAAAAAATGTATGCTAGCTCTATTGTTTATAAATATAAGAGGTTTTGCTAAGAAGAAAACACTTAAGCACTATTTACTAACGCCTCACTTTTAGGACTAAGCATGACGGTTACAACAGACCAAACGAATAATATGCCAGTTATGTCAACAGCAGCAGGTGCTATGGTCCTGATTCACAATTCTGATCAGCCCCCTCTGGTGGAGCATGAAGGATTTGACATATTTCCAGGGACTGAGATATCAATAAGTATTAGGCAGGTCAGTGGGTTTGCAACTTACAATGATAAATTATATTTTCTGCCTGTAAGTATTTACATATATATCATGGTTTTGACAGCCACTAGTAAAGCATTCTGTTCAAATACCAACTCTTATAGCATAGGGGATGTTCTTCAGGATAAAGAATTTAATAATGATAACCTTACACAAAAATTATGTATTTCGTTTCTTTTCATGTATGCAGCATACTTTGTAGCTTGCATTTGTAATATTCGTTACTTCTCCCTGTAAAATTAGTTTAAAATGACTAAGCAAAATAACAAAGGAGACACGGTGACATCTGCAGGCTATATAAAGGTAGTATATGTCAATAACAAAATACCATTTATATGTATGCTCATAAACTCTTTATACTAAGGTAATCTTGTATTTCATAGAAAAACTACAGAATTAATGATTTTGAAAAATTGACAGTTTGCCTTCAAACCACATGGTATCCACATTAATGAGGGAATCTAGTGCTGTGTTTGTTTTGGAGTGGTACTCAGGGTAACGCAATCCCGACACCTTTTTTTGGGTGTAATTGTTTACTCTTATTACTAGTTCCAGAAACAGGAAGAAATCAGTGAACAAATGTATAAAATAAGCATCTGCTGTACACACTTATCCAGATGGGTGGGGTATGTGTGACCGATGGTTGAAGCTACTATCAGTGCAGGATTTCACACTAGCCACGCGAGGGACATGCCTAGTGGCGTCAACTGCTGGGTGCAGCACGTCAGGCAGGGTGAGTTCGGGGATAACATTTAGCCCTTACCCAAATGTAATGTGTGAAATTGAATGCTGCTGCAGCCGATCGGGAGTCGGCAAGCTGGTGTGGGTGGTCTGCTGCTGGCGGAATCCTGTCTGCGGCTGTGAGCGGTGGACGCACTCTGGCGGGTGGGGGTAGTGTTGGGGTGTCTTGTTTCTGCGGAGGTCTCTGTGCTGGCTGGGAGCACAGCCTGGGAGATCCGTGCTGCTGCTGTTTGCCTTGGCCCCCTCCTGCCAGTGCCCTTCTCACATTACAGGCTGCTGCTGCCTGGCAGTATTGGCCTCAGACCATCATCCCCGTCCCTGGCCTGGACTCCTCGACCGCCCCCTCCCCACTCTGCTCCTCTCAAGGCTCAGATGTGCCACCAGCGGGAAGGAGGAGGAGGAGGCTGCATGGTGGCTGAGCAGCCTGTGGCACTGAGACCTGGATCGGTGTGTGCACCTATACCATGAGAAGTGATATCTTGTAGTAAGTTATGTATAGATTCTAATCAGATTCTATAGGGAGAAGGTGCACATTCTATTCTATAGGGGGTATATTATATTCAGTTCTATAGCGGGCACATTATGGTCTATCCAGGGCCGGTTCCGGGGCTTCTGGCGCCCCGGGCGGCATTAGGGGGCGTGACTTCGTACAGGGGGCATGGTCATTTACGCCCCCTGTACAGACTGAAATGATGTGCGGTGCGCGATGACGTCATCGCGCACCGCACAGTAAAGGACCTCTCCACGAAGGGAAACTAGACGCGTACGCGTCTAGTTTCCCTTCCCAGGGGCAGCGACCAGCGGCAGCGGGGGGCACACAGCAGCAGCGGATCTTGCCCTGGTGCGGCGCCCTGCGCCCTCCGGAAGGCGGCGCCCCGGGCAAAAGTCCTGCTTGCCCGTGGCAAGATCCGCTACTGAGTCTATCCTATAGAGAAGGGAGCACATTATATTCTATTCCATAGTGGAGAGGGCACATTATATTCAATCCTATAGGGAGGGGGCCACGTTATATTCTATTCTATAGGGGGTACATTATTATTATTATTATTACATTTTATTTATAAGACGTCAGAAGTGTTTCGCAGCGCCGTACAAAGGACAGTACAGGGAGACAAAACTTAGCATTACAGTAAATAAATAACAAATAGAGTACAGGTAACATAGAGCACCACAATTCTCAAGACATATCATCGTACTACTAGGGGCTGGTGACCATCGATGGAGATGAGCCTTTTCCAGCAGGAGAAAAAGCGGGTATAGATGGTCGTTGCGTAGAGGAGAGCTGCTAGTGAAATGTGTCAAGAAGAGGGCTTAGATAACAAGAGGAAAGAGGGCCCTGCTCTGAAGAGCTAACAATCTAGTGGGAAGGGTCGACGACAGATGACATGAGGTGCAAGGTAGACTTATGGCAGTATGTAAGCAAAGCTGCGATGTTCAAGGCATGAGGCAGGGGACTGGAGGAGCGGCCGCAGGACTCGGTTAAGCGTCGGGAGGGTATGCTTTGATGAATATATTCTATACTATAGGGTGGAGGGCACATTATATTCTATATGGAAGGGGGCACATTATATTCTATACTATGGGGAGGAGAGAGACCCATCATACTCTATAGTACTATAGGAAGGGAGAAGCAAATTATAGTTTAAACTATAGGGAGGCACATATTTTATGCTTTGGGAGGGGGCACAAAATTAATGACTTTTTTGTGGGGGGAGGGGCGGCAAATAATGTTGGGCCTAGGGGCGGCCTGACTCCTAAATTCGCCTCTGGCTACTATAAATTGTGTATAAACATGTAACTGTAGGTGAGTACCAGGACCTTTTCTCTGAGTACACGCACCTTTAATCATAGCAAAAAGTTCACCAGGAAAGTTGCTTATTTTGGAAATATTTGACATAACTTTATATTAACTGGATACATCATTCTCTTAGTAATCTAGCACTATATTCTCTTTAATTGCATTACAAGACTGAAAATTAAAATGTTCTATTTTAATTTTTTACAATCTGCAATGTAGTTGTCTACAATTTAAAATCAATCACATTTACTTGCATTCAAGGATCAGGTGAACCGCTTAGGAGAACCATACAGTGCCTGCACAAACGATGAGAGTAAATTAGACTTCAGACTCCTGTACAATTCTTCTTATACGCTACAGGTGAGTTAAGAACCCATGTCAAAGCTTTCTGTGAGTGTACAGCTACTGGGGGTAATTCCAAGTTGATCGCAGCAGGATTTTTGTTAGCAATTGGGCAAAACCATGTGCACTGCAGGGGAGGCAGATATAACATGTGCAGAGAGAGTTAGATTTGGGTGGGGTGTGTTCAATCTGCAATCTAATTTGCAGTGTAAAAATAAAGCAGCCAGTATTTACCCTGCACAGAAATAAAATAACCCACCCAAATCTAACTCTCTCTGCACATGTTACATCTTCCTCCCCTGCAGTGCACATGGTTTTGCCCAATTTGCTATCAAAAATCCTGCTGCGATCAACTTGGAATTACCCCCACTGTTCAAACAGCCAGGGCTTAATTACACACTAAAAGGGAGCTCATCTGTTCTGCACAAAACCATGTACGTCTACAGGGAGTGCAATAACATCTCCCCCCCCCCCCCCCCCCTTATTTGCTTTACCTGACCCATGCTAAAAAGTTCTGCAGCGACTGCGTCCAAGGTACTTAACAAGATATGACTTTCTGTGTTTCCTATTCTCTCAGGAAACTGCCGACAATAGTGATATACAGTATGGTAGTTGCTGAAATCAATTTATTGGTCCATCACATGTTCATGTAAGGGGGGAGTTGTCTAGACTAGAAAAACAAATTCCTTAGCACACCATAATGGACAGCAAAAGGACATAAATCCCACGTGATAATAGTAATGCAGAGATAAATATGGTAAACCACTTTTCACGACAAGGTGTGTCAGCTCTGGTGGTCCTACGCTCCATGATAATAGCACCTACTTTGGGTCATACATTATGTATTTCTACATTGATCGCCAATTCACCTGTAGGCACCCCAACTTTCTCCAATATGGCACTACAAAGATCAGCATACCCTCCAACTACTGATCCTATCCATGCCTCTCAGAACAGTAAAACACATAATAGTAGTTGCTCAAATCAATCTATTGGTTTATAACGGGTGCATCTAAGAAAGGGGTTCATCTAGACTAGAAACAAAGAAATTTCCCCCGCACACATTAATTTACGAGTAAAAGAGACATATCTCCTACATCAGAGGCTGCCAAAACGTTGATCACGCTTTACCGGTAGCTCCCGGAGCTCCCGTGGGTAGATCGTGACCAACTTCAGTCATCTGCCGCCTCCCAGTGATTTGCAGCGTTCCCAGTGCTGCATTGCGCGGGTGTGCGGCCGATGTCTGACATCACACGTGACCCACACTGTGAGGAGCCTGTGTGCCGTTGGATGCAGTCAGCAGCGGCGGGAAGTGGAACTCCGGGAGCAGGCACAGCGTCACAGAGGGGAGCCAGCCAGCCTCTGAAGCAAGCCAGCCAGCTCCCAGCCAGCTTTTGAAGCCAGTCAGCCAGTGGGGACCCTCTGAAGCCAGACAGCCATCGTGTATTACAGTATGTTGCACAGCAGGCTGTTCTGGAGTGGGAGGTGGAGGTTATGCTGCACATGAGAGTATCTGCACAAGGGGTAGATCTGCACACAGGGGGAGGGGGTATTCTGCATGGGGAGGGGGGTTATTGCACAGAGGGGGACTCTCCACATGCGAAAGGGAGGGGGGATATGCATTACACATGGGGATGTTCTGCATAAAGGAGGGTACAGCACAGGGAGCTGTTCTGCATATATGGGGGTATAGCACTGTGAGGGCGAGGGGGGTATTCTGCACAAGGGGGAATCTGCAAAACATTGTGTTTATTAATAATAAAGTTATTTTTGTACTGTGGACATTACTATTGGTGTTGTTATTTAAGTTGTCATTATTAATGCTTTTCTTAAATGAGTGCGTTCTTATTGGTGTTGTTAATTGATGGCGTCATTATTAATGCTTTTTCTCTATCGTCCTAGTGGATGCTGGGGTTCCTGAAAGGACCATGGGGAATAGCGGCTCCGCAGGAGACAGGGCACAAAAAGTAAAGCTTTATGATCAGGTGGTGTGTACTGGCTCCTCCCCCTATGACCCTCCTCCAAGCCTCAGTTAGGTTTTTGTGCCCGTCCGAGAAGGGGGCAATCTAGGTGGCTCTCCTAAAGAGCTGCTTAGAAAAGTTTAGCTTAGGTTTTTTATTTTACAGTGAGTCCTGCTGGCAACAGGATCACTGCAACGAGGGACTTAGGGGAGAAGAAGTGAACTCACCTGCGTGCAGGATGGATTGGCTTCTTTGGCTACTGGACATTAGCTCCAGAGGGACGATCACAGGTACAGCCTGGATGGTCACCGGAGCCTCGCCGCCGGCCCCCTTGCAGATGCTGAAAAGAGAAGAAGGTCCAGAATCGGCGGCAGAAGACTCCTCAGTCTTCTTAAGGTAGCGCACAGCACTGCAGCTGTGCGCCATTGCTCTCAGCACACTTCACACGGCAGTCACTGAGGGTGCAGGGCGCTGGGGGGGGGGCGCCCTGGGAAGCAATGTAAACCTATTTTTTGGCATAAAATACCTCACATATAGCCTCCGGGGGCTATATGGAGATATTTAACCCCTGCCAGAATCCGTTAAAGAGCGGGAGACGAGCCCGCCGAAAAAGGGGCGGGGCCTATCTCCTCAGCACACAGCGCCATTTTCCTCACACAGCTCCGCTGGTCAGGAAGGCTCCCAGGCTCTCCCCTGCACTGCACTACAGAAACAGGGTAAAACAAGAGAGGGGGGGCAAAATTGTGGCAAAATTATATATATTAAAGCAGCTATATAGGGAGCACTTATTATAAGGCTATCCCTGTCATATATAGCGCTTTTGGTGTGTGCTGGCAAACTCTCCCTCTGTCTCCCCAAAGGGCTAGTGGGGTCCTGTCTTCTTTAAGAGCATTCCCTGTGTGTCTGCTGTGTGTCGGTACGTGTGTGTCGACATGTATGAGGACGATATTGGTGTGGAGGCGGAACAATTGCCAAATATGGGGATGTCACCCCCTAGGGAGTCGACACCAGAATGGATGGCTTTATTTATGGAATTACGGGATAGTGTCAACACGCTAAAGCAGTCGTTTGACGACATGAGACGGCCGGACAATCAATCAGCACCTGTCCAGGCGCCTCAAACACCGTCAGGGGCTGTAAAACGCCCGTTACCTCAGTCGGTCGACACGGACCCAGACACAGGCACTGATTCCAGTGGCGACGGTGACGAATCAACCGTATTTTCCAGTAGGGCCACACGTTATATGATTTTGGCAATGAAGGAGGCGTTACATATTGCTGATACTACAGGTACCACAAAACAGGGTACAGGTTGAGTATCCCTTATCCAAAATGCTTGGGACCAGAGGAATTTTGGATATGGGATTTTTCCGTATTTTGGAATAATTGCATACCATAATGAGATATCATGGTGATGGGTCCTAAATCTAAGCACAGAATGCATTTATGTTACATATACACCTTATACACACAGCCTGAAGGTAATTGTAGCTAATATTTTTTATAACTTTGTGCATTAAACAAAGTGTGTGTACATTCACACAATTCATTTATGTTCCATATACACCTTATACACACAGCCTGAAGGTCATTTAATACAACATTTTTAATAACTTTGTGTATTAAACAAAGTATGTGTACATTGAGCCATCAAAAAACAAATGTTTCACTATCTCACTCTCACACAAAAAAGTCCGTAATTCGGAATATTCCGTATTTCGGAATATTTGGATATGGGATACTCAACCTGTATTATGTGGGGTGTGAAAAAACTACCTATAGTTTTTCCTGAATCAGATGAATTAAATGAGGTGTGTGATGAAGCGTGGGTTGCCCCCGATAAAAAACTGCTAATTTCAAAGAAGTTATTGGCTTTATACCCTTTCCCGCCAGAGGTTAGGGCGCGCTGGGAAACACCTTCTAGGGTGGACAAGGCGCTCACACGCTTATCAAAACAAGTGGCGTTACCCTCTCCTGAGACGGCCGCACTTAAAGATCCAGCAGATAGGAGGATGGAAAATATCCAAAAAAGTATATACACACATACAGGTGTTATACTACGACCAGCTATAGCGACAGCCTGGATGTGCAGTGCTGGGGTAGCTTGGTCAGAGTCCCTGATTGAAAATATTGATACCCTGGATAGGGACAATGTTTTACTGTCTTTAGAGCAAATAAAGGATGCGTTTCTTTATATGCGTGATGCACAGAGGGATATTTGCACACTGGCATCACGGGTAAGTGCTATGTCCATTTCGGCCAGAAGAAGTTTATGGACGCGACAGTGGTCAGGTGATGCGGACTCAAAACGGCATATGGAAGTTTTGCCGTATAAAGGGGAGGAGTTATTTGGTGTTGGTCTATCGGATTTGGTGGCCACGGCTACAGCCGGGAAATCCACCTTTTTACCTCAAGTCACTCCCCAACAGAAAAAGACACCGACTTTTCAGCCGCAGCCCTTTCGTTCCTTTAAAAACAAGAGAGCAAAGGGATATTCATATCTGCCACGAGGCAGAGGAAAGGGGAAGAGACTGCAACAGGCAGCTCCTTTCCAGGAACAGAAGCCCTCCCCCGCTTCTACAAAAGCCTCAGCATGACGCTGGGGCTTCTCAAGCGGACTCGGGGGCGGTGGGGGGTCGTCTCAAGAATTTCAGCGCGCAGTGGGCTCACTCGCAGGTGGATCCCTGGATCCTGCAGATAATATCTCAGGGTTACAGGTTGGAACTAGAGACGTCTCCACCTCGCCGTTTCCTGAAGTCTGCTTTACCAACGTCCCCCTCCGACAGGGTGACGGTCTTGGAAGCCATTCACAAGCTGTACTCTCAGCAGGTGATAGTCAAGGTACCCCTTTTTACAACAAGGAAAGGGGTATTATTCCACTCTATTTGGGGTACCGAAGCCGGATGGCTCGGTAAGACCTATTCTAAATCTGAAATCCTTGAACCTGTACATAAAAAAGTTCAAGTTCAAGATGGAGTCACTCAGAGCGGTGATAGCGAACCTGGAAGAAGGGGACTTTATGGTATCCTTGGACATCAAGGATGCGTATCTCCACGTTCCAATTTACCCCTCACACCAGGGGTACCTCAGGTTCGTCGTACAGAACTGTCACTATCAGTTTCAGACGCTGCCGTTTGGATTGTCCACGGCACCTCGGGTCTTTACCAAGGTAATGGCCGAGATGATGATTCTTCTTCGAAGAAAAGGCGTATTAATTATCCCATACTTGGACGATCTCCTAATAAGGGCAAGGTCCAGAGAACAGCTAGAGATGGGACTAGCACTGTCTCAAGAAGTGCTAAAGCAGCACGGGTGGATTCTGAATATTCCAAAATCCCAGTTAATTCCGACAACACGTCTGCTGTTCTTAGGGATGATTCTGGACACGGTTCAGAAAAAGGTTTTTCTCCCGGAGGAAAAAGCCAAGGAGTTATCCGAACTTGTCAGGAACCTCCTAAAACCAGGAAAGGTGTCTGTACATCAATGCACAAGAGTCCTGGGAAAAATGGTGGCTTCTTACGAAGCAATTCCATTCGGCAGATTCCACGCAAGAGTTTTCCAGAGGGATCTGCTGGACAAATGGTCAGGGTCGCATCTTCAGATGCACCAGCGGATAACCCTGTCTCCAAGGACAAGGGTATCTCTTCTGTGGTGGTTGCAGAGTGCTCATCTATTGGAGGGCCGCAGATTCGGCATACAGGATTGGATCCTGGTGACCACGGACGCCAGCCTGAGAGGCTGGGGAGCAGTCACACAAGGAAGAAACTTCCACGGCGTGTGGTCGAGCCTGGAAACGTCTCTTCACATAAACATTCTGGAACTAAGAGCAATCTACAATGCTCTAAGCCAGGCAGAACCTCTGCTTCAAGGAAAACCGGTGTTGATCCAGTCGGACAACATCACGGCAGTCGCCCATGTAAACAGACAGGGAGGCACAAGAAGAAGGAGTGCAATGGCAGAAGCTGCAAGGATTCTTCGCTGGGCGGAGAATCATGTGATAGCACTGTCAGCAGTGTTCATCCCGGGAGTGGACAACTGGGAAGCAGACTTCCTCAGCAGACACGACCTTCACCCGGGAGAGTGGGGACTTCATCCAGAAGTTTTCCACATGCTTGTAACCCGTTGGGAAAGACCAATGGTGGACATGATGGCGTCTCGCCTCAACAAAAAACTGGACAGGTATTGCGCCAGGTCAAGAGATCCGCAGGCAATAGCTGTGGACGCGCTGGTAACGCCTTGGGTGTACCAGTCGGTGTATGTGTTTCCTCCTCTGCCTCTCATACCAAAAGTATTGAGAATTATACGGCAAAGAGGCGTAAGAACGATACTAGTGGCTCCGGATTGGCCAAGAAGGACTTGGTACCCGGAACTTCAAGAGATGATCACGGAGGATCCGTGGCCTCTACCTCTGAGAAGGGACCTGCTTCAGCAGGGTCCCTGTCTGTTTCAAGACTTACCGCGGCTGCGTTTGACGGCATGGCGGTTGAACGCCGGATCCTAAAGGGAAAAGGCATTCCGGAAGAAGTCATTCCTACCTTGATTAAAGCAAGGAAGGAAGTAACCGCGCAACATTATCACCGCATTTGGCGAAAATATGTTGCGTGGTGCGAGGATCGGAGTGCTCCGACGGAGGAATTTCAACTGGGTCGATTCCTACATTTCCTGCAATCAGGATTGTCTATGGGTCTCAAATTGGGATCTATTAAGGTTCAAATTTCGGCCCTGTCGATTTTCTTCCAGAAGAAATATCTCACATGGAAAGTGACCATGCTACTAGCCCTGGCTTCGGCCAGGAGAGTGTCAGAACTGGCAGCTTTATCTTACAAAAGCCCATATCTGATTTTCCATTCGGACAGGGCAGAACTGCGGACTCGTCCGCATTTTCTCCCTAAGGTGGTGTCAGCATTTCATCTGAACCAGCCTATTGTAGTGCCTGCGGCTACAAGCGACTTGGAGGACTCCAAGTTGTTGGACGTTGTCAGAGCTTTAAAAATATACATTTCAAGGACAGCTGGAGTCAGGAAATCTGACTCACTGTTTATACTATATGCTCCCAACAAGTTGGGCGCTCCTGCGTCTAAGCAGACTATTGCGCGCTGGATTTGTAGTACGATTCAGCTTGCACATTCTGTGGCAGGCCTGCCACAGCCAAAATCGGTAAATGCCCACTCCACAAGGAAGGTGGGTTCTTCTTGGGCGGCTGCCCGAGGGGTCTCGGCATTACAACTCTGCCGAGCGGCTACGTGGTCGGGGGAGAACACGTTTGTAAAATTCTACAAATTTGATACCCTGGCTAAGGAGGACCTGGAGTTCTCTCATTCGGTGCTGCAGAGTCATCCGCACTCTCCCGCCCGTTTGGGAGCTTTGGTATAATCCCCATGGTCCTTTCAGGAACCCCAGCATCCACTAGGACGATAGAGAAAATAAGAATTTACTTACCGATAATTCTATTTCTCGGAGTCCGTAGTGGATGCTGGGCGCCCATCCCAAGTGCGGATTATCTGCAATAATTGTACATAGTTATTGTTACCTAAATCGGGTTATTGTTGTAGGGAGCCATCTTTCAGAGGCTCCTCTGTTATCATACTGTTAACTGGGTTTAGATCACAGGTTGTACGGTGTGATTGGTGTGGCTGGTATGAGTCTTACCCGGGATTCATAAATCCTTCCTTATTGTGTACGCTCGTCCGGGCACAGTATCCTAACTGAGGCTTGGAGGAGGGTCATAGGGGGAGGAGCCAGTACACACCACCTGATCATAAAGCTTTACTTTTTGTGCCCTGTCTCCTGCGGAGCCGCTATTCCCCATGGTCCTTTCAGGAACCCCAGCATCCACTACGGACTCCGAGAAATAGAATTATCGGTAAGTAAATTCTTATTTTTAAAATGTGTGTGTCCTTATTGGTGTTGTTATTTGATGGCGCCATTCTTCAATTAACAGCCATGCGTTGAAGCAGCCAAGTTTCAACGCATGGACGCTGGTAGATCACCGGTAAGTAAGTGAACAAAAAGTAGATCCCAGGTCCAAAAAGTCTGGCCACCCCTGTCCTACATGGTATCCGGACTCCAGGTCGACAACAAAAAGGTCGACACACCTTAGGTCGATGCCAATTGGTCGACACACCTTAGGTCGACATGGACAAAAGGTCGACAGGAACAAGGTCGACATGGAAAAATGTCGACATGAGTTTTTCACAATTTTTTTCTATTTTGGAACCTTTTCATACTTAACGATCCACGTGGACTACGATTGGAACGGTAATCTGTTCCAAGCGAAGCGGAACTGAGCGAAGGCACCATGCCCGAAGCATGGCGAGCGAAGCGAGCCATGCGAGGGGACGCAGTGCACTAATTGGGGTTCCCGGTCACTCTACGAATAAAACGACACCAAAAAAACATAAAAAACTCATGTCGACCTTTTTCCGTGTTGACCTTGTTCCTGTCGACCTTTTGTCCATGTCGACCTTTTGTCCATGTCGCCCTAAGGTGTGTCGACCAATTGGTGTCGACCTAAGGTGTGTCGACCTTTTTGGTGTCGACCTGGAGTCCCAGACCCGTCCTACATGATAATAGTAATGGAGAGATCTCACTTACATACATTTGCAAACATATGGTAAGTCAGGATGTAGTCACAATGCCAGTGTTCACAAACCCGGTGGTCAGGATACTGGCAACGGAATCCTGACACCTGTCAGAATGCCAATGCTAGCATCCCGACCGCTGGGATCCTGAACGTAAGTATGCCAAGGAGGGTTAGGCTCCGGGAAGAGGGTTAGGGTTAGGCTGCGGGGGGAGGGTTAGGTTTAGGTGGTCGGGAGAGAGGGTTAGGTTTAGGCTGCAGGGAGGGATAGTTAGAGTTGGGCTGCGATAGGGGAGGGTTAGGGTTAGGCTGCAGGAAGGGAGGGTTAGGATTAGGGGAAGGGTTAGGATTAGGGTTCCTTTAGTATGGAGCACCTGTCGGGATTGAGAACAGTCTAGATGTCAGGGTCAGTATTTAGACCACCACCATCTTAACTGCCGGTCTCCTGAACCCAGCCCGGTAAGCCACCAGCCACCTCAATGTGTCTCTGCTCTGGTGGTCCTACACTACATGATAATAGCACCTACTTTGGGTCATACATTTAAGTATTTCTATATTAAGAGTCAACTCACCCAGAGGCACCCCAGGTACATCCAGTATGGCACTACAAAGATCAGCATATGCTCCAACTACTGATCCCATACATACCTCTCAGAACACTGATACACAGAACAGTAGTTGATAGTAGTTGCTCAAATCAATGTATTGGTCCATCACAGGTGCATGCAAGGGACGGGTTAATCTACACTAGTAAAAACAAACAAATCCCCTCCCCGCTCACTATAATCAGGGGATTAGTACGAAATACCACTGGACGGGATCCCGGCGGTCGGAATACAGACACCGGAATCCCGACTGGCACAAACCCGACAGGGGGGCGAGCGCAACGCAGCCCCTTGCGGGCTCGCTGCGCTCGCCACACTGCGGGCACGGTGCCTTGCTATGCTCGGTAAACTAATTTATTCTCCCTCTATGGGTGTCGTGGACACCCACAGAGGATGAATATGTCGGGATTGTGCCGGTCGGGATTCCGGTGTCTGTATTCCGACCGCCGGGATCTTGACCGCATCCCATAAATAGGGTTGCCACCTCATCCCTTTAATTCCGGACACATATTAATTACACAGGTTCTGAGGCTGATTAAAACCAGGTGAAATGGAGTCTTCAAGTCAGCCAGCCACAGAACCTGTGTAATTAATATGTGTCCAGAATTAAAGAGATGAGGTGGCAACCTTAACTATAATGGACTAGCAAAAGAGACATAGGGCCTAATAGGCCCTACACACTGGGCGATATCACTCAAAGATATGAACGATCTCGTTCATTAATAAACGAGTTACCGTTCATATCTTTGAGTGTGGAGGCACCAGCGATGAACGATGCACGGCCCCGCACTCATTCATCGCTGGTGCCCCGTCAGCTGTGCATGCAGGCCAATATGGACGATCTCGTCCATATTTTCCTGCACTTCTATGGAGCCGTGTGACGGGGGAGTGAAGTAACTTCACTCCCCCCCCCCCCCCCGTCACTGCCCCCAAGCCGCTGGGTCGTCCCTCTGCGCCGTATCCGCCGTCGGGCAGCTCGGCTGCGGATCTTTAAATGTGTAGGGCCCTTAATTCAGATCTGATCACAGCTGCTAATAGACAAAACCATGTGCACTGCAGGTGGGGCAGATATAACATGTGCAGAGAGAGTTAGAATTGGGTGGGGTGTTGCAGTGTAAAAATAAAGCAGCCAGTATTTACCCTGCAGAGAAACAATATAACCCACCCACATCTAACTCTCTCTGCACATGTTACATCTGGCCCCCCTGCAGTGCACATGGTTTTGCCCATTAGCTAACAAATTTGCTGCTGCAATCAGATCTGAATTACCCCCATAAATAATACGTTATAATAGTAATGCAGAGAGATGCATGCACTGCAAACATAAAAGTGCAAGTAGAGCTCATTTATTACTGCATAACTGTTTCAGAACAGATAGCCAAGAGTAAGAGGGAAGGACTAGGAAGATCAAAGTGAAGTACTGTAAGGGGACTTCTAATTTATTAAAGAGAAATATGTGAACATGTAGCAATGGTTTCTTTGAATAGATGATATAATCAATGTATAGCTAGACAAAAGAATGAAGGACTGTATGTGTGTGTATATATATATATATATATATATATAAACAAACATATATATATAGCAGAAAGACGGGTGAATTACTTCTTCATCGTCCTGATGAAGAAGTAATACACTTCGAAACGTTGCTATACCCTGCTTGTTGCTTGTCATCATTTCTGAGTGCCGCCCGTCTTTCTGCTATATTGGACCTTACAGCTATTGAGGTACCTAGGAGGGCACCAGGCAAGTAATCACTGTGAGTGAGGAGTGCTGCCACAATCATGAGATTATATATATATATATATATATATATATATATATACATATACATATACATACATGTAGACTGCCTCTCTTGGTACAGGATTATAATAGCCAGGGTGCCAGAGTAGGATTTGCAGAAGAAAATGGGGTCCCTTGATGGGGGCTGCAAGCTTAACTGTATTGATCAATATATGAATTAAACCCCATTATTTATTATGGTGAGTGCAGAGACTCTGTGATTTTTATTTTAACAATGTGATCACATATCATATTGCACTCAAACCTAGGACTGATGAGTGCAGTGGACTAATGAGATATATATATATATATATATATATATATATATATATACAGTATGTACGTACGTACGTACGTACTTACGTACGTGTGTATTCTGAAAGTGGCCAGACCTACCCACATACAGGGCAGTAACTAGGTGTGTGCCAGTGGTGCCTTGCGCACAGCGCAACTGCACTGTGGGTGCACCATCTGACAGCACCACCCACATGACCGCTGCCCGCTCTCTCTCACTGCCTCCCGCCGCCCGCCTCCCTTTGCTGCAGCACTGCCCTACATGCAGGGACATGTATGCACCCCATTCACATGAATGAGAGCCTCTCTTTATGCTGCCGAGGCTAGGCGCCGGATCGCTTAGCCGCACCAAGAGTGCCCACCTGTGATGTAGCCATGCTAGATGAGCGTAACTATATCTGTACTAAGCAGTGAAAAGAGTGAAGAAGTGAGCCAGTGGAGAAGTTGCCCATGGCCAGTGGCGTCGCAAGGGGGGTGCAGCCCGCTCCCGGGTGTCACCCGCCGAGGGGTGACACCAAAATGCTGACTCCTGCACAGTGACAGGAGCCGAGTGCTGCACTGTTATATTATGTGCAGCACTCGGCTCCTGTCACTGTGTAGGAGACAGCACTGCAGGGACAGCACCCCTGGGAGTCAGCCCTCACCTCCCCCACCACTCAGTGACAAAAAAACAGGTGTCGGGACGTGACGCCCAGCCCCTTCCCACAAAGCCCAGCCCCCTTTTCATGCCTTCAATGGGCTAAAAACGGGTGCTGCCCGCGAAGCCCCGCCCCTATTTAAGTCCTGCCCATTCCCTCAAAGCCCCGCCCCTTTCTCGTGCTGCCGCACTGGGTGTTACAGAGGTGAGTGACGCCTCTGCCCATGGCAACCATTTAAAGATGAATTTATCCTTTAATACTACAATGCAAATGCACAATTTTTCCACTACAGGTTTTAGGTAACAAGTCTGAAAAGTGAACAGTTTAATAAATTCTTTGTATGTATTGCTTTCATCTTGTTTTTAGGCTTGTCTACAGTCCTGTTTTCAATACAAAATGATAGAACAATGTGGTTGTGGCTATTACTTCTATCCCTTGCTTCCCGGAATGGAGTATTGTGACTATAATAAGCACCCTGGATGGGGTAAGGAAAAGTAGAAATTTGCAGGAGACACTGAAATACAAATTGTTGACATTGGTACTACAGTAGTACCCTTTTGCTGGCAGTGCGATCAACCACTCAACTACTCAATTTTTGTGGGGTTCAGTGAGAAGTGCAAAATAGTATAATGGCCTTACCAGGCCCTGCAGAAACCTTACAGCTCCGCAGCAGCAAACTATACAATGCTCTAGTGATGAACAAAATTGTGCAAACTATTTGTTCAAATGAAGTTTGGTAATGGAATTGGTAATTCTGCAGAGGTGACGAGTTCAGGAAACACAGTCCATCAGTTTGATTATGATGAGTGTACAGTTCCATAAATAAATAATATGGTCAACATTCTGCCTCCCCCCTGTCCAAAAAAGAGACCTCATTAACCAGACCAACAGACAGCCGAGTTTCCACTACAAGAGGAGACCACCGGGGCAGGGAACACAAAAGCTACAAGCCAATGCAGAAAAGTGCTGAGACTCTTCTGACCCTTTGAGAACTGGGTAATAAAGAAGCTTTAGACCAGTGGAGTGCCAACTGTGCCTGTCCAGTGGTTACAGTATAAAGGAAATGGATCGCTGATAACTGAATTTGTGGATGACTCATGCCGGCGCAGCCTGGCTGTGACAGCAGGAGACCCACCACCATTTTTTATTTCGGAGTGGCTACATGTGATGACACGCCCCCCACTCATGCTGCCACGCCCCCATTTACCTTGCACTGCCCCCACAACGAACCGCCATCTGCCCCCATGCCCGCTCCTCGGCCCCTGCCTGTCAATCAGCATGCACAGTGGGGGCCATCGGAAAAGTTGCAGTTGGATCGCGATTTGCGATCCAACTTGAATTAAGCCCTTAGTACATCTGGCTCAAAGAATACTGTTTAATTGTTATGACCACAAACAAATGTTTCAGGGGATGTTTTGTGCAAATCTAATTGTATGAACTATAATAATTTTGTGAATTTTACCATAAAAACAAAAAAGTCCTTGAATGATGAATGTTATTTGGCCAAAATGTTCAAACCTATCCAATTGTCAATTATTTGGTCAATCTGTTTAAATCGTCTTCCCTACTTGAAGTTTGCACATTCCACATAAGTCATAGTTCCATTTCTTTGGTTCTTACGATCTTACTTAAATCTTTTTCTCTGACGTCCTAGTGGATGCTGGGACTCCGTCAGGACCATGGGGAATAGCGGCTCCGCAGGAGACAGGGCACAAAATTTAAAAGTTTGACCACTAGGTGGTGTGTACTGGCTCCTCCCCCTATGACCCTCCTCCAAGCCCCAGTTAGGTTTTTGTGCCCGTCCGAGCAGGGTGCAATCTAGGTGGCTCTCCTAAAGAGCTGCTTAGAAAAAGTTTGTTAGGTTTTTTATTTTCAGTGAGTCCTGCTGGCAACAGGCTCACTGCAACGAGGGACTTAGGGGAGAAGAAGTGAACTCACCTGCGTGCAGGATGGATTTGCTTCTTAGGCTACTGGACACTAGCTCCAGAGGGACGATCACAGGTACAGCCTGGATGGGTCACCGGAGCCGCGCCGCCGACCCCCTTGCAGATGCCGAATAGAGAAGAGGTCCAGAAACCGGCGGCAGAAGACGTCTCAGTCTTCATGAGGTAGCGCACAGCACTGCAGCTGTGCGCCATTGCTCTCCGCACACTTCACACCAACGGTCACTGAGGGTGCAGGGCGCTGGGGGGGGCGCCCTGGGCAGCAATGTAATATACCTATTCTGGCTAAAATATATCACATATAGCCCCTGGGGCTATATGGATGTATTTAACCCCTGCCAGGTTCCAAAAAAAACGGGAGAAGAAGCCGGCCGAAAAGGGGGCGGGGCCTATTTTCCTCAGCACACAGCGCCATTTTCCTGCCCAGCTCCGCTGCGAGGAAGGCTCCCAGGACTCTCACCTGCACTGCACTACAGAAACAGGGTAAAAACAGAGAGGGGGGGCACTTATTGGCGATATTTATAATATTTGAGCTGCTATAAAGGGAACACACTTATTAAGGTTGTCCCTATATATATATTTATAGCGCTTGGGTGTGTGCTGGCAAACTCTCCCTCTGTCTCCCCAAAGGGCTAGTGGGGTCCTGTCTTCTATCAGAGCATTCCCTGTGTGTCTGCTGTGTGTCGGTACGTGTGTGTCGACATGTATGAGGACGATGTTGGCGTGGAGGCGGAGCAATTGCCTGTAATGGTGATGTCACCCCCTAGGGAGTCGACACCAGAATGGATGGCTTTGTTTATGAAATTACGGGATAGTGTCAGCACGCTACAAAAGTCGGTTGACGACATGAGACAGCCGGCAAACCAGTTAGTACCTGTCCAGGCGTCTCAGACACCGTCAGGGGCTGTAAAACGCCCTTTACCTCAGTCGGTCGACACAGACCCAGACACTGACACTGAATCCAGTGTCGACGGTGAAGAAACAAACGTATTTTCCAGTAGGGCCACACGTTATATGATCACGGCAATGAAGGAGGCTTTGCATATCTCTGATACTGCAAGTACCACAAAAAGGGGTATTATGTGGGGTGTGAAAAAACTACCGATAGTTTTTCCTGAATCAGAGGAACTGAATGAAGTGTGTGATGAAGCGTGGGTTACCCCAGATAGAAAACTGCTAATTTCAAAGAAGTTATTGGCATTATACCCTTTCCCGCCAGAGGTTAGGGCGCGCTGGGAAACACCTCCTAGGGTGGATACGGCGCTCACACGCTTATCAAAGCAAGTGGCGTTACCGTCTCCTGATACGGCCGCCCTCAAGGATCCAGCTGATAGGAGGCTGGAGAATACATTAAAAAGTATATACACACATACGGGTGTTATACTGAGACCAGCAATCGCCTCAGCCTGGATGTGCAGTGCTGGCGTGGCTTGGTCGGAGTCACTGTCTGAAAATATTGATACCCTGGATAGGGACAGTATTTTACTGACTATAGAGCAGTTAAAGGATGCATTTCTTTATATGCGAGATGCACAGAGAGATATTTGCACTCTGGCATCAAGAGTAAGTGCGATGTCCATATCTGCCAGAAGAAGTTTATGGACGCGCCAGTGGTCAGGTGATGCGGATTCCAAACGACATATGGAAGTATTGCCGTATAAGGGGGAGGAATTATTTGGGGTCGGTCTATCGGATCTGGTGGCCACGGCAACGGCCGGAAAATCCACCTTTTTACCCCAGGTCACCTCCCAGCAGAAAAAGCCGCAGGCTTTTCAGCCGCAGTCCTTTCGTTCCTATAAGAACAAACGAGCAAAAGGACATTCCTATTTGCCCCGAGGCAAAGGAAAGGGTAAGAGACTGCAACAAGCAGCTCCTTCCCAGGAGCAGAAGCCCTCCCCGGCTTCTACAAAGGCGTCAGCATGACGCTGGGACCTTACAAGCAGACTCAGGGGCGGTGGGGGGTCGCCTCAAACATTTCAGCGCACAGTGGGCTCACTCGCAGGTGGACCCCTGGATCCTGCAGGTAGTATCTCAGGGTTACAGGTTGGAATTCAAGAAGTCCCCTCCTCGCCGTTTCCTAAAGTCTGCTTTGCCAACGTCTCCCTCCGACAGGGCGACGGTATTGGAGGCCATTCACAAGCTGTATTCTCAGCAGGTGATAGTCAAGGTACCCCTCCTACAACAGGGACAGGGGTATTACTCCACGCTATTTGTGGTACCGAAGCCGGACGGCTCGGTAAGACCGATTCTAAATCTAAAATCTCTGAACCTGTACATACAAAAATTCAAGTTCAAGATGGAGTCACTCAGAGCAGTGATAGCGAATCTGGAAGAAGGGGATTTTATGGTGTCCTTGGACATCAAGGATGCTTACCTTCATGTTCCAATTTGTCCTTCACACCAAGGGTACCTCAGGTTCGTGGTCCAAAACTGTCATTATCAGTTTCAGACGCTGCCGTTTGGATTGTCCACGGCACCCCGGGTCTTTACCAAGGTAATGGCCGAAATGATGATCCTTCTTCGAAGAGAAGGCGTCTTAATTATCCCTTACTTGGACGATCTCCTGATAAGGGCAAGATCCAGAGAACAGCTGGAGGTCGGAGTAGCACTAACCCAAGTAGTGCTCCAACAACACGGGTGGATTCTGATTTTCAGTGGGATCTGCTGGACAAATGGTCCGGATCGCATCTGCAGATGCATCAGCGGATAAAATTGTCCACAAGGACAAGAGTGTCTCTGCTATGGTGGTTGCAGAGTGCTCATCTGTTAGAGGGCCGCAGATTCGGCATACAGAACTGGGTCCTAGTGACTACGGATGCCAGCCTGAGAGGCTGGGGAGCGGTCACACAGGGAAGAAACTTCCAGGGCGTGTGGTCAAGCCTGGAGACGTCTCTTCACATAAATATACTGGAGCTAAGAGCAATCTACAATGCTCTAAGCCTGGCAAAACCTCTGCTTCAGGGTCAGCCGGTGTTGATTCAGTCGGACAACATCACGGCAGTCGCCCACGTAAACAGACAGGGCGGCACAAGAAGCAGGAGGGCAATGGCAGAAGCTGCAAGGATTCTCCGCTGGGCAGAAAATCATGTGTTAGCACTGTCAGCTGTGTTCATCCCGGGAGTGGACAACTGGTAAGCAGACTTCCTCAGCAGACACGATCTGCACCCGGGAGAGTGGGGACTTCATCCAGAAGTCTTCCACATGATTGTGGTCCATTGGGAAAGACCAATGGTGGACATTATGGCGTCCCGCCTCAACAAAAAACTGGACAGGTATTGCGCCAGGTCAAGAGACCCTCAGGCAATAGCTGTAGACGCTCTGGTAACACCATGGGTGTACCAGTCAGTGTATGTGTTTCCTCCTCTGCCTCTCATACCAAAAGTACTGAGAATTATACGGCAAAGGGGAGTAAGAACGATACTCGTGGCTCCGGATTGGCCAAGAAGAACTTGGTACCCGGAACTTCAGGAGATGCTCACGGAAGATCCGTGGCCTCTACCTCTAAGACGGGACCTGCTTCAGCAGGGACCGTGTCTATTCCAAGACTTACCGCGGCTGCGTTTGATGGCATGGCGGTTGAACGCCGAATCCTAAGGGAAAAAGGCATTCCGGAAGAGGTCATCCCTACCCTGGTAAAAGCCAGGAAGGAGGTGACTGCACAACATTATCACCGCATTTGGAGAAAATATGTTGCGTGGTGTGAGGCCAGGAAGGCCCCGACGGAGGAATTTCAACTGGGTCGATTCCTACATTTCCTGCAAACAGGATTGTCTATGGGCCTCAAATTAGGGTCCATTAAGGTTCAAATTTCGGCCCTGTCGATTTTCTTCCAGAAAGAATTGGCTTCAGTTCCTGAAGTCCAGACTTTTGTAAAAGGAGTACTACATATACAGCCCCCGGTAGTGCCCCCAGTGGCACCGTGGGATCTTAATGTAGTTTTGGATTTTCTCAAATCCCATTGGTTTGAGCCACTCAAATCGGTGGATTTGAAATATCTTACATGGAAAGTAACCATGCTACTGGCCCTGGCTTCAGCCAGGAGAGTGTCAGAATTGGCGGCTTTATCGTATAAAAGCCCATATCTGATTTTCCATTCGGACAGGGCAGAACTGCGGACGCGTCCTCACTTTCTGCCTAAGGTGGTTTCAGCGTTTCACCTGAACCAGCCTATTGTGGTGCCTGCGGCTACTAGCGATTTGGAGGATTCCAAGTTGCTGGACGTTGTCAGAGCATTGAAAATATATATTTCAAGGACGGCTGGAGTCAGAAAATCTGACTCGCTGTTTATACTGTATGCACCCAACAAGCTGGGTGCTCCTGCTTCTAAGCAGACGATTGCTCGTTGGATTTGTAGCACAATTCAACTTGCACATTCTGTGGCAGGCCTGCCACAGCCTAAATCTGTCAAGGCCCATTCCACAAGGAAGGTGGGCTCATCTTGGGCGGCTGCCCGAGGGGTCTCGGCATTACAACTCTGCCGAGCAGCTACGTGGTCAGGGGAGAACACGTTTGTAAAATTCTACAAATTTGATACCCTGGCTAAGGAGGACCTGGAGTTCTCTCATTCGGTGCTGCAGAGTCATCCGCACTCTCCCGCCCGTTTGGGAGCTTTGGTATAATCCCCATGGTCCTGACGGAGTCCCAGCATCCACTAGGACGTCAGAGAAAATAAGATTTTACTTACCGATAAATCTATTTCTCGTAGTCCGTAGTGGATGCTGGGCGCCCATCCCAAGTGCGGATTGTCTGCAATACTTGTACATAGTTATTGTTACAAAAAAATCGGGTTGTTATTGTTGTGAGCCGTCTGTTCAGAGGCTCCTACGTTTGTCATACTGTTAACTGGGTTCAGTTGTACGGTGTGATTGGTGTGGCTGGTATGAGTCTTACCCGGGATTCAAAATCCTTCCTTATTGTGTACGCTCGTCCGGGCACAGTATCCTAACTGAGGCTTGGAGGAGGGTCATAGGGGGAGGAGCCAGTACACACCACCTAGTGGTCAAACTTTTAAATTTTGTGCCCTGTCTCCTGCGGAGCCGCTATTCCCCATGGTCCTGACGGAGTCCCAGCATCCACTACGGACTACGAGAAATAGATTTATCGGTAAGTAAAATCTTATTTTTTATTTCAGGGCACTGCTTCTATAGGCTGTATGATAAACTGTTAGATCACAGGCTCATCTGTTTTACCAAGTGTCCAAAGCAATGCAGGTTAGTAAAAGTCACTTTGGGGATGTATGTGTTAGACCAGAGCCGGCCCTAACCAATTTGATGCCCTAGGCAAGATTTTGGCTGGTGCCCCCTACCACCATTTGCTAATTCCGCCTCTGACCCAACCCCCTTCTCCCAGCACAGCACCCAGCAGCACAGCTCAAAGCAGCAGCCAGCAACACCCATCACCCCTCACCCATAGCAATCCTCATTTTGGTGTCCTGTGCCAGCAAAAGTATTGGCACTCCCATGTCCCCATATTTCAAATAGGGAATATTGGGCGCCAAAAGGGCACATTCTTGCTGGGAAGGGGTGTGCCCATACTTTAGACCACCAATTAAATTTATGCCACACAGTAATGTAACCTTGTTCACATTATATGACACCGTATTACTCCTTATACACATTAAACCGCACCATATCGCTCCTTTCTCCCATTACACTGCTACATATTACTCCTTTTTCACATGACACATATAGCTCCTTTCTCACATTACATAGAGAGAGAGAGAGACATGGAGTGAGACATGGAGAGCGAGAAAGACATGGAGAGAGAGAGGACAGAGAGATAGAGGGGGTGTATCATCAGCAGAATGAGGTGCCCAGGAGAGCAGTTATCTGGAGGTCTCCGGAAGGAGGCTGCATTGTCTCTCTGGCCAGGCAGTGGCTCTGCAGGAGCTCTGGTCAGCTCTCGGGCCATCACCCATATCTAAGCAGTGGTCCGGCAAGAATTAGGCATCCGTGGGGGTGGGTTGGGGGGTTGTCAGAAGGAGGGGAGGATAGGAAGTGGCAAGGCAGCTGATGCAGGATGGTGTGAGGCAGGGGCGTAACTAGAACTTTGTGGGCCCCATAGAAAAATATTGAAACCCCCCCCCCCCTCCGCAGTTGCAGCAGGAGAGAGTGAGCAAGACACAAAGAGGGTGTCAGGGGAAGAGAGAAAGAGAGAGAGGAGCAAGGGAGAGAAAGTGGGAGTGAGGGAGTGTGGGGGTTTCATGGAAAAGAGGGAATGAGAGAAAGAGAGAGAGGGTGTCAGGTAAAAATGGATGAGAAAGGAGAGAGGGTGTTACAGAGAGTGGGGGAGGAGCAAGAGAGAGGGAGGGGAGCGAGTGGGTGTGAGAGTGTGTCAGAGGGAGAGATAAAGAGAAGGGAGTAAGAAAGAGAGAGTGTCAGGGAGAGAGAGAGAGAAGGAGAGAGACAGTGTTAGGGAGAGGGACAAAAAAACATTGTCAGGGAGATAGAGACACAGTGTCGGGGAGAGAAAGGGGGAGAGGCACATTTAAGAGAGTGTCAGGGAGAGAGGGAGAGGTGCATGAGAAAGTGTCAGGGTGAGAGAGGAGCAAGACAGAGAGTGTCAGGGAGAGAGAGTGAGAGGTGCATGAGAGAGAGAGAGAGAGAAAGGAGCAAGACAGAGAGTGTCAGATAGAGAGTTAGATATAGAGGAACAAGATAGAAAGTGTCAGAGAGAGAGAGAAAGTAACAAGACAGAGAGCCTCGGAGATTGAGAGAGAGGAACAAGGCAGAGAGTGTGTGTGAGAGAGGGGGAGCTAGCATGAGATACACTACCAACTACAGCAGCTCAGACACAGGCCTCTAATGAGGGTGGGCTCTTTATGGCATTTAGCTCCACCCCCTAAATACCCACGAATCGCTGTATGCACTGCCCTGCTACCGGCTAGGGCAGACAGGGTACGAGGGGCAGAGCAGGCAGGGTCAGGCTTGGTGCCCCCCCTCGCTACATCCTCTGTGACTGCCTGAGCTGCTGCGATACACAGGCTGCAGCCACCGCGGGGGTTTCCAGCCAGGATAGTACTCAGATCCTCCTCCTTTCTCTCCCTTCCTCCTCGGCCAGATGTGAACTGCACTGTATACAGTACTTGATAGGGTGGCTGGTCCCAGGGGTGGATCCAGCCATCCAGGAGACAAGAAACGTCCAATCATGCTGGGCGATGGAGAAGGGGAAAGGTACACTCCTCCTGCCGGACAGCCTCCTCTTCTCCCTCAGCAATGGTCTGCGGCGGTGCGGCCGCCTGCCAGAGCACTATAATGAGTCAGGCTGACTCATTGTAGTACCTGGCTGTCTTGCATAATGCCCGATGCCCGCGGGCACTTCATTGCGGCTAGTACTGCCCCTGCCCCCACTGTCTCTGCTGCTGCGGGATCGGAGCTGAGCTGAGACTTCTGATCACAGCAGACAGCCAGAGAGCCACAAACCGCTGTTGTCAGCTGAGCCGGCTCTAGGCTTGCAAGGCATGCCCCTGGACTTGTCAAATTCCCTAGGCAATTGCCTAGTTTGCCTATGCCTAGGGCTAGCTCTGCGTTAGCTGTAATGAGTAAATATATCAACATTTCACACACACCATTTATTATTATTTATTATCAGTTATTTATATAGCACACACATATTTTGTAGTGCTTTACAGAGAATATTTGGCCATTCACATCAGTAACTGCCCCAGTGGAGTATACAATCTATATTCCCTACCACATGCACACACATACATACTAATGTTAATTAGCCTACCAGCATATTTTTGGAGTGTGTGAAGAAACCGGAGTACCCGGAGGAAAGCCATGCATGTACAGGGAAAATATACAAACTCCACACAGTTAGTGTTGTGGTTAGAATCAAACCCACAATCTCAGTGCTGTGAGGCAGTAATGCTAACCATTACACCATCCGTGTTGCCCTAAAGTTGCTGACTTTGTTTAACTGCCCTCTAAGAGATCCTAGAGAGGGAAGGTCCCAGGGTCAACTGTGGTGATCATGTTGCCATGATTGCATCACCTCGGCCCTACCCCCGCTGCAAGCTGCCTCCATTTGATCTGGGAGAATTTGTCTACTTTAATCAGATCCTGGGACAGTTCCCCAAAATTCAAAAGTCTACCAGACATTCCGGGAGAGTAGGCATTTGTGTCATACATAAGACATTCTATTTATAGAGGACACTGGTGTCGATAATATAATACACTATAAGTGCATACCTTCCAACTTTTACTGGTTGCAAACTGGGACCTTTACACGCTGTAGGTGCATCCAGCACTCCCGAGTAGCTGGGCAGCTCCCACCTACCTCCCTGCATATGGCGTCTATTCAGAGATCACTATTTGCTTTGCAGAGCAGAGCAGCAGTGATCAAGGGCTCCCCCAACCTTCCCCTCCACCCACGGGACACTGCGTCCAGCTGGAATCCAGACAGTTGAGAGGTACGTATGTAGGTGTATTTCCAGCTTGGACATTATTGAACAAAGTACATGAATATTTCCAACAATCAATTACTGTATAAAGAAACTTAAGCAAGTATAATTAGATGTGTAAGTGCACTGTAAACAGATGTTTGCTATTCCTTTATTTTAACAGTGAGACAATGTATTACCTGTCTGCAGGGTCTGCAAGATGGCCATCGACTATGTCCAAGGTAAGTATCATTTACTGACATGGTCTATGTCCATGCTCTGTGTGGGTCACTGTATTAGTCCTAAACCATCTCAGGAGGCATTAATGAAACTCCAATCAACAAGCACCACAAACTGGGCATGTTTTAATGGTTTCCTTAGTTATGACCTGATTAAGTCAGTGATTATTCCACCTACTCCACAATGGTAACACATAAAACATTAGCACTCAATAGGCCATAATAAGAGGTATGGACGACCTGTGCTGCCACACAGGGCTCTGTTGGTAGCAACGTTGATGCCCCACGACCTTTGCGTCTGGCTAGCAGGGAACCTGGAATGGCCTGCAGCCAGGATGTCTGCTGCAGCACCGCCAGAGCATCCTGTAGCTGATCGGAACGTCCTCAGCAGAGGTGTCACTCACTTGGACTCCAAGTGACTCTTCAGGATGTTCCGTTCAGCTCCGCACTTGCTAGTGCTATTGACGCGACCACCTCTGCACTGTTTCAGTGAGGAATACTGTTTTGAAGGGTTTAAGAAGAAGGATGAGGATGAATCATTTTCTTCTTTGATCATCCAGTTTGCCTCTTTCCAATAAAAGTAAGAATGAGAGCACGAATGATGGGAGACGGGCACTAAAATTCCATAATCTTGGCCCAGACCCCCACTGTATGATGCCATGATTCATGATTGTGGGGTAGGAATGGGTTGGGGCTGTGAGACGGGCAGTGGGGATCCCGGAGGTCAGCATACCATCCCCAGGATCCCGACCGCAGAATGGTGGGGCGGGTGGGGAGCACAACAGAGCCCCTTGCGGGCTCAGTGACTCGCCACAGGTTCTATTCCCACTCTATGGGTGTTGTGAACACATGCCTACTGTCGGGCATTTGATAGCTCGGGACCCGGTATTGGCATGGTAACTGCAGGGTTCCTGAATGGCGGTCACATGACCACATCCCGCAGAAACACAATGATGCAATACGTGACTCCCATGGATGTAGTTGGGATCCCGACAAACAGGATGCTGATGGTCAGAATGCCAATGCCGGAATCCCAACAGCTGGAATCCCAAACATAAGTACTGTATGTCGGGGAGGGATAGGGTGGAGGGTGGGAGGAATTGTTGGCTAGGGACCTAGGGTTAGACTGTAGGAAGGAAAGGTTAGGGTGAGGCTGCGGGAAGGGATGGTTAGGGTTAGGCTGTCTGAAGGGGTGGTTAGGGTTAGGCTGCGGTAAGGGAAGGTTAGGGTTAGGCTGCAGGAAGTGAGGGTTATGGGGAGGGTTAGGGTTAGTTTAGTTACATGCCCCTGTCGGATTATGGCAGTCGTGATGCCGGGGGGGGTTTCTGACTGCCGGCATCCTAACTGCAGGCATCCGTACCCAAGCCGAATCCTACCCACTTCACTTGAGATATGAGCAGCATGCAAGAGTCTGGCCTACTCTGTTGGGAGCCTGTGAATACCACCCTAAATTTGTGAGTCTCCTGAACTTTCCAAGAGAGAAAATAAAAAAGCTTCATATTTGAATAAATAGGTAAAAGAGACATAAAGATTGTGATACAAATATCATTCATCCCACAGCTCCTGAGATAGTGTCTAGGAGACACAGAAACAAAAGTTTATGTTTAGCCCAAAGTACTACCTAATGCTGCAGGTTTATATTGTAAAAATCTGTAGCTTATATACAATTTTGTATTACATTAGAGTGAAGTACATATTAAGCATCTTTTTCTTCCTTTCTGTTGCAGCAATGGGTCGTCTCAACGTTATTCAATCACACTGGGTTCAACAGCAGTAGCCACAGGTAAGACGTACTGTAATGCAGAGCTGTATCTAGAAATGTTAGCACCTGGGGCAAGATGAGAAACTGATGTTCCCCAGCTGTCAACTGTACCCAAAGTAAGGTAAAATGTTCACTTCTTGGCAACTCCCTCACCCCACCCCAAATGCCAATTCACCTCCCTCCCTACCCCGGCCCCTTCCGTCATTGCTCCCAGGGTTGGTTCCCCTCTTATACAACCCTAGGTACAGTGTATATATATATATATATATATATATATATATATATATATTAGTGATGAGCGGGTTCGGATCCTCGGGATCCGAACCCGCCCGAACTTCACCTTTTTTTTCACGGGTCCGAGCGACTCGGATCCTCCCGCCTTGCTCGGTTAACCCGAGTGCGCCCGAACGTCATCATCCCGCTGTCGGATTCTCGCGAGATTCGGATTCTATATAAGGAGCTGCGCGTCGCCGCCATTTTCACACGTGCATTGAGATTGATAGGGAGAGGACGTGGCTGGCGTCCTCTCCGTTATAGTAGAAAAGACTGAGTGACTTAGTTATAATTGTGGGGAGGATTGGGGACGGGGAGCAGCTGTTAGGGAGTACAGTGCAGGGTTTTGATTATAATACCACCAGTGAGTTTAATCCGTTGTTTCTCTGCCTGAAAAAAACGCTCCACCATATCTGTGCTCACTCAGTGTGCTGCACTGCTGCATATATCTGTGCTGAGTGCACTGCTCACACTGCCTAATTGTGGGGACTGGGGAGCAGTTATAGCAGGAGTACAGTGCACAGTTTTGCTGACAGTGACCACCAGTCCAGTATACGTTTGTCTGCCTGAAAAACACTCCTGTGGTGGCTTTTTTTTTTTTTCATACTAGTTTAGCAGTCTGCTGACAGTGTCCACCAGGTCCGTTATTATTATACAGTATATTATATATATATATATATATATATAGCAGTACGGTAGGCAACGGCTGTACCTACCTCTGTGTCGTCAGTGCACTTGTCGTCCATAAGTAATATAATACACACAGAGAAAAAACCACAGCACTCACCACACCAGAAGCGGGGCACAGCCATGTACTTACCACTCACAGGGCGGGGTGCATGTAGCCCATGACCACATCGCTCTAATAAATACAAACAAAGAACCCAGCACTCGCCAAAGTAAACTCACTTATCCTCAACAATTCAATAAATAAATGATGGGGGTTTAGTTGGTGGATTGGCCAATGCACGGAAGCCTGCATACCGATTTTCAAGGTACCCCACCTTCATGCAGGTCCTACACTATCACAGAGTCTTAAAACCTGACTACTTCACTGCTGTTACACAACTCATCTGCCTGCTAGATTTAATGTGTACCTGCCACAGACTTTATGGCTTTTAAAGGCACACTAGTCACCTATTGCACTGGCTCAAAGATGATTGCTAAGAAACAGCTGAGACAGGTTCAGGATAATAAAGTCCACACAGGGGTGCATGAGAAAGCTAGTGGCCACGGTTAATAAGAGCTAACCATAGATTAACCCCATCATATACACACAGAAAAAACCACAGCACTCACCACACCAGAAGCGGGGCACAGCCATGCACTTACCACTCACAGGGTGGGCTGCATGTAACACAGCACTCTCCACCACATAAGCGGGGTACACAGCTGTACTTACCACTCACAGGGCGGGGTGCATGTAGCCCATGACCACATCGCTCTAATAAATACAAACAAAGAACCCAGCACTCACCAAAGTAAACTCACTTATCCTCAACAATTCAATAAATAAATGATGGGGGTTTAGTTGGTGGATTGGCCAATGCACGGAAGCCTGCATACCGATTTTCAAGGTACCCCACCTTCATGCAGGTCCTACACTATCACAGAGTCTTAAAACCTGACTACTTCACTGCTGTTACACAACTCATCTGCCTGCTAATAATATAATACTATACTATCCATCCATCTACATTGTATACCTGTGGTGGGTTTTTTTTCTTCATACTAGT
Source organism: Pseudophryne corroboree (assembly GCF_028390025.1). Lineage (NCBI taxonomy): Eukaryota > Metazoa > Chordata > Amphibia > Anura > Myobatrachidae > Pseudophryne > Pseudophryne corroboree. The sequence continues at coordinate 203,119,227 of NC_086453.1, read as the reverse complement.
TTAGCAGTCTGCTGACAGTGTCCACCAGGTCCGTTACTATTATACAGTATATTATATATATATATATAGCAGTACGGTAGGCCACGGCTGTACCTACCTCTGTGTCGTCAGTGCACTCGTCGTCCATAAGTAATATAATACTATACTATAGTATCCATCCATCTACATTGTATACCTGTGGTGGCTTTTTTTTTCTTCATACTAGTTTAGCAGTCTGCTGACAGTGTCCACCAGGTCCGTTATTATTATTATTATACAGTATATTTTATATATATATATATATATATATATATATATAAGTACGGTAGGCCACGGCTGTATCTACCTTTGTGTCGTCAGTGCACTCGTCGTCCATAAGTAATATAATACTATACTATCCATCCATCTACATTGTATGCCTGTGGTGGTTTTTTTTTTCTTCATACTAGTTTAGCAGTCTGCTGACAGTGTCCACCAGGTCCGTTATTATTATTATACAGTATATTATATATATAGCAGTACGGTAGGCCACGGCTGTACCTACCTCTGTGTCGTCAGTGCACTCGTCGTCCATAAGTAATATAATACTATACTATCCATCCATCTACATTGTATACCTGTGGTGGCTTTTAGTTGTGCGCATTAAAATATGGAGAACAAAAATGTGGAGGTTAAAAAAATAGGGAAAGATCAAGATCCACTTCCACCTCGTGCTGAAGCTGCTGCCACTAGTCATGGCCGAGACGATGAAATGCCATCAACGTCGTCTGCCAAGGCCGATGCCCAATGTCATAGTACAGAGCATGTAAAATCCAAAACACAAAAGATCAGTAAAATGACCCAAAAATTAATAGCGTCTGAGGAGAAGCGTAAACTTGCCAATATGCCATTTACGACACGGAGTGGCAAGGAACGGCTGAGGCCCTGGCCTATGTTCATGGCTAGTGGTTCAGCTTCACATGAGGATGGAAGCACTCATCCTCTCGCTAGAAAAAAGAAAAGACTTAAGCTGGCAAAAGCACAGCAAAGAACTGTGCGTTTTTCGAAATCACAAATCCCCAAGCAGAGTCCAATTGTGTCGGTTGCGATGCCTGACCTTCCCAACACTGGACGGGAAGAGCTTGCGCCTTCCACCATTTGCACGCCCCCTGCAAGTGCTGGAAGGAGCACCCGCAGTCCAGTTCCTGATAGTCAAATTGAAGATGTCAGTGTTGAAGTACACCAGGATGAGGATATGGGTGTTGCTGGCGTTGGGGAGGAAATTGACAAGGAGGATTCTGATGGTGATGTGGTTTGTTTAAGTCAGGCACCCGGGGAGACACCTGTTGTCCGTGGGAGGAATATGGCCATTGACATGCCTGGTCAAAATACAAAAAAAATCAGCTCTTCAGTGTGGAATTATTTCAACAGAAATGCGGACAACTGGTGTCAAGCCGTGTGTTGCCTTTGTCAAGCTGTAATAATTAGGGGTAAGGACGTTAACCACCTCGGAACATCCTCCCTTATACGTCACCTGCAGCGCATTCATAATAAGTCAGTGACAAGTTCAAAAACTTTGGGCGACAGCGGAAGCAGTCCACTGACCAGTAAATCCCTTCCTCTTGTAACCAAGCTCCCGCAAACCACACCACCAACTCCCTCAGTGTCAATTTCCTCCTTACCCAGGAAAGCCAATAGTCCTGCAGGCCATGTCACTGGCAAGTCTGACGAGTCCTCTCCTGCCTGGGATTCCTCCGATGCATCCTTGAGTGTAACGCCTACTGCTGCTGGCGCTGCTGTTGTTGCTGCTGGGAGTCGATCGTCATCCCAGAGGGGAAGTCGGAAGACCACTTGTACTACTTCCAGTAAGCAATTGACTGTCCAACAGTCCTTTGCGAGGAAGATGAAATATCACAGCAGTCATCCTGTTGCAAAGCGGATAACTCAGGCCTTGACAACTATGTTGGTGTTAGACGTGCGTCCAGTATCTGCCATTAGTTCACGGGGAAGTAGAGAATTGCTTGAGGTAGTGTGCCCCCGTTACCAAATACCATCTAGGTTCCACTTCTCTAGGCAGGCGATACCGAGAATGTACACGGACGTCAGAAAAAGACTCACCAGTGTCCTAAAAAATGCAGTTGTACCCAATGTCCACTTAACCACGGACATGTGGACAAGTGGAGCAGGGCAGACTCAGGACTATATGACTGTGACAGCCCACTGGGTAGATGTATTGCCTCCCGCTGCAAGAACAGCAGCGGCGGCACCAGTAGCAGCATCTCGCAAACGCCAACTCGTTCCTAGGCAGGCTACGCTTTGTATCACCGCTTTCCAGAATACGCACACAGCTGAAAACCTCTTACGGCAACTGAGGAAGATCATCGCAGAATGGCTTACCCCAATTGGACTCTCCTGGGGATTTGTGGCATCGGACAACGCCAGCAATATTGTGCGTGCATTACATCTGGGCAAATTCCAGCACGTCCCATGTTTTGCACATACCTTGAATTTGGTGGTGCAGAATTATTTAAAAAACGACAGGGGCGTGCAAGAGATGCTGTCGGTGGCCAGAAGAATTGCGGGCCACTTTCGGCGTACAGGTACCGCGTACAGAAGACTGGAGCACCACCAAAAACACCTGAACCTGCCCTGCCATCATCTGAAGCAAGAGGTGGTAACGAGGTAGAATTCAACCCTCTATATGCTTCAGAGGATGGAGGAGCAGCAAAAGGCCATTCAAGCCTATACATCTGCCCACGATATAGGCAAAGGAGGTGGAATGCACCTGTCTCAAGCGCAGTGGAGAATGATTTCAACGTTGTGCAAGGTTCTGCAACCTTTTGAACTTGCCACACGTGAAGTCAGTTCAGACACTGCCAGCCTGAGTCAGGTCATTCCCCTCATCAGGCTTTTGTAGAAGAAGCTGGAGGCATTGAAGGAGGAGCTAAAACAGAGCGATTCCGCTAGGCATGTGGGACTTGTGGATGGAGCCCTTCATTCGCTTAACCAGGATTCACGGGTGGTCAATCTGTTGAAATCAGAGCACTACATTTTGGCCACCGTGCTCGATCCTAGATTTAAAACCTACGTTGGATCTCTCTTTCCGGCAGACACAAGTCTGCAGAGGTTCAAAGACCTGCTGGTGAGAAAATTGTCAAGTCAAGCGGAACGCGACCCGTCAACATCTCCTCCTTCACATTCTCTCGCAACTGGGGGTGCGAGGAAAAGGCTACGAATTCCGAGCCCACCCGCTGGCGGTGATGCAGGGCAGTCTGGAGCGACTGCTGATGCTGACATCTGGTCCGGACTGAAGGACCTGCCAATGATTACTGACATGTCGTCTACTGTCACTGCATATGATTCTCTCACCATTGAAAGAATGGTGGAGGATTATATGAGTGACCGCATCCAAGTAGGCACGTCAGACAGTCCGTACGTATACTGGCAGGAAAAAGAGGCATTTTGGAGGCCCTTGCAGAAACTGGCTTTATTCTACCTAAGTTGCCCTCCCTCCAGTGTGTACTCCAAAAGAGTGTTTAGTGCCGCCGCTCACCTTGTCAGCAATCGGCGTACGAGGTTACTTCCAGAAAATGTGGAGAAGATGATGTTCATTAAAATGAATTATAATCAATTCCTCCGTGGAGACATTCACCAGCAGCAATTGCCTCCAGAAAGTACACGGGGACCTGAGAT